>NC_143479.1:49832087-50182087 GCF_027475165.1 Benincasa hispida
TATCTTCAGACTTTTCTTCTTCATAACAGCTAGGTTCATTGTCAGAATCTGTTAGGTCTTCTTCTTTCGGATACTTCATGGCCTTAATAATATCAAACCTGAGCTTCATTCCATTCACGCTCAGTGTGATCTCTCCCTTGTACACATCAATCTGAGCGCGACCAGTGGATAAAAATGGTTGTCCCAGAATGATGGGTACATCTTCATCCGCTTCATAATCGAGGATGATGAACTCTGCCGGAAAGATAAATTTGTCAATCGAGACCAGGACATCCTTCACCTTCCCTTCTGGATGAACAAGAGACCTGTCAGCTAGCTGTAGAGTCACCATCGTGGATGCCAGCTGCCCCACATTCAGCTACTTAAAAATTGAAAGAGGAATTAAGTTGATATTAGCCCCGAGATCGCACAGCACTTGACCAATATATATCCCACCAATTGAGCAGGGTATTGTGAAACTTTCGAGGTCGCGCATTTTTGGTGGAATAATGGTTTTTTCCCTTTGCGTTAACATCGTCGTTGCGAATTTACCTGTGCTTCTTTTCTTCGTCACCATGTCCTTTAGAAACTTCGCACGCTTCAGTGAAAAGGATGTTGATATGTAACTGTTTCAGAATTTCTATGAAGCGATGATATTGCACTTCATCATTTTTCTTCTTCTTAAGTCTCTAAAGAAATGGTGGAAGCTATATTTTCACAGTTCCCTGTTCCATAGACTTAGAAGTGGACGCAACTTCTGGTTCCATCATTACCTGTTCTTCTGGTTCCTCTTGTGTCAAGGGGTCTAGGGTTTCATCGCAACTAGAATAGTCCAGCTTGGCTCTTTCTTCTCTTCCGCCACTGTCTTTCCACTTCGTAAACTCACAACTTGGCATTGCTCCTTTCCCGTACTCTCTGGGTTGTACAGGAGCTTAGTTGAACTCGGCAACGCCCCTTGTGGTCTAATTTTTAGTTCACCCGCAATCTGTCCTATCTAAATTTCAAGAGTGCGAATTGACGTCGCTTGATTCTGGAGTACTATTTCATTCTTCTCAATATATTGCTTTAGTAAGCTCTCCAGAGATGAAGATTACGGCACCTGTGAACTGCAAGCTTGATTTTGCGATTGATCATTTGTTCACAGGAAAAATCCTGGTGGCCCTTCTTTTTGCACCATGGGATAAAAATTCTATTGTTGATTTTTCTACGCATAATTGGGGTGGTTTTTCCACCTAGGGTTGCAAGTATTGGAGAAAGGGTTATTTTTTACAAAGTAAACAGATTGTAGATTCCTCGGACACTCTTCCATTGGATGGGCTTCTTCGCAAGTGGCACAACTTGTGCTCGTTTGATCGATTGCGTTGACTTGCCCCCTATGCGTTTCTGGGCTATTGATTACGATTCCTTGTATTAGATTCATCATCGCATTCATTTGGTTTTGTAGGGATGCGATGGCCCCATTACTTGCGTCAACTTCTTTAATTCTCAATCGTTGATCGCTCTCCCTCCAGTCTTCGTGATTATTCGAAATGTGATCAAGAATTTTTTTAGCCTCGTCATATGTTTTGTCGAGCACACCTCCAGCTGCTATGGCATTGGCAACCGTCTGTGATGCAGGGTCCAAACCGTGATAAAAGATTTCCATTTGGAGACAATCGGGTAAACCATTGTGGTGACAATTTCGCACCAGTCTTTTAAACCTTGCCCAGGCATCACTGAGCGATTCGTCAATATCCTGTTCAAAATTTGTAATCAGCTTCCTTCTTCTTGCGTTCTCTGTCGGGGGAAAGTACTTTTTCATGAACTTTTCAACTACTTGTTCCCAAGACGTAATCTCCCCTGGTTCGAGAGAATAGACCAATTTCCTTGCTTGGTCACACGGCAAAAATAGGAATAGAGTTAGTGGAACCTCCTCAGCTTAGATGTTTGGGAACAAAAAAGTGTTGCAGATTTCAATAAAACTTCGGAGATGGTCGTGCAGATCCTCGCCACGCCTATTGCCAAACTGTTCGACAGTTTGAATCATCTGTAGCATAACCGGTTTCATCTCAAACCTCGATCCGTCCAAGGTTGGCCTCATGATTCCTAGGGAGAAATCATAGAGGTTAGGCGACGCACAGTCTCGAATGGGCCTATTACGATCGTTCACCAAAAGAATGATGTTCGCCATTGTATTATTTGCATTTGCTGCTCTGTCTTCCGGTTGCTCCGCCATGTTGGGATTTCTCTCTTGCTGTTGTCGGCAGTTGTTTCTTCTTCTTCTTCTGAACGTTCTTTCAATCTCTGGGTCGTAGTTGAGCTTCAGAACTTGTCCTTCACTCATACGACCACCCATTTCTTCCCTTACCAAAGGAGAGCAGTGCACAGAGGTCGAAAGTTGCAAAGAAAATAAAAGTTACTATTAACGCAATATGTACTGCCGTAGTCCCCAACAACGACGCCAAAAACTTGATGCGTTGTGAATATGATGAAATAATGGTATGATATTGTGGTGGTGAACTATGCGTTGGACATGCAAGTTTTACTAGTAAAATCCAAGTATAAATCCTACTAGGTTGCCTGGTAAGCCCAGGGTCGAACACAGGGACTACTGAGACAATATGCGATGGTAAATTTTGATTCTTTTGCGGTGACAAAAACAAATAAGTTGGTTGGTATATTGTTGAAAGTATAAATCCTATGCGGCGGAATTGAGTAAAGAGTCAATGACAGCGAAAGATATAATGAGTATGTGGGGAACGATTTGAAAAGGGTTTTAGCTAACACTTTCTAAGATTGCGTTCAAGTTATGCGATCATGCTACACACACACAACAACATGTCATCTCTCAATGAAAATGCCATAGTTCATAATTTTAGGACGCATGCAATGTATACGATAATGTCTATAGGACTTATGTCTAAGCCTCTATTCTTGTCCATGCGATGATTAATGATACACACATACACAAGACGACCACAAACTATCATATCCAATTTCTAGGGTGCATGCGATGCATGATAGCAAACAGAACATATCTCTAAGTCTCTATCTCTCGCTTATGCGGTTCTAATCTGACTTTCTCAAGCCTAGATTCTAACCTGACTCTCTCAAGTTTAGGTTCTTTCTTTAGACTACTCTCTCAAGTATCTTTAAAGGGTGAGGGATGCATACATAAGATAAGATGATCGCATAAAATGAAGATTTTAGGTCATGCTACCTAAGTGCTTCTCAACCCATTTGGAAGTTTAGTTACTCATGTGTAATGTGAAGAGATTGAACAAATGTAGAGATGCAAATTCCATTTTTATAAATAAAATAAGAATACAGAACGACAATAGAAAGTAGGGATAGGGAGCCCGGTAGCAATGTCTTGCTTCCCGAGGCTTTTACAGTGTGTTTTACTCTATTCTGCTCAAAAGAATGTTCTTGCTTTCGCAAGAGTCGGCCGTCTCTCTGTTTGCAGCACTTTCTAGCAGTCTCTCCAGCTAACCAGGAATGATCTTTCGGCGTCTTCTCTCCTCGCTCACCTCCGCCTTCTAAGTATATGAATTACAAACTAACAGCTATCTATGATCTATATTCTATGTATATGGCGAACAGTGTATATATCGAACTCAAATATTCTGGAACTCCAAACTCCTTTGACGAAGGTGGCCCTCGGTATTTATAGAGCTTCAAGGTGAAGAACTTTTCTCTCAAATGATTGCAATGATGGGCGGTCATATATCGAACTTTTCTCTCAAATGGTCACCGAAAAGTTGAGTGTACTTGCTAAAATGTGTCATTAACGGCTTGTCAACTAAATTCAGATTCAACTATCATCAGCTTTCCGTCCCATCATGATTTAATATGCTTTCACCTTGATGTGCTGTCTTTATACGGCCACCTTCTTGAGCAGATCTTCGCGAGCGCATATGATCGCATAGCTTTATGGTCGCAATCTTCTAATGCGCACGGGCGCCGAGTTCCTTAGATCGCAATTTGCTTTACGCCAACGCATTTTCCTACACAAAATAAGTAAGTTAGCTGTTTTAATGCGATGGGTGCATGTGATCGCAATATTCTCAACTTAATGCTTTTGGACACGATTTTGCATATTTTTATCGTCGCATTCCCACATTGTTTTATATCTTTGCGTTCTAATAACGTGCATTTTTGTCCGTTATCAATATCCCACCTTAATCCTTATACTATAGACCTATTTAAGTTATCACTTAAGGCATGATCCACTTGTATATCACATATACATGCTTAAGTTCACATAAGATAACCAATGAGCTTTATTTATTGGATATGAGTAAATGCTAGAATTAAATAACAATTATTTTATTCATTAAACAATATGTATCTTTTATAAAACAACGAGACTCCGGGAGAACTAGGACACCAATCCCAACACAAAACACTTTCAGCGGAAGTATTTACACCTTCATTTTTTTTCTAAATCAGCAGCAATTTCAACATTATCATGAACCGACATTACAGTTGAAGTAGGAACAAAAAATACTTAGATTCATGCACTCTGAAATAACAACATTAGAACACAACTCAAAGCAAAAGTTTGAACAGTCATATTAGCAAAAACATAACCAGATTCAAGAATAATATCATCAACTAAACTACCTACGAATACCTATCGTCTACGTAAGCTTCAACAGAAGGTTCAATAATTTCTTTAGGATTTCTAGGCAAGACGATACACTCATGCTGGTAGAACTTATCGTATAGGTCGATGCCCAATCGTTTAGCAAAAACTAAAAGATCGTCTAGCAAAAGCTATGTGATCGTTTAGCTCATCACTTATCTAAGTGTCTGTCGCCTACAAACACTACACGATCGTTTACCTTATCCAAGCTGTCACTTAGTAAATCCTATTTACTTGACAACTACCTTGAGTAATTCCGAGAGAGGAAATCTCCAATTCACAAATCTCAAGCTTGTAAAAACTTACCAAAATTAGGAAAACATTTTTCTTTTTTATCTCATGGTTACCATGAAACCACCTATAACCTCTCACTCAATTGGTTATTAGAGAAAAATAATTAATTATCCAATAACTAATATTATAAGTATAAATGATAACTAACTTATCATATTATATTTGTAACCTATAGTTTTAATATTTCATCTCATGAAACATGCACTTTTTATATTTCATGGCTCTTAATGTAAATCTCATTTACATTAATCCTCCACTAGATGTATCTCATACATCATATCGATCATATCATATATAATCGAATTACCTCTTGTCGGTTTGAACATTTCAAATCAACACCAAGAACTAATCCTCAACTAAATCCATTAAGCTACTAAGGGGACCTTATGAACCTATAGCTCGAAGCTCCAACGGTACGTGAATAACTGACTAAACTCTTTAGTCATGAGATCTACCATCCGTTAACTGCTAGACACTTCACTAAAGACCGACAGTTGAACTCTCTTTACCACAGATATATTATGTGTCCATCTTAACCAATCAACAGTGCGACAACCCTTCACAGATCGCTCGTAAGTACAGTCGGCCAATAACTGTTATGTCCCTATAGTTACATTTAACTCCTTAAGTACCATTGATTCCTCTAATGAACATAAGCCATAGTCCTAATATGACTGAGTTCTCTCTTCCAAAGAGAAGCTATGGCCACTATGTTCAAGCCCCGGAATCAGCCCTTAAGGGAGCAATATCTCTACTTATCCTTACTTCGAGAAAGGAGTGAATTCCATCTTGTGTAATGAGTTCCCAGCTCCTAAATTAGACAAGTTACCAAAAAGGTAGGCATGTTGAGTTCACAATCTGGCCACTTTCACCCATACTAATCAAAGGACTGCCCTCAAAGGCAGGAGTTCCCAAAACACTAAAATTGAGGTCGTGTCACCTATGGTCATTTAGGTGAGATGTAAGTCTCTAGTATCAACGACGTTATATACAAATTCTAGTCATCTTGTGGTCCAGTCTTATACAAAATCTTTGTAGAGGACCCCCTCGTTCGTATGTCTCCACATAAATGGTCAAAATCTACCATCTGTAGTAGTTTACAACACTTGCAAACCTCTACAAAATGGGTCGTATCCGTAGTGTCACCAGGATCAAGTGGATCACCTTAATCCTTATACTATAGACCTATTTAGGTTATCACTTAAGGCATGATCCACTTGTATATCACATATACATGCTTAAGTTTACATAAGATAACCATGGAGCTTTATTTATTGGATATGAGTAAATGCCAGAATGAAATAACAGTTATTTTATTCATCAAACAATGTGTATCATTACAAACAACGAGATTCCAGGAAAATTAGGAGACCAATCTTAACACATGCTTGTGATCAGATTCACCACTGGAAGGAGTTTTAGTTGGAACAATATCAACACCAACCCCAATTAAATCATCTATCATTAAGGATGACAAACTTACTTTTTCTTTCTCTTTAGTTTCTGATGGTTGACTTGTTCTAGAACGTCTTCCTCTTATGGAGGAAGGAGGAACTCCAACTTCCTTAATTTCAATAGGAAGAACTCACACACGAACACCATATTTATTTGTAAGAGGCAATGGAACTTCATCAACAACATGCATCTTGTGCTTAGTTTTTTCTTTATATCTTACCATTTTACTATCAGATGTGTGAGTCTCTTGGCAAGTACTCACCATTAGAAATGACTGAGAAAAGCAATCAAGAATAAAAATTTTGAACAAAGGCAGTTGAGAGAGAAAGAAACCCACAATGCAACAAGGAAACCTGCCATGATCAAACCTCCTATAATTTAAATTCAAATAACAATCAGAAGTTAAACCACAATTAAACTTCCCTAAGTTTTCACCAACCACAATTAAGGTAGTTAATTGCATGATCTGCCTTATGGGCTTTCACAACTGATGGGCCGAGATTCTTAGTTGAACAGCCCATGACACTAATTGCTTTGCCTTAAAAACACAAATACCCAAGGCTACCCTCAAAGCCTCAAAACAATCAACATCAAGAACCTTAGTAAAAATGTCAACTATTTGATTTTTTGTGTTAACATGCTCTAATAAAATATGCTTACTTTCTACAAGATCACGAATAGAATGATGTATGATGTCTATATGCTTAGTACGACTGTGTTGAACTGGATTTTTGGATATGTTGATTACACTTATATTGTCATAGAAAAGAGTCATAACATCTTGTGAGATATCATACACCATCAACTCTACTTCATCCAAATCAATTGAGTACAACTACTCCCTGTTACAATATATTTTGCTTTTATTGTAGATAGAAAACACAATTTTGTTTCTTGCTAAACCACGAAATCAAGTTGTTCCCTAAAAAAGCAACCTCTGGATGTACTCTTTCTATCCTATGAGCTACCTACTCAATCAGCATCACATTAGCCAATTAGAGCGTTATTGGTATCAATAGTGTACAATAAGCCATAATCATTAGTCCCATTTATGTATTTGATAATTCTCTTTACACTGAGTAAATGACCATTTTTAGGACAAGACTGATATCTAGCGCATACACCAACAGAAAAAGCAATGTCAGGTCTACTGGCAATCAAATAAAGCAAACTCCCAATGATGCTTCTATAGAGACTTTCATCAACATTAGTTCCATTGGAGTCTTTTGACATTATTACATGAGTTGGAGCAGAAGTTCTTTTACCACAGGCACTTTGAAGACCAAATTTCTTAACTAAATTCTTGGCATATTTGCTTTGTGAGATAAAGATTCCCTCATTAAATTGTTTGATTTGAAATCTCAGAAAATAGGATAGTCCTCTTACCATAATCATTTCAAATTCATCCTGCATTTGTTTCACAAAGACCTCGACCATCTCCTAAGACATTCCTCCAAAAACAATGTCATCAACATATAAATTTGGAGTATCACAAAGTTTTTTATTAGAACTTTTTACAAAGAGAGTTTTATCAACTCCTCCTTATCTGTACCCTTGACAAACAATTGGGTTAGACACTTGTACCGTGCTCCGGGAGCTTGTTTGAGGCCATAAAGGGCCTTGTTAAGTTTATACACATGCTCGGGATGAAAAGGATCCACAAATCCTTTGGGTTAAGCAACATACACTTCCTCATTTAGAATTTCATTCAAGAAGGCACTTTTCACATCCATCTGATTTAATTTAAACTTCAAAAGACAAGCAACGTAGAGCAAGAGTGTGATGGCTTCAAATCTTACAACAGGAATGAAGGTTTCATTAAAATCCACACCTTCAACTTGAGTGTATTCTTGAGCCACCAATCTTGCTTTATTTTTTGTCACGTTTCCATTCTCGTTAGTCTTGTTTTTGAAAATCTATTTTGTGCTGATGACATTCACATCATCAGGTTTGGGAACAAGAGTCCAGACGTCATTCCTCATGAATTGTTCGAGCTCCTCTTGTATGCCATTAACATTCATCTACAAGAGCTTCTTTGACATTATTTGGTTCAATAAGGGAAGTGAGCAAATGTAATTGAAGATGTCAAGATAATAAAAATGATCAAAAGTCCTTCTTCCAGGTGTCCAATAATATTAGGATGATTTTTACGAGCCCTACTAGAAGGTTGATTGTTACTAGCTTCTGCCTGCTCTGAGGTATTGTGAATAATCTCCACTAGATTTTCTAAATTCAAATATGAAGGCATGTCAGGTGAAATGTTAGGCACATTAATATTAACAACTGAGGTGATATCGAGATCTTCTTCAATAGGAGGAGAACCAAGAGTAGCAACATCATCATTAATTGTAACATTAATAGACTCCATTACAGTATGAGTTCATTTATTGTAAACACGGTAAGCTCGACTATTTGTGGAACATCCAAGAAATATCCCTTCATAAGACTTGGAATCCCATTTTCTTCTAATATCTCTATCAACAAGAATGTAACAGAAACTTCCAAAGACTTGAAAATATTTTACACTAGGTTTTCTACCTCTCCATATTTCATACATAGTGCTTAAAGTTCCTGGTCATAAGGCCACTCTATTATGTATATGACAAGTTGTGTTTAAAGCTTACACCCAAAAATGAAAAGGCAGATGTTTTGCATGTATCATCGCACGAGCCATCTCCTGAAGCGTTATGTTTTTCCCTTCCACAATTTCATTCTGTTGTAGTGTATAAGAGCTGAAAATTCATGGTGAATCTCAGGAGATTGACAAAACTCAGTGAATTGGGAGTTCTCAAACTCCCTACCATGATCACTCCAAATACATAGAACTCATATCTTAATATTAATAGTAAAAGCACACAACAATTGGTATCACAGTTCAATGAGAACCACCTACGTCTAGAGGACAGAAAGCTCAGGAAAGAATCCATTAATATTAAAGAGTTAAGCAAATTTACAACGTAGTACTTATCTATAATACACCAACTACTATAGTGACTCACATCAAGCTTAATCACATTGCACCTAGGCTCCCCCTAGATGTGAGACTCCCTCCCAACTAAACTTAGGCTCTCTCTAAATATATTAATATTAGCATCTGAAACTTTGTTAGCCGACAGTGTGTGAGACTCCTCTCAACTTGATTATCTTCCTCTTGGATCAGTGAACTCCTTTCACCAAAAATTCTTAGGTCCCCCTCAGACAGAGAAATCCTTCTCTAAAGCTGAGACTTAGGCTCCCCCTAATACTAAGAATCCCTTCTCTTTCAGCAATGGCTTAAGCTCCCACTAAGATCACGAAACTCTTCAATGTGTTGCACTCAACGAATGAAGAACATTTACAGCGGAATAGTGAGTAAACAAGCAAGAACATGACGTAGAATAGTTCGACCGAAGTACAGAAAAAAATCATGCTTAATTACACAAATGCAGTAACCCTAAACGATTTGCAAAACTCACTTAGAATCCAATAAAGGAAATAAGTCATCATTAGGAATAAAAAGTCGCACTTCGAAAAGGAATATATCGTATTTTTTTTCCTTTCAGGTCCAATATATATATGGGATCCCCCCTTCTTCTTCTTCTTCTTTTTCTCTTTTAGGTCTAATATATATAGAGCTGGATGCAGGGACCATTATGCCCCTCAGGACTGTAGTAGGTGCGTCAGGAAACTTTTTCACTTTGGTTATTACAGTTGTTGGTGGTCCCCTCTAATGTGTTTAGTTGTTTTTTCACTGTAGTGCTCGCTCTACCGTATATCATCTTCAACGCATAACATCTTTTTTTCCTTGATTTCTTCTGTATTCTTACATATGCAGCTGATTAGTCATGTGAATTTTCTCAAACTCTACATTTAATTTCAATGAACACATGGAATAAAATTTTGCTTTATTTTTCTTATGATCTCAGCGCTTTTCTCATCAATACTCATAAATATTCTTTGAAACAATAACTTGTATAAATATTATCAATCAGATCTCAATTTTTTTTATCAAACACACGTTTGGACTTCATGTGCTCTGATACCATGTTGAATGAAGATTTTTTCTACCGAATACGACTATTGGGTGTTATTGCACCGAACTGAGTTAACAACCTCTCTGTTTTTCTATCTCTATTATTATTGTTTGATATTAAGTTATTATATTTTTTTAGTTATAATATAGTTATAGCATCGTGCATGACTTAGATCCACTTTATTTATTTGTTAAGTAAATTCATTCGATGTAAACCCACATCAATCAACATAATATCATTATTACGAATGAAAAAATATATTTCAAAAGAGTAGGTTTGTGGAAAAGACATACCACCTTTTTACACCATATCAAAAAGAAAGAATCTCAAGAAAAGGAGGAAAATATAAAGCAAAAGTTAAAAAGGGATTGTGACATTTATTTATTACATTTGGCCACTTTGTCTAATGTATACTATATGACAATAATTATGGGCATTAGACCCTTCATGTACATCCATAAGTAATCAGCAGAGTCATACATGGTTTATATCAGAGAATTGAAATCCACATTTATATTTGTTAGGTAGAGATTTTGTTTCAAAAAGCTAAAACTAAACATTATTTTTCATATTAGGTAAAATAACCACTTTTCTCCTACCTAAACTTCAACAAAGGAATTAAATTTACTCATGTTTTTTTTCCTTGAAATCGCACAAATTTAGAACCCACCACTTTTCTCTCTATTTTTCTCTTAACTATATGGTGGATCTCATCACTTCTCCCTCCATTTTTCTGTCCATCTCTTCCTTTTCCTAAAGATTTTTGTATTACAATTATATAACTATTTTCAATTAAAATATAGAGTTGCACTATCTTTATTTTTAGTATATATATTCTTTTTATTTATTTATATTTAATTCATTTAAGAATGGATCAAGATAACAAAATTGTTTTAAATGGAAAAACTGCTTAAATTGTTTCAGAACACAAATGTTCTACAAATAGTCTTGGCAATCATAGAAACAACTAGTAAAGTACCAACAGCTTAATAAACAAATAACACACAGAGATTGGTTACCCAATTTAGTGATATACCAGCTACGTTGTCTTGGGATAGTATCTTTGGAAAAGATAAATTTACTAATATGAAAGTCAGTTATTTACAACATTCCTACTTATTTGTAAGATCATAACAAATATAGAGACACACGTTGAATCTAACTTATGTTGATCACCTATGCTCCTTCTAAATGTGAGACTCCCTCTCAGTAGAACTTAGGCACCTCTTAAGAATGTGAGTACAGTGATAATCACTTAGGCTCCCCCTAAATGTGAGACATTTTCTCATCAATGTTTTATCTTTCTTCTATCAAATGAGACTCACTTCACTTGATAAACTTAGACTCCCCCTAAATTTGAGAACTCCTTCTCTACTAACAATGCCTTAGGATCCTCCTAAGGATGAGAACTTCTTCTCAACCAACGATTCCTTAGGCTCCCCCTAAGGCGAAGAACTCTTCTCACAATTGCTTCTAATATCTCAAGAACAGGAATGCAATATGTCGCAAAATAACACTCAACTTCTTTTTTCACAACTACTAAAATTTCAAAGAGCTTCAGTGAGGATTATGAAAACACAATTATGGTCGACCCTCACAATGCAAGCAGCAACCCTAGAAGTCTGCAAACATGCTCTTAAATAACCACATCGGAAGAAGGAAAATATTCCTAATTAATGTTGATAGTCCATAAATAAGAAAAACATCCCAAAATAAAATAGAGCAGAATAAAACAGATAAAGAAATAAAATAATCTGCAGAGATAACATTCTATTACAGCATCCTGTGAGATATATTCTGAGACATCATCAAAACAACCCAAGGAACAAAGTCCAGAAGCCTTGAACAAATATCTAACTAATTTCAAATCTCTAACAGGAATCAATTCTCATGTTTCTTATTCTAAACCAGCTCCCCAAACAACCTTAGACGTTTGGATGTAGTAAAAGGCTAAAAAATTTTAAGTAAACTTACTTCTCTTTAGTCATAATGGTGTATTTATATAGAGAATTTGATCTAAGACACCCAAATTTCCATCCCAAAATCGGATCGAGTTGACACATAGATCTTTTAGTTCAAGATATGCATTTAGCATGTTTTATGAAACAAATTGGGAACTCAACTTCGACCTGTCGAGGTCAAATATATGAATTTAGGTCTTTGGCTAAAATTTTTCTCTTTCTCATTTCCATTTACATTTTCGGATGCAACTTTAGATTGAAGTTGATTTAATGTTATATTCTCTCGACTAAATTTAGCATAACAACCAAGTCACATTAAGACATTAAAAGATAAATAGTTTACTTCATATTTTAAAGTCTTAATTAAAAAGGAACATTCACTTAAGTATGAGTCATAATTAAAGAAAGAAATGCCCCTACTTCTTTTGTCTTTTTGATTGATTTGTCATTCGTTTCTTTTGAGATTCTTTCTTAGCTTTAAGATATCAATGAAAAAAGATAGCAAGATGTTCTTTCCACGAACTTACTCACTTGGAATTCTTTCCACTCAAAAGTAAAGAAGAATTTTAATAACTTTTTTTAATTGAAAATAAAGGAAAAGTTCATTGATTATTGAGAATAAAGGAAAAGTTTATTGATTATTGAAGAGTGAGCTCATTATAGTGATGTAGGAGAGTTTGGAATTTAGTGAAATCCCACGTAGCAATGTTTTCTTTCTTTTTTTCTCTGTAGTTTCGTTTTCTTTTCCAAGTAGTCATAGAAGTCAATAGTCTATTCACTCTATCAATATAGATTTTCTTTTCCTTTACCTAATTTTATTCATTGATTTTCATTCCACTCTTCTATACCATTTTGGTCCTTGAAATTTTAATTAAGTCGACAATTCTACTTCTCTTTTCTCTCTCTTCTTTCTCCCTCCGACATATGTGGAAGAGGTGTCACCACATATAGAAACGAAGGAGAAAAAAAGAATGAGAAGAGAGGAAAGAATTAGACGACCGACATATAGCAGCATAGCATATCGATGAAGGAGAAAGGAAAGGAATGAGAGAAAAGAAGGAGAAAAATATGAAAATATATTATTTTTCATTTTTAAACATTAAAAAAAATATAAATAAAGTGTTGCATCGGTTTTCATTAACTACAAAATAGAAAACATATAATAGAAACCAAAATGCTACCAAATTCACATCTTATAAGTTAAAATGTTGCGTTTAAAAACTCAAAAAATCACAAAGAAATACTATCAAAACCTAAATCTTAGAATCTAAAAAATTATTGTGTAAAAATAGTTTATTTTGCAATGGTACTTTGAATATTTATGGAGTCCGTTTATTTCAAGAGTTGACCTTAGAATAAATTAGACATACTAAATTTAACCCTTATTTCAGATAAGGGCTTTTCTTATTAAAAAATAAAAAAAACAATTAAACACTATTCAACTCATAGATTATCCTTTATATATATAAAAGCCAGCTACAATATGTTCTTGTTTTTTACATACTCTTTCTCTACCTTCTAATTTTTTTTCTCTAGAATTTAGAAATATTATTATTATTATTATTATTATTATTATTATTATTATTATTATTATTGTTATTATTATTATTATTATTATTATTATTATTATTATTATTATTATTATTATTAGCTCTTTAACACTCCCCGTTTCCTTATTTATTAAAATAAAAATGTCATAATTATATTACATAATTGTCTCTCTAAGAGTTGAAAACTACAATTCGTTATTAGTTTTTTCTTCATGAGGTCTCTCTCCGTGATAATAATGTTTTTGGTTCATTTAACTTAACAACCATTTCCCTTTTTAAAAAAAAAAAAAACTTATTTAAGTCAATAACATTTTTATTTTTAATTGGCAATATTAAAAAAAATATATTTATTTCCTTATTTTTCTACTTAGATGCAAATAATGAATAAAATTAGTCATCATTTTTCTCATTTTCTGATTTGATCAATATGGGGTGAATAATCAACATGGATTAATTTACATTAGGGTTGAAACTTTAAGTAAATGTCTCTATTTTTAATCTTCTATTTGGTAATCAATTTTACTTTTTCTTTTTTGTTTTTGAAAATTAAGTCTATAAATATTACTCTATCTCTAAATTTCTTTCTTTGACTATTTTTTACCAATAATTTAAAAAATCAAGTCAAATTTTAAAAACTAAAAAAAGTAGGCACCGTTTGGTAACCATTTTATTTTTTGTTTTTGTTTTTTAAATTAAGCATATGGATACTACTTTTACCTTCAAATTCTTCTTTTGATATCTATTTTTCACCAATTGTTTAAAAAACCAAGTCAAGTTTTGGGAACTAATAAAAATAACTTTCAAAAAGTTATTTTTGTTTTTGGAATTTGACTAAGAATTTAACCATTATACTTAAGAAAGATACAAATCATTGTAAGAAATGTGAATGAAATATGCTTAATTTTCAAAAACAAAACAAAAAAAAAAAACCAAATGGTTACTAAGACTGTAGTTTTTAAGAACTTGTTTTTTATTTTTTGAGTTAGGGTAAGAATTCAACCAATATACTTAACAAAGATACAAATTATTATAAATAGACTTAATTTTCAAAAAAAATAAATAAATAATAAAATAGTTACCAAACGGTGCTTTAATTATCTAAAAATAAAATAAATAATAAATTTCATACTTTGTTTGCTTTCTTAGAAAAATTAAAATATCAACTTATAAAAAACAAAATTAAAAAAAAAAAATCAAATTTTAGTCAAATCTCGATTTCAAATTAGTGAAAATACATCTTCCGTTATTATTATTATTATTATTATTATTATTTTTAATGTAACTGAAATTCGTTGATTTTGAAGTACAAACTACTAAACTAAAATCAATAATATAAATAATATTTATTTTCAGATTAGTCATTTTAAAAAAAAAATACCGTCTTTTTACTTACCTATTTAAGTTAATCAATTTAAATAATAATAATAATAAGAGACACAATTTTAATTTTTAATTTAGTTATGTTTTAAAAAATATATATATGAAAAATATCTTTATTTCAAACACAACTATATTAAAATAATTAAAATAAATTTTAGGATGACAAATTTAAACCAATTAATATGAGATCCAATCGTTGATTAAATATAAATATTTCAATATCCAATTTTTAAATTTAGACTTCATTTCTAGACTTTCTAAATTACCTACACTCTAAATACAAACTTCTTAAATCCAAATTACTTCTTAAACGTGCATCCCTCCAAATTACTTCCTAAACATGCATCCCAGACAAAATTTTCTTAAACCAAAGTACCTAAGCCCCAAACTTTAAATTCCATACCTAACATTTCTAGGCTTAATATTCTAAAGGCATGTTTGATAACTTTCCTATTTCTTATTTCTTGTTTTTGTTTCTTATTCTTTTAAGAAACTAATTTGTTTGATAACTATTTATGTTTCTTAAAATGGAGATAAAATTGAGAAACTACAAATTAGAGAGAAATGCAACAATCAAATATATTATAATAATAATAGCTTATTTGTTTGTTAAATTTGAGCGACTTGTCATCTCATCATCTGTGAAATTCGGATTTCCATTTTTCCTACTTAAGCAGGTAATAAAAGGAATTAACTAAGTGAAAGTTAAATCCTATGTTGGAGAGAAGAAAATTCTAAGTGTTTGAATAGATTTTCCTTGAGAAATTTTGAGTTAAGCCTTAATTGGTGAAATTTGGCTAAGTGTAAAGTCAAAAAGGACCCATGCGTTGAGTGTTAGGAGACATTAACACATAAGATGAGAAGAAAAGCAACGATGTGTTTGTAAGATTGGACGCATGTTGGTTGAAGTATTGGCAAGAGGTGTTGCCAAGAGTTGCTCATGCATTGAGTTTGTATGAGCAAGAGCGGAGAGAGCGAGATGTTGGGTGCAAGGCGCTGGGCAGACCATCGTGTAGCAACTGAGCAGTGCTAAGCGATGAGGTAGACGATCATCTAGTAAGTGAGCTGCACTACACGATGAGGTAGGCGATCGTGTAGGTGGGCGCTAGACGATCGTGTAGCAATGTAGGGAGCTAAACAATGAGGTAGGCGATCGTATAGCAGATGCGCGGAGCTAAGCGATGCACTAGACGATCGGGCTATATGATAGGCAGTAAGTACTACACGATCAGTGTAAGCGCTAGACAATAAGCGTGGAAGCTAGGCGATAGCACTAAACGATAGTACTAGACGATAGAGTTAAGCATTAAGCGTTAAGCGATGTGCGGGTGCTAAGCGATAAACTACACGATGGCGCTACGCAATGGGCTTGAGCGCTAGACGATAGCCGTGTTGTGCTAGACGATGAGCAGACGCGCTACACGATAGGCGGAATACTAAGCGATGGGTGTTTTGCGATAGATGCAGGCTCTGGGCAATGATGCTAAGTGATTAGCGGATGCATTAGACGATAAGTCGTCAGTGCTAAACGATGGAGGTTAACGAAGGGCGCAGTAGCCAAGCGATAGGCTGAGAGCGAGATCATTTACTAAACGATGGAGCTACACGATGGGGCATTGAAGCTAAGAGATAGATGTAGAAACTAAGCAATGGAGCAGTGTTGAGGCTTGCGTTACGCAAGATTGAAGAACTCATCTGAACAAATGACTATACTAAGAGATGGATAGACTTGAGTTAGTAGGAGCTGGATGAATAAATATTCATGCAAAGGAAGTCTTATGCATGAAAAGGACAACACAAGTAAGTGTGTGGCATAAAAGTAGATGAATGTCAAACGAGTAGGTGGTGGCAAAACATGATGCAAACACCCCAAAGTAGGATGTGTCATGCGTTGGAAGCTTGGTAAAGATGATAAGGATCATTTCCTTTGGTCTATAAATACCATCACAAGATGTCTCTTCCATTCACAAGCCAAATCCTCTTCAAATAATGTAAAGAGAAGTGTTAGAAGGTGGATTTGAAGGAAACCATGCGTTGGGAGTAAGATCATGCGTCGGTCATGAAATTCCAAGAGGAGGAGATGTTGTCGAACAGTGAAGTCTGGAAGTAGAGAATATCTCCTAGAATACTCGTGCGTTTGGAGTGATTCTAAAGCCATTTGAAAACTCTAAGAGTCTAGTTTTCAGGGTAGGGTTACCGAAGAAGAAGCTCCAAGGAATCAGACTGGAGAGAGTGAAGAAAATACAGAAAGGTCGAGCTGTCGAGTAAGCTTGAGCCAGTCTTGATATTTTGAGGATTTCGGCCAAATCACGAGGAGTTCTGAGCTAAGATTTTAAGATACGATTGCTGAGACATGTTAGAGCATGTTTGTAGAAGAAAATATCTCAAGATAAGACTTAGAACTATGAGTAATTTGAGCTTTAAGTTGAATCTAGATCTTAGGGTTCAAGGGGAAGCCCGGGAAGACTAAAGGAACTTCTAGAAAGGAAGATTCCTATCCTTACCAAGGTGAGTGGTACTTTTCTTTAAGTCTTAAGTATATCTTCTAGAGTAAATTGTATATGCTTATGTTATGAATGAGTATCTAGCATGAGAATGAAATTATATGATCGAGATGGTCAGGGGGTCAATAGACCTAGTTCTTGAGCCCTAAATGGAACCTCACGGGATGATCAGAAGACCGAGAGGTCTAGTTCCTGAGCCTGTTGGAGGATCCTTGTATGGGATGGTCAGAGGGCCAACGGACCTACCTTTTGAGCCCATGAGCAGGGAGCTATGTGCACATAGGAGACATAGGGAACAAAGGGAACGCAAAAGAGTAAGCGTTTGTAATTAGTAACAGTTAACTATCTACCATGTGTGTAGGTAGACAACATACTCATTCTAAGTAGTTATCAGTTTAGCTATCTACTTTGCGTGTAGATAGAGTTGAGAACAGACTCATTCAAGGCTAAGGTTTGAATGTAACCTCGTATTTATGATATGTTTATTATTATGAGTTGAAATAGACTCTAGAAGTTACTTACCACTCACTGAGCTTTGTGAAGCTCATTCTGTTATTTCATGTTGTAGACTTTGCAGTTAAGTTTTGGAGTTGTATAAACATTACATGGTTGGAATAAAATGAGCCTACTTAATCAGTTATTATTATCTCCTTGGCTTAAAGTTTACTGAGTATAGTAAAGAGGTTCAGTTGGGCAGTAGGTATCACAAAAGGGTGGTATCTGCGGTCCATCACGCCTCTCCTTGGGCTCAGGAGTGCGTGCTCGGGGCGGGGTGTGACATCATCTTCCTCTATTTTTCTCTACTCATTTAGAAAGAAGTATATGATAATTTACTTTGACCTTTTGGTGGGATTTTGGGAGAAAGGATAATTTTATTTGATTTGTTTGGAACAAAGACATGGAAATTCAAATCACAAACCTTTTGGTCACTCACATATTATATATCAATTAACTTCGCTAAAACACCTACGCCTATTTTTCTATTCTCCATATGGTCAATTATTTTCAAAAACAATACATATAGGAAATTTAACAATTCTTTAAAGTTTGAATTTTTCACTATTTTTGGGTAGAATAAATTTCTATGAGTGACGATGTGGTTATTATGTAGCTATTCAATGAATTAAAATTTTCCTTAAGAACTTGATTGGGAAAAGCATTTTGTTATTCATGAAAATAGGAAGAAATGAATCAAGTTTACTTATAGTCCAAATTGTGGTTCAACCATTGTCAAATATAAAGCTCTACACTACATCATGAATGAATATAGAAAAATTTCTGTGAAAAGAATTCATTTTTGTCTCATGTAACATTGAAGTAATGTAAAATGAATACAAACTCGAGTTCTATAATGTAGATTATCTTATACATCATATTCTCATTGAATTGAAAGAGAAATTACTCAAACTTTTTTTTTTTAGTAAAAATGAATAATTCTCTATCGAATTATTTATATGTATAAGCTAAATTTAAATGTTTCGGTCAAACATATTCATTTTTTTGATAATTAAACAATAAAACTTGAAACTTAAATAAGATATTTTTACAACAATAATTATTATTATAAACTAAAAATGAGTTAAACAAGTGGGGACGAAATTTTTTGTCCCCGGTCAACTTCTAGGAATTTTTTTCTCCCACTCTCTCCCTACCATCCACCTGAATGGGGACATTAAGAAAATAATCTCGAGAACTAATCCAATATCTTCCCCCAAATTTATTACAAACACAAAGTCTTTTATTATATTCTCAACCCATTTGGCATCCAAAGTAACAGGCAATCCTAACATTATGCATCATATTCTTACATAATATGTTACATATAGTAAAGTTTCACATACAACACAGAAAATGACCAAGAAATTAAGCACAAACAATATTCCAAACACATAGCTTAAAATTACACATATGTATGCATCAAGCATCCTCGAACAAGGATTCAACGGTGGCCGGTTTGGGCGGTGGCGGCGGCCAGTTTTCCGGCACCTGAACTTCATCCCACGCTGTAACTCTTTGATCCAAAACATTCTTATCATTTTGGAAAAACACAGTTTTTCGATTTGAAGGACTCTCAAGCAAAGCTCGTGTCTTGGACCCACGTTTTATGGCTTTGTAACAAATCCTATACATCAAAACAATGTTCTTGGGACCTTGAGGGAGGAGCTCAAAGTCTCTAACTTTAAGATTCAAAAACAACATATTCCTCAATTGATCAGACTCAATTAGAGGCTCCACAATGTTAGGAAAGACATTGAAATAAAAAGGGCCATCACTCAAATTGGCTTCCACCATCCCTAAAAGAGAGTCTTGTAAATTGCCATGTCTTGCATCTCTAAGACACAAAAGCACTTTGGCATTTAAGGGCTTTCTTGTTATGGCTTTAACTCCAATTTGAACCATTCCAATGTGGATCGAGTGGTACTTGTTCGAAAGGCTCCATGCGTAGTTGCCTTCTCTGATCCACAAGTCATCTTCTTGAAACAAGTTTAGAAATCCACCACCTTGGTTTATAGAGCCTTTTCCTTGTTTGGTTTTGATGAGGGAATTTTGAGATGAGAAGTGAGAAAGGAGGTTTGTTTTGTAGATTTTGGAAGTGGGGAGTGTTGGGATGTTCCATGTAAGAAGATCTTTGCCTTTCTCCACTTTGCCATATTCATTTTTGTCTAAAGAGTGGGATGAGGATGATTTTGAACATGAACTTCTCCCACACTTGAAAAGGTTTGCCATTTTTGCAAGAGGGTAAAATGGGAATTTTGTGTTGAAGATCAAGTGTGTTGGGTTGGGAGGAATACAACTTACAAAGTGTGTGAGGATTATAAATAAGTCTTGGTGAGTTTATCTCTCTAGCTATGATATTTCAATACCATAATTGTGTGGAGGAAGATGCATGTTATGAGAATTTATAGTGTGATGGGTTAGTTTTCACAATAGATGAATAAGAAAAATAAGACTTTTAAAAAAGTCTCCTTTTTCATTTGCCAAAATTTTAACATTAAAAACTAAAATTTGGGATTTTTTCTTTGGGGAATATCATTTATACCCCTAAATTTTAGGTTATATTAATTGAAATTCTAAATTAATAATTGAAACTTAGACTTCTGTAAATATATCGATTTAGATCCTTCTCTTGATTTCAATTGACCAAACAATGTGTTAACTTCACAGAGATTTATATGGTTCATTAACAGTATGTTAACTACCTCCACCAACATGAGATCAAATTTTATTAGAGAGAAAATAAGAAAATACAGATTGTGAAGGCGCCTGTAGTGTTATAGAGCTTATATATAATGCACTCCTTTCAATCATAAGACCAAAATCGTAAATAACATAAGTAATATAAATACAAATACAAAATAGGTTCGAGATATTTTAACGTTTAACTATTCATGTGTTTTTGTTGAGTTTAGTAAATCAAACTATGTGTATAAAGATATTAAATATCATATTCTAATATATATCAAATCTAAGCTATTGAATTTGAAAGTGTTTATTTAGACCCTAGATAAAAAGATACACCATGTTGATTGATTTGATTGATTTGAGAGAAGAAAATATTGAGAAGATGACAAATCTTGAACTTGCAATGCAAGTTTCAATGCTAAAATGGGGATAATTTGTGAGAATTAATCTTTGAACTTGCAATGCAAGTTCCAAATGCTTTATATGATTTGACTAAATTTGTAATCTACCATCTTGAAGGACATCATTTCTTATAATATATAAAAAGGACACTTAAAAAACACAGTTCCTTTGATAAAGAGAGAACCTTTCACCTCATTTCACAGGAAGTGCAATAACTAAAGTCCAAATTCTAAATACATCCATCATGGGGTCTCTTTACCCTTTCACCTCATATGGTGTCCTTTTACTTTTCTTATTGGTTATCTTTTTGTTTTCATTTATTTCTTTTATCTCTTCAAATTCCCAGTCAAAAAGAGGGTCAAGATTTTTCCAAGAACTTGTAGAACTGTCTTGTGCTTCCTTTTGGACTCTACCTAGGTTAATTAGTAACTAGATAGATAAACTTGTGTATCAAATATAGACACAACATTAGTTTAGGACATGTATTTGATAATCATTTAGTTTTTTGTTTTTGTTTTTGAAAAGTAAGTCTATAAACATTACTTCAATTTATAAATTTCTATATTTTGTTATCCAACAGCCAAGTTCTACGATTTATTTCAATTTAAACTTAATTTGTATGAATTCAAACTCTAGATTTTTGTAAGTGTATCAATTTTTACACCATTCATTATGTTTCGTTTAGTAAACTTCGTGTGAAACTTATAGTTACATTAGTAAATTCCTAAGCTTTCATAAATGAGTCAATTTAGACTCTTAGTTAAAATTTTCTTTGATAATCATCTATGCATTTACTCCTCTTGTCCATTTTATAAACTGACATTTGAAGAAGTGCACACACGTTAGAGAATTAATGTATTAATTTTCAAAGATAATTATAATGAAATGTCTAATTTGATTGGCTTATGAAAATTTTGGAGTTTAATTTAATCTAATCATAAATTTCATATAATATTCATCAAAAGAAATTTGAAAGGTGTAAATAGATACACTTACAAAAGTTCAGAGTTTAAATCAATACAAATATCAGTTTAAGGTTTTAATTGATATAACCCCCGAAGTTTAAGGTATAAATTGGTATTTGCCCCTTCATGTAGTTTTCAAAAACATCTTGGTATTTATAGAATTTGACTAGAATTCAAGTGTTTTCAAGGTAGGTAAAAACCAAAATAGAGAATTTGAGAGAAAAAAAATATAAATTTCAAAAACAGATATCTAAAACTAAAATTGTTACCAAATGCAAACAGCCACCATAGACCTTTACTCCTAACACACCTCGTCGAGAATGAAGGGAAGAATACTATCGGAAAAATTCTCTTTCTAGATCAAAGAATAGCCTTGAGAGAAAGCCAAAGCTGCAATAGCATGAGCGGTTTTGGTATTTCATTTATAAAATTTGTACTTGTTTTGTCATTTTTTTACTATGTTTTTCATTCTTCATAAATAAAGATTTAAATTTTCAATCAAACTTAAAAATAAAAACAAGTTTTTCAAAACTACAACCCTACTTGCTAAGATAATAAAAAATAAATAAAAACTAGTTGCATAAGTGGCATCAAGCCCAAGATAATAGAGTATATAGTAGAAGGATAAAATAATTGCATATATAGTACAAAAATTGGTAAAAGATTAACAAGCCCATGCCCAGTCCACCGTCTCGCACGCTTCTTTCCTGTTTTCTCAAATTGAAAGCTATCCATGACATCAGTAATAATGCTAGCCACTGATAGTTGCTATCAGTTGTTATCACTAATAGCTGCTATCAGTGATAGCTTTCAATTTGAGAAACGTGCTATCAGTTACTACCACTAATAGTTACTCTCAAATATTATCACTGGTAGTTGCTATCAATGATAGCTTTCAATTTGAGAAATATCAAGAAAACAAATTGATCTACCTTGAAGCTTAATGCTGAAAACCTTCTACATCATTGCCAAAACCTAACTCAATCTACCTTTTCGCTGCCTTAATCAACAACAACTATCACCGCAAACACGGAGTCATTTCAACTACCTTGTCGTTTGGAGCATTGCCAATGACGATTCCGGCAAGGAATTCACTGACATTGTAAGCCCGCTCTTCTTCTACTTTTTTTTGGGATATTAGGAAGCACATAGTTGAGATTGAACTCGGGGACTTGAGATAAAGTTTAATGTGGATCTGTTGTTAAGATTTATAATTAAAACTAAAAATATTTGGATTGACGTTTGTTTCATTTAGAAAGAGAAGATAAGGATTAGAGGAACAATTTGAGGTAACGAACCTAGTTAAGCATGTAAAGTAAATTCGATGATGAATTTGACATGTCCGGGATAGGTCAAAGTCCATTGTAAAAGTCAAATGTCAAATGGTCAAAGTCATAGTAAAAAAAAGTCAACATCTTGAAATGTGGTGAAATTTTGGTAATTTATGAGTTTTAAAAGTAAATTTGGCTTGCTTAAGACTTATTGGCAAAAGCTAGTTGAAAATCAAAGGAAATTTAAAGGAAAAGTTGAGTTAAGACTGAATTTTGGACAGTCTGAGTAGGGTTCAGTGTTTTGAAGTTTTCGAGTTATAGAAATCGAATTTGAAGCTGATATTTTGAGATTAGTAAGTTAGGTTTATTAACATTTTTCTTAAAGGACGTTACAGCTAATTTTGACTGGAAACTAGTGAATTAATAGGAAAACCGAGAGGAAGAGGAAAAAAAAGATTTTGAGAGATTTTGGGAAAATTGAGGTGCTTTCTATTGAAATTTCTCATTTGATGGCTTTGAGGTTAAGGATTAATCATCTGGGCACGTGTTAAACTGGAAGCTGAAAAACGAAGAGAAAAAGGGAATTTTGAATTTTTTTGAGTTTGGCTGACCGAAGAAGAGGAAAAAGTTGTTTTCGAATTACGGCCGTTCTTGTGAAGGGAAATTGGGCAAAATGAAAGAAAATTAAAGAGTAAGTAAAGAAGAAGCTCTTGGGAGGCTTGATTTGAAGAAATTTGGCCGACAAAGTAAGGAAAACGAATAAAAAAAACAGTAGCGCTAGAGTTATCGGGAAAACAGAGGATGCTCAGGTTTTTAGCAAATTCGTGGAGTTAGAGGCTAATTCGAAGCTCTAAATTTAAATTTAAGTTACTTATAAGGCCCTTATAGACTTCTATGGTATTTTATTTGATCGTTATTGGCTGAAATTTCTGAATTTAAGTTCCGAAAATTCTGTTTTTTCTCGCCGGAAAAACAGGGGTACCGTGGAGAGTTTGGTCGATTCCGGGAGTTCTAGGGCAATTCGGACGTCCAAACTTTGAGGTAAGTTAATTAAGAGAATGGGTAAAAGGTTTTTATATGCTAATTAATCTTTAAATGGCCGGAAAATGATAAATTTAAGTCTGAAACGCTCACCGAAAAACAGAGATCAAATCTGGAAATTTCTGGGCTGGAGGTTGAAGAAAGAGTTGACTTTACTGTTTGACTTCTGTCTGTCATCTATTGTCCGTCATTAAAAGCTGGAAAATCAATTTCAGGTTATTAAGGTGTTCTCGGGCATAATTAGGAATCCAATTGGTATTGTTATGATACCTTAAACCTGAAATTAGGATCCTAAGTCAACGTTGAAGTTGATTAAGGGGTTAATTTGAAGTAAACCCTAATTAGGGTTAATGAAAAAAATTAAGGAAAATTGAAACAGAATTAGTTTTTATTGAAGATTAATTTTAAGGTTTTGAGTTAATTTTAGAGCAATTGAAGGACCAAATTACAAATCATACTCTATCTTGGATCAAATTAGGGATTTGACAAAAGTTTAAGTGAAATTGGTTATACTTGAAGATTAATTTTCAAATAATTGGATTATGGTCATGTGGAGGATAACTAGAGGATTATCAATATAATTTCAGGATAAACGGGAGATGGAGAAACCGAAATTATGAGGAGGAGCCGATTAACAATGAGTGGTTTATTTTTGAATGTTTTGAGAAATTAATTATATATTATAGTATGTTATGATTTATGAAATGTGATGGCATGATCTGTTTTACTTGACTGATATTTCAAAAATGTTTAAATCATGATTTCTAAACTTTCGATGGTTGTATACAATCTTGATTTATCAAAATGTAGTTTGGAACCATAGTTTACACAATTGTGACTTGTATGGTTTTATATGAAAACCTCTTGATGTTGAATTTAAAAATGCTGAATTTTTATGAAAGTGGTTTCAAACTACTAATTCTTGTACCCGAGAGATGGTTATTTTTACATGCTACTTGAATATGTTTCAGTAGCATCGCTCAGGTGATCAGGGGGCTAACGGGATTAGATGTGGCCAGAGTATACCGGGAAGTCCAGAGGAACCTGCACCTGAAGCGCCACCCAGGCTATCAAGAGGCTACCACCAGGGTCAAATGTGGTCAGAGTATACCGGGGAGTCCAGAGTAACCTGGACCTGTGGTGTGTATTTATGCTTAGCCTTGAGATAGCTCTGCGTGCACATATGACCTTGTGATTTGGTTTATACCGCAGAGGGCATTCTTTGTCCAGAGTAACCCGTTGTTGTAAACGAGTATTTGGATACAAAGTTGGTGTGGTTTTCTGATAACGACTGAATGCTTTATAATGTGCTTATGAGAGTTGATCATGCCACTTTTTTTTACTAGCACATGTTTGAGATGCTGTTCAATCTTTTATACTTTGTTCAATGGTTTACTGAATGATTTGATAAACTTTATTGATGATTTAGAAAGCGATAGCTTATGTTTATATTAAACTACAACTCACTGGGCTTTAGCTCATGCTTTCCATGTTTTATGTTTTTCCCCACCCTAGGTAGCAACAAGTTCCTAGTGCCTGCTGAGCCGCCAAATGCCACTAGTGTTATTAAACATCTGTTGTATTGTTTGTGCATGTATTTGAGAATATTCCAGAACAGCTAGAACTTGTGAGTTACATGTCATGGGAGGTTTTGTTCAAAATAATCCGTACTATTGGTCTATATATCTCTTTAAACAATATTATGATTTAAACTAAATCAAATTCCTAAACTCTGTCAATGAACATAGATTATTTTTGGAAATGGGTTTTGGAAGTTTGGGTTTGATCTTGAGTACAGGATATGTTAAGAATTGGGACGTTAGATGTCATAGAGAGAAGTGAAGTTTAATGTCTTCACGCTTCGTTCTAGGTTAGAAGGGACATCTGGAACGGGGTGTGACAGATATCATCTACGAGAATGTCATCAAAAAAGCCATTACGATATTAGAATTAGTTTTAGAATTGGTTAGATGGTTATCTTTTGTTATCGATTGTTACTGCCAACTGTACTTTAATTGCCTATTTATTGAGCCAACTCATTAATGAGAATTTAAGAAAAAGGTTTTAAGTTTCTCTAGTTCCAATATAGTATCAGATGTCATTTTCTTCTCTCGAGCCTTTTCATTTTTCTTCTCCTCTTTCCCATGATTGATCTTCCCGATAACACTTTTACTTCGCCATTAATGGCCAACCTTTCATCTCCTTCCTCCGTTATTGACCAATATTTGAACCCATACTTTCTTCATCATTCTGATAGCACAAATCTCATTCTTGTTTCAGATTTATTGATAGAATCAAACTATACATCATGGAGTCGTGCTATGATTCTAGAGCTCATGGTCAAGAACAAGCTTGGTTTTGTTGATGGAAGTTTGTCCAAACCTAATGGCGATTTACGAAATTCATGGATTATTTGTAACAGTGTGGTTACGGCTTGGATTCTCAACTTTCTCTCGAAGGAGATCTCTGTAAGTGTTAATATCTCTGATTCAGCAAGGGACATTTGACTTGATCTTCAACAACGATACCAATATAAGAATAGACCTCGAATCTTTCAACTTCGTCAAGAGTTATCGACTCTTTCTCAAAATCAGCTCTCTGTTACGACTTATTTCACAAAAATGAAGACGTTGTGGAATGAACTCGCCTCTTATCATCCATCTTGCACCTGTGGTCATTATACCTATGAAGGAGTCAAAGATTTGGTTAACTACTTCCAAACCGAGCATGTAATGACCTTCCTCATGGACTTGAATGGTTCTTTTAGCCAGATTCAGACACAACTTTTGTTAATGGAACTTGAGCCTTCTTTACAAAGAGCCTTTTATCTTGTTGCTCAAGAAGTTGAACAACATGCTTCTGTTGCACCTTCATCAACAAATTTTTCATCCGCTACAGCTCTCCTAGTCAAGAACTCTTCTTCCCCTACTTCTTCCTCTGTTAATTCAAGTGCTCAGTCCACATCAACTTCTTCTAATTCTAAGAAAAATGATCGTATGATTTGCACTATTGTAACATTTCCGGTCATACTGTTGAGAAATGTTATAGATTACATGGATTTCCTCCTGGATAAAGAATCAGAAGAATGCCTCAGCTAAGCCTGAATCCTCTTCTACAACTTCTTCAAGTTCTATTCCTGGCTTTACGGCTGAACAATATCAAAGTTTGCTAAGCTTTTCTCAGACACATCTTTTCAAAATCAAGTCCACCTCTGATTCTGATGTTATCACTTCTCATGTAGTAGGTACATGTTCTGTTTCTCCTTTATCTGCTGCTTGGATAGTCGACTCTGGTGCTATTGCACATATTTGTTCTTGTCAAGATTTTTTCTCTCATCTCATGCCTGTATCTGGGATGTGCGTTACTTTGCCTGATCAGTCTTGTATCAATGTGGATTTTATTGGTGATATTCGGATTGATTCTCATCTCAATGCTCCACAATGTCTTGTTCGTTCCTAGTTTCTACTATCATCTGATTTCTATAAGTGCCTTAACGGCTGATAAGTCCATTGCTGTTAAGTTTGTTGGAAATTCCTGTATTATTCAGGATAAGTCAACCATGAAGATGATTGGAAGGCTGATCTTTGGTAGGGGCTTTATAAGTTGCAGATAAGTTAACATAAATCATCTGAAAATTTCTATGATTCTATGTGCTCTTCTGTTTCTCATATGGAGAATATTAATCTTTGGCATAATAGAATGGATCATCCATCTCACAAACACTTATCTGCTTTACAAGATGTTTTACCATTTAAACTTCAGCATAATAATGTTTCTACTTGTATGATTTGTCCTCTTGCAAAATAGAAAAGGTTGTCTTTCATATCTCATAACAATGTATCTTCACATATGTTTGATCTTGTTCACTGTGATATTTGGGGACCATATCAGAATCCTAAGCATTCTAGTTATCGATATTTTCTAACACTTGTTGATGATCATTCCCGAAATACATGGGTTTTTTTTTATGAAACAAAAATCAGATGCATTAGTCATTGTTCCACGTTTCTTCAAACTTGTTGAGAATCAATTTAATGCATCTATTAAACAGTTTCGGTATGATAATGCCCCAGAACTTCCTTTTAATGATTTCTTTGCTACTAAAGGAGTTCGACATCAGTATTCTTGTGTTACTCGTCCAGAACAAAATTCTGTGGTTGAAAGAAAACACCAACAGCTTTTGAATGTTGCTCGATCTTTACTATTTCAGTCCTATGTTCCTATTAAGTTTTGGGGTGAATGTGTTCTCATTGCTTGCTTTCTCATCAATCGAATTCCTTCTCCTTTATTAAAGTGGCATACTCCTTATTTTCATTTATATGGACAACATGCTGATTATTCTTCTATTCGAACTTTTGGTTGTTTATGTTTTGCTTCTACATTAACAAACCAACGGTTGAAGTTTCATCCTCGTACAATTCTTGTTGTATTTTTGGGTTATCCACCAGGGATTAAAGGATATCGACTTTATGATATTGAAAAGCAACAGATTTTCATTTCAAGGGATGTCATTTTCCATGAACATATGTTTCCTTTTCACAATATCACTGATCAAAACAAAGCCGTAGATAACTTTCCAGATTTGGTACTACCAAGGATATTGTCTACTTCATTATCTAATGTTGTTTCTACTGATGTGAATAGACATTCTCTTCATGATCTTGTAGCCACATCACCTATTGTTTGTCATGATAGTCCTACTGTGAATAATAATGATGATATGCCTACAGCTTCTTTAAATAATGATGTTATTGTTATTGACACTAGACCTTCTTCGTCTGATATTCATGATACTTCGGATGATTGTTGTCTTGGTGGTTCCTCTAGTGGTGTTCCTGATAATGACAGCATTATTCCTTGTTGGTCTACCAGAGTAACAAAGTTTCCTTCTTATTTAAGGCAATATCGTTGTAGCCTTTTACAAGCCACTTTTATGGAACCAACTGGCTCTCGATATCCTTTGACTTCGGTTATATCATATGATAAACTTTCCCCTATTTACCGACATTTTGTCTTGAGTGTCTCTTCTGAATATGAACCACAGTTTTATCATCAGGCTGTCTCCTTTCCTTATTGGCATTTTGCCATGGATGATGAATTAAAAGCATTGGAAGCCAATAACACTTGGTCTGTCACTTCTCTTTCTCCAGGACAACATTCTATTGGATGCAAGTGGGTGTATAAAGTCAAGCATAAATCGGATGGATCTGTTGAATGTTATAAAGCTCATCTCGTTGCAAAAGGATCTCAACAAGAGGGCTTAGATTACATTGAGACCTTCTCTCCAATGGCTAAATTGGTGACAGTCAAGATACTTCTTACTCTTGCTGCTTCTCTTAATTGGACGTAGTTCAACTTGATGTGAATAATGCTTTTTTACACAGTGATTTAATAGAGGAAGTTTACATGAATTTGCCTCTTGGCTACAAGCATGATCATGTTCCAATTAAGGGGGAGCGTCTCTTTTGTAAATTACACAAGTCAATATATGGTTTGAATCAAGCTTTTCGTCAATGGTTTAAAAAAAAATTTAATGCTTTATTGTTACTTGGTTTCTCTCAATCCAAGTCCGATTATTCTCTATTCACAAGAGGTTCTAGTTCTCATTTTCTTGTTTTGCTTGTATATTTGGATGACATTATAATTACTGGGGTTTCTCTATCTGCTATTACTGAGCTGAAAACTCATCTTGATAAGACCTTCAAGCTTAAAGATTTAGGAGATTTGCATTATTTTTTGGGGCTAGAGTTGGTAAAATCTTCAAAAGGTATTTCTTTGTCTCAACGATACTATACTTTATAGTTGCTTGAAGATACTGGTTTTCTATCTGCCAAGCCATGTTCCTTACCATTAGATCCTAATCTTAAGCTTCAGTTGGACCAAGAATGGTTGGAAGATCCATCCACATATCGGCGGTTGATTGGTCACCTATTATACTTGACTGTATCTCAACCTGATATTACTTTTGTTGTTCACAAGCTAAGTCAATTTATGTCACAGCCTCGGTATCCACATTTATCTATTGTTCATTCTCTGTTGCGTTATTTGAAAGGTTGTCCAAGCAAAGGCATTTTTCATAAAGCTGATTCTTCTTTTCGGCCTTTATTGATGCTAATTGGGCTTCTTGTCTAGATACCAGAAAGTCCACAACTGGTTTTTGTGTTTTTTTAGGTGATTCATTGGTCGCTTGGAAGGCAAAGAAACAAACAACAGTGTCACGCTCTTTTGCTGAAGCTGAATATCAAGCCTTAGCTGTCACCACAAGCGAAATTGTGTGGATTCTTCAACTTCTTAAAGATCTTCAAGTTTCTTCTTCTATTCCTGCTCTTATATTTTGCGATAATCAATCTACTGTTCATATTGCATCTAATCCATTTTTTCATGAGCGGACGAAGCTTATTGAGATCGATTGTCATTTTGTTCGCGAACATCTTACTCGTGGTGATATCAAACTTCTTCCTGTTCGTTCTAATGCTCAGTTGGCAAACATTTTTACCAAATCATTACCATATTTTTCTTTTACTTCTTTATTAGACAAGGTGGGAATTATTGATGTTCATTCTCCATCTTGAGGGGAGTATTAGAATTAGTTTTACAATTGGTTAGATGGTTATTTTTTTTTGTTATTGGTTATTCCTGCCAACTGTACTTTAATTGCCTATTTATTGGGGCAACTCATTAATGAGAATTTAAGAAAAAGGTTTTAAGTTTCTCTGATTTCAACGTACGAAAGTTTCAATTAAGTTTCAAATTTGAGAATTTGGTCGCTGTGTTCATGTATTTAATATTTACAAATTTTTGTGCCCTAATTTTGAGAATTCATCGACATTATATTTACAAATTTTTGTCCACCTCCAACTTCCTCACCACTAGTGACTCCTCCACCTGCAACCCACCACCAGCAACTCCTCCAGCTGCACCACTGACGTTGCCACCCACGCGTGACTCTAACTCCGGCTCCTGCACCAATCAAAAATAGGAAAAAAATAGAAAGGGAAGAAGAAGATAATGCCCTAATGTACGAAGGGCAAACTTAGAATCTTAAAACAATCTAATAGTTGATTGGTCAATATTTACTGTATTTGCAAATGGAGGTGTTTTGTTTTTAGATATTTTTTCTGATTTTTTTTCTATTACAATTATCCTAGAAAAGAAATATTAGGTATAACTTATGTTTTATAAACTTAATTTAAAAAATAATAAAAAACCAATTACTTAAACCATGTTTGATAACCATTTTGTTTTTTTGTTTTTATTTTAAAAATTAAACCTATGGACACTACTTTCACAACTAAATAAAGTAATTTTCAAAAAATTATTTGTGTTTTTGGAATTTGGCTAGGAATTTAACCATTGTACTTAAGAAAGATACAAATTAAATAGTTATCAAACGAGACACTAATAAATATAAATAGCATAAGTGAACCCCCATCAACCAAATGGCCCATAAACTTCCCTTTTGAACTCAACTCTTTGCTTATAAGATGAACTAAAGAAGTTACAAAGAGTTGTCTTTTCCATGTACCTTACTTATACATTCAACCATTCCAACTTTCATTTCCATATCTTTAGATTCTCTGCCACTTATGCAGTTAGAGTCTAAAGATAGAGCTCTTTTTCAACAAGATTCATAATATGTCACAGCAAAATTCAGCAGAAGCTAGAAGCTAAGGGACTTTTGGCAATACATTACCAAAAAGATTTAGGATATGTTTGGTTTTTTTCTAAGTGTTTATTTTAAAAGAAAAAATAAAAGTTTGAATGTTTTTCAACATTTAAAATAGCTTTTGAAAAAATGAATTTATTGTTGGAAAATTATTTCAAATGATAAAACTGTTGAAAATATTTATAAAAGATAGCAAATTTTAGAACTATCAATGAGACACTGATAGACTTCTATCAATGTCTATCAATGTTACTGAAAAACATTGATAGAAGTCTATCAGTATCTATCAATATCTATTATTGATAGTTCTAAAATTTTGCTATATTTTGTAAATATTTTGGTTCATTTCTCTATATCTAAAAACAGCCTCTTATTGTTACAAGCATGTGATAGACACTCACAAATAAATAAGAGTAATGCTTAGGTGCAACCTAGGTTGTACCTAACCATTTACATCCTCTTTTTTTATACACAAAGAAAAAAATTATTTACCAGGTATCAGAATTTTATTGGGCTGCATATGTGCAACACAGGGAGCAACTAAGTCTTTTTTCAATAAATAATCAACAAAAGAATATTTAAGATGAAATAAAAAGACCTCTTATTTAAACTATCTTTATGTTTTCTTCTCCACACACTTGCTTAAAACAATGCAAAAACCAATCTTATTTATAGAATTGTCATAGAAAAATCTAGATATGTAACTCTCACTTTAATTAAACACTTGAATCATTTAAAGTCCATATTTAAATTCATGAATATATCTAACTCTCCAATATATGAGCCCACCAACTTTCTTAATATATATAACTCTCAAATGTCTCAATTCATGTATAACTTATCTTAAATTAAAACATGCTTTAACTTTCAACATTTATGAGGGCAACTCTTTCATTGTGATTCCAACAATCACCTCTCAATTAATTATTTAAAAATCAAGTTCAAATGATTTTTTAGATTTTCCAAAATTAATTTCAACACTTGCGAAACATCATTATATGAAAGGAAATTGACTTTTACAATGATTAATTTTAGATTTTCCAAAATTAATTTCAACACTTGTGAAACATCATTATATGAAAGGAAATTGACTTTTACAATGACAAAAATAATTTTGGTCATTGAAAAACAGAAGAGATGAACCTGAAAACGTATTAATCAAGTACAATGTTACAAACAAGAGAAACAACACAAGTTTATTAGTTATATCAAGTTAATAAATAAAACAAGGTAATAGAGAAGAGAGAAATCCGAACACTAGAGATATAAAGCATGTTCCACTAAATGTGGAGATTAAAAATGTTTCTCACTCTTTTTTACAATGACAAAAGTAATTTTCGTTATCGAGCTTGTCTCACAATTGCCGTGCACAATGTTTGAAACAACTTCGACACCAAAAACCTTATACGCTACAACTTCATAGCACATCTTTTTTTTATATTTGTGACATTGATACTACATTCTAACCTAAAGTCTACATGTTGTCGTCTTTCATCCACAAACTCTACAACATAGTCTTTTGGATCTATAATTCTAACCTAAATTTTAGGTTAAATTATAAGTTTAGTCTTAAACTTTTTTATTTATGTTTGTGTTTATTAAGTCTAGAAATTTTTATAGAAAAATTCTAATATATCCCTAAACTTTCAACTCCTTCAATGATCTTAAAAATGTCAGATATATCTTTAAACTTTCAATTTTTTATCGGATAGATTCTTGTTTATTCAAAAACTCTACCTCAACATTAAAAGTCAATTGATCATTTATGATATATGTAAGACCCTCAATGGATTGTAAATATGTTAATTAACTGTAAAATCGTTAATGATTTTATTTTATTGTTATTATAATTCTTCTCTTTTATGTTTTGAATCTTTCTCCTATGTATACTACATTTGGAGCATTGAAATACAAAAATACTTTGTTGCGCTCAAATTATGACATATTAATAAATTAAGCTTTTAAATATATAGTAATAATAAGTACTCAAAAAATATATATAAGGGTAAAATACTAACTCACTAATTAGTATATTTCATCGATATTTTCATGGACGTTTATGTGAAATTAAAACCTAAAAATTGAAAATCTCAATTGAGTCTTTTTGAGTACTAATTCTTCAATATTATCAAGTCTGCATGGATAATTATAAACAAAATTCTTAAAAGTTCAAAAAGGCAAGTAATCTTCTATCTTGAAACTACTTTTCATGGCTTTGTAACACACATTCTATACATCAGGGGGCCTTTTGCCATGACTCAAATTGAAAGTAGTTTCTAAGAGAGTACTTACTGTTTTATCTACAACGAGTTTGACATGACTCAACATCAAAAAGTGAGCGAGGATTAGCAAGTTCACATTACAAGAAAATTTAATTTTCAGTGACGCAAAAAATGTGTTATTAAAAGCCAAAAATGTCACTAAAAGTATTAGTAAAGTTTAGACACCCTTTAGTGCATACGTCTCAGTAACTGCGTAATCAAAGGTCTTAGTGATAGATTCATTGCGCGCCATTGAAACTTATTTTTTATTGATGCTTAAACATAGAGAGTTTTAAGTAAATCATTTAGAGGTTAGGATTTAAAAAATTGGGTTGAGAAGCTAAGTTTGCAAAAATCACTTTGGTTAGGTTCAAAATCATTGAAACATACTTCTAATCATTGAAGATCAATTTAATATTTAATTTTACATTTATAAACATAGTTTTATAATTTAAAATTGATTTTGAAGGAATAAAAATATTTTAGGAGTGATTTTGAATATGAAAATGATTTTAAATAATTTATAATCAATGAAATGTAGTTTAAGAAACTTCATTTTAGAAAATTTGTGTAAAAGAAGTTTAATTGGTTGACTAAATAACCGAAATAGTTGATTATTGTGGATTAATATTTTTTTTTTTTTTTTTTTTTTTTTTTTTTTGCAAAGGTTTTTCTTTTGTGTTTAATCCCGTACTATAACTAAATATTTTTCCTAAAAAATTCCGATTTTTCCGTTAAAACTATTAAAAATACACCCGATCTATGAGTTTGTTTCAATTATATGCTCCTTAACTTTGAAAAGTGTCATCTTAAGTTTAAATTTTTTCAAAACAAGTCTTTAAAACTTTTGTTGTTCATTAATAAGTGAAAAGTTTGTATATGTGTATTTGTTGCTTAAAGAAACACTAAACACATAAGGGTAGTAAATTTAGGAGTGGGAGCTGGTGAAAAAATTAATAAGAAAAATGAGTGTTGAATTGAAAGGAGAAAGACGATAATAGATATGATTCATAAATGTATCATGCATCCTTAATTTTTCTTATGTATGTGTTTAGTTCACATAAGCTGATATAAAGTTTTTGCTTATGAATTTAACAACAAAGTTCTACGAGGATTGTTTTGAACAATTCCAAACTCCAAAAAGTTAAAATGAAACATTTCAAAGTTCAAAGATATAACTGCTTAAACCAATCTTTTAGCTCAACGGTATTTTTTATAGTTTAACCTCCTCCTCAAAAAAAATTGTATCATTCAAAAATCATATCAAACTCAACCTCTTGAAATTGAAAAATTATTTAGGTTGTCATAACGCAATAATTTTCCACCATTAGATATATGAGAGAGAAAAGTACCTCGATATATGTCTAGAAGTTTGGAAGACATTTTTTTTACTTCTACACCTAAAAGTAATTATGAGCAACCACATTAAATAAATTGTCTATATTATTTAGAAAGACGATAAAGTAAATTGAACGGATGCTCTAAGTCAACTTCATCCCTTACCTAAAAGTAAAAGAGAAATGCCGACATTTTTGAAGTGATCAAACATCAACAAAGGTATGTTTGGTCCAAAGAATTCGAGTTGTGGGAAGTGGAGTGACTACTTCATTCATTATTTGACCCAACGAGTTTGTTAGTCTCACAATTGGCATGTCTTATATTCAAACTTTTTTACTAAGTGAAAAAGGTCCGCTTTTTATAAAACTAATTTTTTTTTTTTTTTTTTACCTTCTACTGATGTCATCACAAGGTGAAATTACCGTAACGACCTTGTGAAGCACGTGTAGTAACCCTCAATGCTCCCTTATCGTTATTCACTCTTATTAACTCGACACTTGTTATCGTTATTGCTCGTTACTCATTCTTGCTCTATATATTTTAAATTTGAACTAATATGTTTAGTTTCTTTTCTTTTTTTTTCATATTTACTCTCTTTAATGGAGCAAGAATCAAGAACAAAAAGGAAAAAAAGTGTCGAATTAACCAGAGCAATAACATGAAGCGAGTGTTGAGGCCACTACACGTACTTCAAAGTTGGTACAATAATTAAACCATGTAATGATGTAAGCAAAAGGTCAACAAAAAATACAATTTTCTAAAAAATTACTTTTTTTCATTTGGACCCATGAAAGTGGGTCATCGATACTAAATTTTTGCCACGACTACACAACTTTCCAAACATCTCACCTCCACCCAAAGTTAAACAAGACTTACTTGAACCCATAACCATATCTAAATGTTTGAAGAGAAAAAAAAGCACTTCTTCTGTCTTCTGAAACTCAAAACTTGTGAATGAGTTTCTTCTTCCTTTCTGTACTCGCTGCCTCTTAACTTCTTTTTACTATATTGAACAGAAATCAACTCTTCTTGCAAAAACCTTATATCAGAAATCTACGTTTTTTTCAAACAAAAACCTCTACATGAACTCTTCTTGCAAAAATCAATAATTCCCACACGACATGAACAGAAATAAACTCTTCTTGTAAAAACTTCTTTCCAAGACACATTCTCAACTCTTGCAAAAACGACATGAACAACAAAACCCAACAAAGCCATGAATCAAACATTACTTACATATCAGTAAGCTAGAAAGGAGGTTATTTTATTAGACGCAACCTTAAAATGAGATACAAAAATCCAAGAAAACGGTAAATACAAAGCTCATTCAGACAAACAATTAGCTTTGGGTACAAAATTATACCAAATCCAGCAGCATCCATTCATTCCAGCTGTTACAAAACAGTAACAAGCCCAAGGAGAGAATGAGTAGACTATTACACTCGTTCACTCTTTTAACATCAGCTTCTAAGGCGACAAAATTTAAACAATCACTCTTACCAAATCATTCATTCCTCCCATTTTGTTGAGCAGCCACGTAGTTGCGAATGACTTCCATTGCTAATTGATGAGCATTCTTACTTTGAAGCTTTGCGAGTTCATCCATGGCCTCGTACGTATCTTTATCAGCAAAAAGCTTCAGGTTGTAACGAGCTGGTGAAAGCACAGGACCATCCCATTTTTCAACTAGCTCTTTAAGCTTCTCAAAGCCCTGATGAGCATTAATCAAAATGATCACAGTTTATCAGTTAAAAGTAAGACAATTACAAAGATATCTGTAGAGTCCAAAGATGTTTCTTCAAAATTTTAGACCCTTTACACACTCACCAAGCGGTTTGCGAAGTTTCCAAATGATTCTTTAGAGTGTCGTTTGCGCTTCCAATGATAAAATAAAGGTTCCAAGACGTTTTCAAGGTCGTGAATCTTAACCTTATCCATAAAAGCCCTTGCCAGTGACGTTTGATTGGGTGTTCCCCCAAGCCATATCTGTTACAAGACAAGCACACATATATGTGAAGCAGCACAAAAATATAAATTATTTTTTATCATAAGAAACTGAAATTTCACAATGATATAAAATCAAAGTACGCATTCTCAAAAGTTTCCACTTAGGATGGATCATTGGCTTGGAATTCATGATACCTGGTAGCTGTTAGGACCATCGCCTACCAATCCAAGTTCAGCCATATAAGGCCTAGCACAACCATTTGGGCAACCAGTTATCCTTATGACAACAGATTCACTGTACTTGAGACCAACCTGATAACAGGAAAACACAGCAATTAGTGCCTATATTTTCATGAAACTTATGTTTCATTGAAATATATATTTTAGTTTCTAATGTTCAAGGTATCTTTTCAATCTGAGTCCCTATGGTTTAAAATTTTTCAATTTAGCCCCCTTACACTTTAATCACTTTCAATTATATCCTGACGGTAGGTCAATGCTCAAATTGGTATAGCTTGATATTGATAAGGAGTGAAAATGAAATTTAAAATCAAGCTATTTTCTTCCCAATGTAAATAAGGATAGAGGCGAGCCCCCTCACATCTTGAGCCAAAGTGTGAAAACACAAGTAGTTGTGGTTGTCCACAAATGATATACCTTTTCAAATACAGCTCGAACTCGTTTAAGGATATCTGGAATTCCTCTCTCAGCTTCTGTTATTGCCAAAGGACAAAGTGGCATAGCTGGACATGCCATCGCAGTTATGTTAAGGGGATCTACATACCTCGGGTGCTGTACAGCATAATCAGTCAAGTAAATGCAAAAGCAATCAGTACAAAAGAGCAAAAAATGTTCCACAACAGAATGGGGAAAACAACTCCATAAGTCCAACTTCCATGTTAATAGACCACAAATCTATAACCATCCTAGCATCAGCAGCTCAGCACCAGTTATGATTCATGCATATATATTACTGAACCTTACCACCGGGTATCTTATCAACACAAGCAACTTTCAATATCACATCAGCTCTGTTTTTATAGACAGACTGGGAGGCTAAAACTATCAATTCTATGAAAGTAAATTGAGATGTTCAAACAAGTTGAAACATTTAAGTTCATAATTACAGAGAGAACTCAATCACCAAGTAGTGCCAAAGAATAATACTATACCAGCAGACCACTTTGTGCAAGAACTGTGGTAATGGGTCGCTTCCATGCATTGCGAATGTTGGTCAGGATAATGTTTTGATTTGGGGTGATCCGAACATCCAAATTATATTTCTCTATCACCTCTCTTAAAGTCTTCTTCATTTTCCCAGCAATACGACCACTATCAACATGTAGTCCACAATATAAGTGACCATCACCCTGAAAGGTAGATAACATTCTCAAACAAGGTGTACAATAAATGTTGAAGTCCAAGGGACTAAAGCTAGCCCTCAAGGGAAATAATTTATTTGCTGGTAGTTTCTGGGGCCACTAAAGAAACAAGTTTGACATTGCTGACTATTGTGTTTAATTTACAGTATGTGATGCTAGTTGTTATCAACATTCATTATTGCCTGAAAGGAAAATTAAATTTCAAATGATATATTCATGTCAAAGTAGACCAATATCACATTGACTGACATTTTTAATTACTATACACATTTAAACTACTTTGAATACGATAATGCTAAGTTTCATTGATACATTCAAGACAATTCACATCGAAAATCATTTGTCATGAATATGCCCAAATATAAAAATAAACCAGGACCTAATTCAATATATAAATATAAGACACTTATTCAATTTATAATAGAATATATATATTTTCTAAATGTATATACAACCTAGATACGACATTCACTATTGGAAAAAGAATGTGACAAAAACAATACAACATTCCATGTCTACAGAAGATTATTATCATTCAAAATAACTGCTCACACATACCCATGCATTTATGCATGCATGAACATATAGTTTCAATAATTCTATCTAACAGATGATGGATAATCTAAAACTAAAGAACAATATTTGATTTTTGATATTAAACCAATAGAATTGAACATCTCAGTACTGCAGCCTGAATATAAGAAATCACATGAGGCTTCACCTAAGCAGATAAAAGAAGAAACAATTCATATCAGAGCTAATAAAAATAGATGTCTTATAGAGTCCAGAACTAACCTGTTCATGCCACCCCAAGTAGCTTTCAAACTTCCACTCTGGTAACTCCCGAAAGGGTTCAAATTTCTTCCCATAATATTGCTCTACGACACTCCTAAATTTTTCAATCCCCCAGGAACTGATCAAATATTTTAGTCTACTATATTTGCGATCATCTCTTCTACCATTTTCACGTTGTGCGACAACAATAGCTTTAACTGCATATAAAATATCCTTCTTTGGAACATACCCTAATGGCTCTCCCAAACGAGGGAATGTGGTCTCTACTCTATGAGTTCTTCCCATGCCTCCTCCAACCTGTAGCAGAAATTATTAAGCAAAAAACTACAGGGACATGGGAAATTTTATCAAATAAACAAAAGTAATAACAACTTCAAATTTCTAATCTCTGTATGCCCTGAATCCACTTACATATATGTTGAATCCTTGAGGCTCCCCTTCAGCATCAGAAATGACAACAACGCCAATATCATTTGTGAGAATATCTACAGAGTTATCAGTTGGCACAGTCACTGCAATTTTAAATTTTCGAGGGAGGAATTGAGTTCCATAAATAGGCTCAGGAGAATCTGGAAAATTCGTTCCATGAGAATTGTCATTACGTGCCTCCACGACTTCCAGAGGTTCTGCTGACATGAATCTCTCCCCATCTACCCACATATCGTAATAAAATCCTGATTGAGGAGTTAACAAAGAAGCAATGTTTTCTGCAGTTTTCTGTGCAAAAAGGTAATCTTTTCTCATGAGTGGAGCAGCTGGAGCAAGAACATTCCTGTTCAGATCACCACAAGCACCAAGTGTTGAACCCATGCTTCTAATAATGGAGCTCATAACAGTCTTCAGATCCTTCTTGAGAACTCCATGTAGTTGAAATGTTTGCCTAGTGGTTAGACGAAGCGTACCAATTCCAAATTGATCAGCAAGATCGTCCATTGTCAAGTACAACTGGTTTGACACTTTCCCACAAGGATTCTTGGTACGAAGCATGAACGAATAAGACCTCTGTCCACGCTCTTCCCTATTATACTGCTGATAGCTCCCATGGAATTTGATCAATTGTGTGGCAGCCTCATTTATGTTAGGGGCATCCGTCAACAACTCCTCATTTAGAGGATATCTAATATAATTACTATGTTCTTTGAAAATTTCAACCTTACTACGCTTCGGCTCAGCTGCAACCCCTGGCTTCGCTGGCTGCAAATTAAGCCATAAATTTTACAGAATAAGAACCTAGCTCATTAAAAATTCACCTTATTAATCCAAAACATATCTCCAGATAACAGAAATACGTGAATCAAAAGAACTATACTGACAGTCTTCATGTAATTCCGTGGAATGGGTAAACAATACAGAGAAATGCAAAGAATGAAAGAAACATCTGGCTTATTTTTTAAGATAATCAACAAACGTGTGGCCATGGTAAAGCAGAAAGTAAAGGAGAACCCATCCAAAAAAATACTTTTAGGAACCAACAAAAATAAAAAACAGAATAGATTCGATTACAAATGAAGCATGATGGAATCCAATAAAGCAAATCTTTCAACACCATACAGCAATTAGTGATGAACTTCACTTCCAACGCACACACTTTCCCAACTACAACAAATTCAGGGGAACCCACATTCGGTAGAAGAGAAAACACCCCAACTTAAATTCTCGTGAATTTAGTTCCTCGAATAAAGGAGAAAACAGAAATACGCCTTCTGAGCCGAACCATCCAAAAAGAAAGTATAAAACAAACAAAATCATTTCTGCATTTGTTTCAATCTAAAACAGAACAGCGTTAAAGTTAGAGAAGGGAAACAAAAAATTAGACGAAATCAAAATAAAATCACATTCAACTAGAACAATTACAAAGATCCCGAGCAGAAAGAACCCCAAAATCAGATTGAAAGAGTAGAAAGGGGAAACAGAGAAGAAAAGGGGGGAGATGGGTTGTACCGTGGAGACAGCTCGAACAAGCAGAGGGCGGGAAGAGGAGGAAGAAGGGGAAGCAGAAGGAGGGAAGAAGCGGACATGTCTGGCTAAAGCAAGGGAAGTGGTGGATTTAAGGCCATGGAAGGTAGGAATCTGAACCGTCTGATCGGCGAAGACGGCAGAGTTGGAGGCGGCGAACGACGACGGCGTCGTCATCAGAGGAAGGATTAGGGTAATGGGTAATTGGAAAAATGTGGAGTGAGTGAGTGGAGAAGAAGAAGAGAAGAAGAGACGAAGAGAATCAGATTTTGGATGGCTATGGACGAACACTAAAAAAGGGAATTGAAAACGAAACGAAAACGAAAACGAAATTCTCTGCTGGATATTTTTTTGTAATTTTAAAACAACAAAAAAGTGTCACGTGCCTTACACGGGTGCCCTTTCAAATACTTGTAAAGACACACTCCCACTCTCATTTCATTCACGCGCTTCTTCTGCTTTTTTTTCTTATTTCTTTTCTTTTTTTTCTTTTTGGTTTAATTGAAAGTATCGTGCCAGTTACAATTATACTTCCAAACTTTTAATTGTAAAAATTGAACCCTTAAATTTTTACAAATGTTAAAATTGGGTCATCAATATTACAATAATTATAGAAATCTGACCCATAAATGATAAATTGATCCCCAAACTTATACAAATGTCATTAATTATGTAAATTTTGAGGTTTCATGTGATCCAATTTTAACATTTACATAAGTTTGAGAGTTACATTTTCAAAATTGAAAGTTTAAGAGTATAATGTAATTTATCCTTAATTTTCTTTTTCTTTTTTCTTGAAAAATGTATTTGAGTTCCAAAGTTTTGAATCTAATTTTCATTTGGTTCTTAAGTTTCAAAATATTACACTTTTATCTTAAATTTTAAGTTTAATTTTTAAGTCCCTAAATTTCAAAATGCTACATTCTTACTTTTTAGTTTTGAGTTTACTTTTCATTTGATACCTAAGTTTCAAAATGTTACATTTTTATGCTTGAGTTTTGAATTTAATTTTCATTTGATGTTTATTCAACATTTTACATTTTATCTTCGACTTCTTATTAATGCTCATTTTAATATTTGATGTTAACTGATTTACAGTAATTATGATTTGAGTTTTTTAATCATTTTTTAATAGTGATGAAAATTTAGTTAAACATGTATTCACAAAAATTAATGGACACTAATTTAATTACAATTAAGTTAATTCTTTTGAATTTTAAATTGATTAATAGATATTGATACCAAAAAATAAAAGTGACTATCTAATGAAAAATCAAAGTTATAAGAGTAAATCTTGAAACCCTAAGGACCAGATTGAGATAAAACTGAAAATTCAAGGATTAAAATGTAACATTTTAAGAATTAGGGACCAAATAGAAATTAAACTAAAAAATCATGGACAAAAGTGTTACATGTTGAAACTTAGGGACCAAGTGGAAACTAGACCCAAAATCCAAGTATGGACAAAAAATATTTTCTTTTCCTTTTTTCGTTATATTGAAAGTTAAAGTTTAGTCCCTTGCCTTTTTTCTTCTTCTTTTGCCTCTTAGATTACAAGTTTAGTCCCTCGGTTTTCAAGTTTGTGTCTAGTTAGTTTATGAACTTTCAAATCAGTCTAATCAATTTCTAAACTTTCAACTTTATGTCTAATAAATTCCTAAAAATTTTAAAAAGTGACTAATAAATCCATAAAATTTTCAACTTTGTGTCTACTAGATCATTGAATTTTCAATTTTGACTCTACTAAATTCATGGACTATTAAAAAAATCATAAATTTACTTGACATAAATTTCATATTCTATTAGACATTTAATTTAAATTAGGTTATGTTGAGAATTGCTCAAGGTAAGGCCTAAAACCCTAAGGGTGAACCCAAGCCATGGGGTTCTAAGAGGAGGCATAAGGAAGTGTGTGTCTCAAAAGAGAATTGTCAATGTCTAGGGGTTTAGGTCAACTAGTTGAGCCAATGAATATATATGAATAAGAAAATAATCGAGCTAAACTCGAACCGAAACCCTGCAACCTTAAGCAGTGGAAATGTCCATCCCATCATCGATATTACACGTAACCAGATGAGAGTGTCAGAGGAAAGGCCTATATTTAGCCCCATTTGACTATCTCAAAGGAAAGAGTGAGTAATTTTCAAATGAGAATCTTGACATTACTTCTTGTGTGCTTAGCTAAACTATACATACCCTATACTAATTTATGCATCAGAGTGTGGTAGACTCGGCACGACATCGGTGTGAGGATCTCTTGCTCAAGTCAGCTTGGAGTAATTAAAGACCAAACCAAGGAGAAGCAAGTTGGAAGTCGAGGTCGCATAAGAGGCTCATAGAGACGTCCAACACAAACAAGATTCGAGTGCCAATAAATTAAATTACAAATTCAGTTGTTATGATTTGGAAACATTAGAATTTAGTTCCTATGTTTTGATAAAACCTCATAAATAATCTTTATGGGTTGATAAAATAATTATCATTAACAGTCCCTACCATAGCGACTATTTATCAGAGTTTTATCGAACAATAGGAACTAAATTTTAATTATAAATCATAGAGACTAAATTCTAACTTTCTTTAAATCATAGAAACCAAATTTGCAATTTAACATTAAATTTATCTAATAGAGCAATTCATTTTCTTACAATTTCGAATACATAAAAAATCTACGAGATACAAGATTAAAAGTTAAAGTGCCTATTAGAAAATTTAAAGTTGAACGATCAAATAATACAAATTTGAAATTTCAAAAATTGTGTAACACAATTATGAAAAGCTCATTGAGCAAAGTTTAATTTATAGACTAAATTTGTAACTAAATCTTCTTTGCTTTATTTCTAAATAAAAATTAATTTTTTTTTTTTTTAAGGTTAGTGGTGAATTTATATGTGATGAGAGCATAATAAAAGCTAATTTGATTAAACTTAAAATTAATAAATAAATAGATCCACGATCCAAATTAAAATGCCACTTTGGTAATCTTCATGTTGTTTCATGATATATTTCTATGTGTGCAACGTGCACTGTACATCAAGTTAATTTGCATCTCTTTTAAATAATGCGATATCTACAAATACATTTTTTACAAATAAAGAACAATAAAAATATATATATATAAATTATTTCCATAAAATCTATAACTCATAAAACAAAACAGAATCAAACTTATTATTCAAATTTTATTCTCTAATTTCTTCAATATATTTATATAAGAAAAGTTTAATAAATATTTTTAGTTCTTGAATTTTCAAGATATTTAGTCCTTAAATTTTAGTTTATAATGATTTAGTAAGTTATTACAAAATAAATTATTGACACCTTCGAAATCGAAATCCTAACTCTCCATCGAATACTCGTTCTATCATCTACTTACCCTTAATAGTTGATTTCAACACACTTGGATCGTTTGAATTATCATGTTTTTTTAATAATTGTTATAACCCTAAGACCCCTAGTTCTCGATTTTGATCCTCGAATCGTTTGATTATATTCTTCTTTTTTTTATCTTTGAAGAACTGTAATCATATAGCCAATAATTCTCGATTTTAAACAACTCTACGCCTCAAATACATATCTATTAATTTCATAGGCAAATTAACTCTAGACTACATAGCATAATTTTGTGTCCCAAACAGTCTCAAGTATAAATTTTCAAATACAATAACTAAATTATTACATACTAAAGTTTACAAATAACGCAACATTGATTAAATTGTTACAGTTAATCATTCAAAGATTAAATTAATTGTTATTTTCATAAAAGTTTAAAAATGATAAAATTTTTTAGCCTATACATACTCATTATTGAACAAAATAATATCAAAATTTCTCATAACATAAAATTATAAATTTATTATTGATCTCAAGGAAATATATGTATCATATTTGCAATTAAAAAAATTTATTTAGTCTTTGTATTACGATTAAAATAATTAAATTGTTGGAAAAATACATGACAAAATTCGTAGTCAAATAAAAGATTTCAGTCAAATATACATATATCTATTTTAATATTCATTTTGTAGTGACATTCTTGGTGGCGGCGTAAATGAATAAATATTAATATGATATGAAAAAGTAGTCACGCGCGTGAAGAGGCGCGTGGCATTTTGTACTAACAAAATTAGTGGTACATTGAACCTGGACTTGACCCAAATCTTAGATTAATTAGTAAATAAAATAAAAACCCTAATTTGGTATTCCTTTCACAGTCTAAATAATAATTTCGTACCAACTTCCATCCTTTTGCCTTCTGATTTGAATTTATTATCAATTTCCTTTCTATGTTTTGTCCTTAGTTTTAAATTCTCTTTGTTTTTATTTGGTAGTCTAAACTGCACATTTAGTTGGATGTATTGATTAAGAGGATGTGCATTACATCAATTAAGTTATATTTATATGGACGGTTGATGCCAAATTTTAGTTTAAGAGAAAAACATCTGATCTTCACGTGACACTAACAATAAATTTATTGGTGGGGGAGAAGAATGTGACCTACAAAAAGAAAAATCTACACACTGATATGGTATTTGCCACACACACTCTGATGCTTAGGTCGGAGAGTGAGAGTGTGGAAACTGTATAGTTTGAGAGTATGACTCAAAGTTACTCATATGAAATTATATAATGTATTTATAAAGAAAGTTGACCTATGTTATTTTCTAAAATTTTGAAATTGCCTCGGGATAATTAAATAATCTACTAGGGCAATAGGCATGCTCAGTTTCATATTTGGCACACTGGCTTAAGCCTTGGCCCAAGCCAACCCCTTTTCCTAAGCCAATTTTGGTCATAAAATTGTCACCTTCGACCTGTATCATGTTTTTTTCTTGATTTTGGTGACCTTACTTATGTTACATGTCGATTATATCCTTCGGCCAAAATAACCTGTAACACTAGCGAGTACAAGTTTAAAAAACTTATGAGGGATTCAAGGCTCGTTTGAATTGAGTAGAGAAAATTATTTTTCAAAAAATCATTTTTAATTTAAACTCTTTTGATGAAAACGGTTTAAAATAAACTTTGAAAATGTTTCAAAAGCTTTTTTGAGTGGTTGTTAAACGCTTCATTCTTTTCTAAAATGACTTAGTTTAAAAATAAACCCTTGAAAAGTTAGACCAAACACATCTTGAGTAGAATTATAACAACCATTGTATTTGAAATTTATTTAAATTATCATATATTATGTTATTTTAATTTAGTAAAATTCAAAATGAACATCATACACATAGTTTGGTTTTCTTGGATGTGGGTAATATCAAAATTATATATAATATATTACTCTATTGTGTGGCATTATAGCAATGATGGGTATGCAATGAAGGGCCATTACCACCTAACAAATGAAATGTTTTTATGGGGCATCCTGTTCCATAAGGACACATGGAAGGAAATGTGTCTATAGAACTCTGCCAAACAGCATTTTGAAAAACATATAATAAAATAACTTCTCTATAAAGCACATTTTGAAAAAATGATTGCATATATGATAAAATGAGCTAAATTAATGATAGAATAGCAAAACTTAAAATTTTTTACAAATATAGCAAAATCTAAGTAAAAAGTCTAAAACCCCTCGATATCACTAATACACAATTTCAGTCTAAGTCACTAATACACAAATTTAGTTTGATTTGTTTCCAACTATTTGTGTGTTCTATCTTCTTCATAGTTTTTTCTACAATGTTTTCATCTTTGTAGTTTTATGTTTTTTTTTTCCATTTAAATATGTTTGCTAATAATCATGGGTTTCTAGTATAGTCTCAACAGTCATCTATCAATCAATCGTGGCAAAATATTCTATTACAATAAAAATATGTTTTCAGTGTATTCATAGTCTTAACATCAACTTGGGATTCGAGGGCGAACCGGTAGTAAATCACTTACCTAAATTCAAGCCTAAACGTTGTTATTCAAACAAACCACGCTTCTAGTTTCCACACACCTTGAATCAAATCCTAAAAGTGGTTTGTTCCAATATTCCAAAACTTCAATCGAGCAACCAACTTGAACATAGGACACAACTAAAATTTTAAATTTTAAATTACAGCATCCTTCATATTCCAATTGACCATAAAGCCTTAAGTCCTTACCAAAATTTTGTTGAAATCAGTCATGAACTTACTAGACAGCACCTTAATACCTTCCAAAAACTCTAATCTAACCGTCAAACACCAAGATCAAAAGTTTTTAAGCCAAAAACTTGTTGGATATTCAAGAACCAACCCTACAAATTAATCCAAATGTCAAGAAATTACTCCAAATCTCACAATTTCGGTGACCAACAAAATTCGACGAGATCTGTCCTCAACGAGGCCCAACAGCGACACCCTACTAAACGGAATGAAGGAATTCGTATGAGGAGAACCTTGAGCGGAAGCGGATCGACCAAATTTCATTCATTATTGAATATAAAATTTACAGTAAACATATAAATAGATATGCATTTAATATTAAATTACAACATGTTTTACAAGAAAAGAGTTTAGAAAATATTATCTTTGAAGAACCTTTTCTTCACGAATTTCCCTCGAACAGTCACGAACCTTTTAAAGACCTTCTTCAAAAAATAATCTCGAACCAAAACTCGGACACTACCATAGTGAAACCTTGGTATTCTCTAGGTGAGAACCCAAGAGTGGTAGGCTCTGACTATTTTGGTTTAGAGGGAAAGATTAATTTGGAGGAGGAAGAAGATTGAGAACTATTTCACACACAACTCAAAGATACAGAACTCTTCTGTAAAACCTTAATCGTTCAACACACTAGCAAAAAATGTTTAGAAAAAAAAAACAAAGTTTCTTTTATTCCTCTTGCTATAGTTAACCATCACCCACTAATGTGGGTGGAGAGAAAAGATGGGAAGGGAGTTGTAACTCCCATTCATATTATTAAAATAATAATAATATAATATAAATAAATATGATAACTAACTATCATATTATATTTATATTAAATTATACGTTATATCAAATATAACATATAACCTATAGTTTATTTTCTCTATTATATGACATTTAATATAAATCATATTTATATTAAATTTAACATCTATGAATCTCATTCAAATCATAGAAAATATATTTGAATCTCATTCAAATATTTATTTCCTCCCATTAAGCTTTAATGTATCAAATACATTATGACAATTATATCACATATAATTGAAACAAATTAATTATATCATATATAATTAAATCCCTCTATTAATTTGAACAATTCAAATTAATCCAAAAACTGATTCTCAACTAAATTCTTTTGAGCTACCAAGGGTATCTCATGGACCTATAGCTTGAAGCTTCAACAGTACATGAATAATTAATTAAACTCTTTAATTACATTCTCCACCATCCGTTAACTATCGGGCACTTCACTAAAGACCGACAGCTGCACTCTTTACACTACAAATATATTTTTGTGTCCATTGGATATAACCAATCAACAGTACGATGGCCCTTCACAAATTGCTCGTAAGTATAGTTAGGCCAAATTACCGTTTTGCCCCTGTAGTTACATCTAACTCCTTAAGTACCACCAATCCCTCTAATGAACAATAGATCATAGTCCTACTATGACTAAACCCCTCTCAGGCCAGGAGAGAGTGTGGTGCCATATTGTTCAAGACCCGGATTCAGCCTCTAAGGGAGCAATTTATCTACTTACCTCTGCTTCGAGAAAGGAGTGAATTCCATCTTGTGTAGTTGTGTTCCCAACTCCCCAATCAAACGAATCCTAAAATGGTAGGCCTGTTGAGTCAGCGATCTGGCCTTTCTCGCTCATACAAATCAAATGACCGTCCTCATAGGCAGGAGTTTACAACTCACTTAGAATTTAGGTCATGTTACCTATGTTCATCCTAGTGAAATGTAAGTTTTTATTATGAACTGTTGGGATTGGTGTCTTAATTCTCCCGGAGTCTCCTTGTTTGTAATTATACCATCGTTTTATGAATAAAATAACTGTTATTTCATTCTGGCATTTACTCATATCCAATAAACAAAGTGTGCGACTCGTCGGTTTTTTTAAGGTTGCTCCATGGTTATCTTATGTAAACTTAAGCATGTATATGTGATATACAAGTGGATCATGCCTTAAGTGATAACCTAAATAGGTCTGTAGTATAAGGATTAAGGTGGGATACCTGATCCTAGTGACACTATAGATATGGCCCGCTTTATAGAGGTTTACAAATGTTGTAAACTACTACAGATGGTAGATCCTGACCATTCATGTGGAGACATGTGAGCGGGAGTGTCCTATACAAAGAGTTTGTATAAGACCAGACTACGAGATGACTAGACTTTGTATATAACCCCGTCGATACTAAAGACTTACATGTCACCTAAACGACCATAGGTGAAACGACCTCAATCTTGAGTGTTTAGGAACTCCTGTCTTTGAAGGTGGTTCTTTGATTAGTATGGTTGAAAGTAGCCATATTGGCAACTCAACATGCTTACCTTTTTGGGGACTTGTTTGATTTGGCAGTTGGGAACTCAGTTACCCAAGATGGTATTATAATAATATTAATTATTAGATAATTATCTATTTTTCTCTAATAACCAATTTAGTGGGAGGTTATTGGTGGTTTCATGGTAACCTCGAGATAAAAGGAAAAATGTTTTCCTAATTTTATTAAGAAGAAGAAAAGAAAAAGATTTGCAAAAATGTTGATTTGAGATTTCCAATCTAAAAAAATACTCACGGAGAAGTTGTTAAGTAAATATGATTTACTAATCGACAACATGGAGTTAGCTAAACGATCGTGGAGTGTTAGTACAAGATAGACACTCAACTAAGCGATGAGCTAAACGATCACATAGTTTTTCCTAAACGATTGAGCATCAACCTATACGATAGGTTGTTCCATCTCCCACTTGCTTAATCATTTACACGACTATGATTCCTCCATTTTTCTACCTCAATCCAAGTCCACACAGAGCTGTCACACCCCATCCCAGATTACCCTTTTAATCTGAAAGAGAATATGACGGTAGTAGTTACTAGCCCTCCTGCTAGCACTCACCACCCTAGCCTTCCTACCTATATACCAACCTGTTAAACATTAATAATGTACGCATACAACATGCCTTCTTAAGGTTCTACATGAGAGTATATGAACATATGCAAACAGTCATGACATAACCTCTACGGTAACAATATTTACGGTTGGGCCCAAACATCACTAACAAAAGCCTAGTCCCTCACAAAACATGTGTACATAAACTGATCATCAACCTAAGTCTTCTTAATAAGTCGGGCCTTTTAGTGGTAAGCAGCAGCAGGATCAACCTTAAGGAATCTGATCGCTACCTGAAAAAGGAAAACACAAAAAATCTGTGAGTTAGTAGCCTAGTGAGTGATTATAGAATCATATTAGACCATGCATTATATCACTATAAACATGTAAATATACCAATGAGCATCTCAAGTAACTTTCTCTAAATATAAGCATTAGAAACCATTCTTAGACATCATTAAACATCATTATTCCTTAGTTGAGAACGAGCCTACAATGCTCTAGCTCCCAACGTCTATTACCGGCCAAGAGACCCAGACTTTGGCCTCCCTTTAGTGATATATGGCCTAAGAGACCCATACTTCGGCCTCTCATTCAGAACTACCTATGTGCATGTGGAGTTTTCTAAGTACCGTCAATACCTTAGGTACTATTACCCAGATACCTTCTCCATGTCCTTCAGTATTGGGTTATTTCATAGCATCAAATTAAGTTTCATTGCATGTCATTTACACAAGGACTCATTCTATCATAGTTTTCCTCTAGAAAGTATATTTACACATTAGAAACTTAACTTTTGTAATGATTTCACAACATACCTTGGCCTGCGTTAAAACATATACAAGCCAGAGAAGATACATTAAGCTATTCATTAAGCTATTTATTGCTTAAGGAAGTACAAATTCATCATCAACATCACTGTAACTTACTTGGCCTTATATGCATAAGTATTGAAAACATTAAGTTCATTTAGTCACTTACAGCTCGTCGGGACTCTTAATGGTTTGTACGCCTCTCCTAACTCTTCTTGGCCTGAAAGGACATAATTCCCGGTTAAATTCCTTAGAATTCTTAGCAAAATACCTCAGATAGTTCGTTTACTAATGGAACTTTCATCAACAAAAACAACATTACTAGCGAGATAATCATCATGAGTGAATTCATCCTCATGAGTGAGATCCTCATGAGCGAGATCAAGTTTTTCCCTAGCAAAACTTCAACCTAGCGAGACTTACCTCTTCTAGCTAGCTTTGCTTCCTCACCAACGAGATTCAACCAAAGTTTCCAGTGAGATCTCCTTCTTGAACGAGATTTAGCACAAAAATCAGCGAGATTATCATCCTGAGTGAGATCCTCATCCTTCTTATCTCGCACTCGCTCTCTATGGTGAGCAGTTTGCTTGTTCTTCCTAGGCAGTTGTCTGCTTATGCCCAGATTCTCTATTTCAAATTCAAAAATTCATAACTCAAAATCCAGAACTCTTTTCAAGAAATTTCCTTCTACAAACTTATTTAGAATTAAGTTAACTTTCTTACTTTAAATATCAGCCGAAAATTCCTTGTAGTTTGGCCTGGAGCTTCCAATATTCACCTCGGGCCCTGATTAAATCGAGAATCTACCCCCTTCTGCAAATTCTTCACTTTTGTCCTTCTCTTCCTGAAATCTCTCTCCGGTAAAAATATCTCAAAAACTAGATTCTCCCAGCTTTTAAATGGCACTAATTTCACTAAATTTTCTTATGCCAATTGCCGAAACCAAACTTTTGAAGTTTCACTTCCTTTTAATCTTCTTGTCGCCTCCCGAGTTCAAAGATTAAACCACCACGTCACCCCCACACTTAGTGCCTCCAGCCAAAGCCAATTAGTGAGCTTCCTAATTTAATGTGTTTTTCCTTCCCTTCCTCCATAACTCCTACAAATAACATGGATTTCCATTTCTTAAATATTTAATATAACATTCTTTTGGCTGAACATGCTTATCTAGGAAACCTAGAGTTCGGGGTTTACAAGAGGCCACCATCTAGATTCTCACATCGAGAATATCAAGGTAACCTTCTTGGTGGTGTCATACTCAACTCGACACTGTCGAGGTTCTGTGGAGGCCATTCGTAGTGTTTGGGGTGTTCGTGACCTTGGCGATCGCTTAGTTCGAGTGCGCGGTGTCATGTTGGACAAGCGTTCATGTGTTGCTGTGTTTCTTAGTTTGAGCGTTCGTGATCAAGGAACTCGAAGATGAGTCTACAAAAGTATGTTGATTTTTGTCCTTGATCTTTTGTATAGCATGCTGTAATTTCTGTATTTTAGCATAACCATATGTTTCCGTTTGTGATTGTAATTGTAAAGTTCATATAAGATTGTAATTTGAGGAAATCCTCGTGTTCGATTTCCTTCATGAACAACATTATATAATGAGACTAACATTTCGTGGTCCGTTCTTATACAAACTTCTTTGTATAGAATATCCACGCTCGCATGTCTAATACATGAATGATCAGGATCAGATCATTTGTAGCATTTTACAACAATTGTAACATCTACAAAGTAGGCCATACTCGTAGTGTCACCAGGATAAGATACCCAGCCTTATCCATATACTACAAACCATTTAGGTTATCACTTAAATATGATCCACCCATATGTCATTACATACATGTTTAAATTACAATGATAACCTTGGATGTTAGTTTATTGGTTTATGGTTAATGCAACTAAAATGTCAAATATTTTATCGATAATGAATAAAATATCACATATTTCATTAAATACATAATGAGTTTGTTCATACAATGTTTACAAACTATAGAACCCTACGAGATTTAGGGCATCAACTCCAACACGGAACTGGTGTTGGACGCAAACCGCACGTCAGTGACGATTGCCAATAGAGATTTCTATGGAAGGCCGAGAGACAGAGCCACCGTCGAATCGCTACGTTTGAAGAAAGAATGGCACAATGGCTGAAGACTTCAGGCGAGCAGACCTGACACGAATGACCTGCGATGTTGCAGAGGTGACAACTTCACAAATCTAGAGGCCCGACATGTGACACAATCGTTCGTCACGACTAGGTCCGGGCGAGAGGTGATGATGAGGTGAACAAGCAATGACAGACTGAGCTTTAAATGATAGAGGAAAAAAAACATAGTCGAGGGGCAAGAAGTGTCGCCCAACTCTTAAAGAAAGACAGGAGAAGGTTTATCAATTCCCTGACTCTAATGTTATAGACATGCTGGAACAACTACTGGAGAAAGCCTTATTCAACTACCATAATGCAAACAACCAGAACAAGTAGAAAGAGTAGACGATCCGAATTACTACAAGTATCGTCGTGTCTTTAGTCACCTCATTGAAAAGTGTTTTGTATTAAAGGAGTTGATTCTAAAATAAGCTCGTAAAAAGAAGATTGAGTTGGATATTGATGAAGTAGCTTAGAAAAATCATACAGAAGTGCCAATGACTTCAAATGTTTCACCATCAACACCATTTTATGATCAAAGGGAAAGCTTGATCCAGTTTGGGGCCTTTAAGTCAACAGTTGTTCGATTCTCGCAGAAGATCGCGATGAAAGACTCCTAAGAGAAGAAAGAACCAATCGAAGAGGAGGATGAAAGGTGGATAGTTGTGACTCGTCCAAAAAGAAGACAACCAAATTCTACCCAAAAGGAGTCACACTCCTATTAAAGTTATAGAAGAGGGAACAAGACTTAGAAAAAGAAAGGAAAAAGATTGCATGAAAGTCTAAGCCTTCGAAGGAATAAGACGAGGACTTCCCTCAATGTTGACAACCAGTAACTATTGCAGAATTCCTCCTAAGAAACTTCCTCAATAATCGTCCAGAGGAAGTATTAAAAGTTATTACATGTCATGCTGTCAGCATAGTGGAAGTCGACAACAATCATATAACTGCTGAAGAAATCAACAACTCGGAAGAAATGGAGCAAAGAACTTATGTCTTCAATCGTATTAAGCCTTCAAGTGCTCGGTCTTCAGTCTTTCAAAGATTGAGTATAGCCACAATAGGAGAAGAAAATCAATGTCCAACGACTACTTCTACTCAAATTTCAACCTTCAAAAGGTTAAGTATCTCCACATCAAAGAAAGATCGACCTTCAACATCTGCTTTTGATCGTCTCAAGAGGACAATTGATCAATATAAAATAAAGATGAAAACCTTGAAGGCAAGAATATTTCATGATGAAAATAATGATGAGAAGAATCACAACTGTATCTCTTCACGCATGAAGAGGGAGTTGTCTGTTGGTACAAATACAGAAGGTTCCTTGATTGTGAAGCCAAAATTCATCATATTGACGAATCCTAAAAATGAAGAGGATGATCAAAGCCATGATGAAATAAGAGCTTCTGAAGTTTAAATGTAGAAGATCCTTATCGCAAGAGCTTAAACTGCATGTTGCTTCTAGCTTGCATGAGCTTAAAAAGTGAACGAACCAAAAAAATATATTCCTTTTGAACTACGTTATTACTTGATCCCTTGTCATTGTAAAGGGTACGTAAAAAGTTTAAAGGAAACTTTAAGTTCAGTCCAGACAAAAAGAAGAAAAAAAATTTACTCTTGAACCGCGTCATGACTTGATCCCTTCCTTCAAGGGACGTAGGCAACTTAAAGAAATTTAAGTTTAACCCATAAAAAATAAGTGACACAATCACCCCACGTGTGGTGCTATAAAAAAATGATGTTGTTCATCTCTACTGGGGGCAACATAACAAATTGAAGATGTTCATCCCTATTAGGGGCAACACAATAAATTGAAGACGCATGTTGTCTGCACGATACTACATAGTTGGATGTGTACAATAAGGTTATCGCTAGAAAATTTAGTCATCTTTTCGCTCACTTAAATAAAGAAGTTGTGTTGGGTGTTACTTACTTCAAGTTCGAAGCATCACTCATCTATAGTTCGACTCTTCTTCTATAGTTCGACTCTTCATTTTCAACAATAGATTTTCTTCAAGATCAAGTCCAGAAGTTTTGTCGATGCTTCTTTAATTTAGGTTCAGTGGCTTCGCTGATGCTTCTTCAAACACTAGTTTGAAGGATTTATCAATGCTTCACATAATTTAAGCTCAGATGTTTCATAGATGCTTCTTCATCTTCAAATTCAGGGGCTTCGTCGATGCTCCTCCATCTTCAAGTTCAAAGGCTTTATCAATGCCCCTCCATTTTCAAGTTCAGAAGCTTCGTCAATGCTCTTCCATCTTTAAGTTCAGAGGTTTAGTCGATGCTTCTCCATCTTCAAGTTCATAGTTGCCCCTTCATCTTCAATTTCATAGTTGCCCCTCCATCTTCAAGTTCAGAGATTTTGTTGATGCTCCTCCATCTTCAAGTTCAAAGGCTTCGTTGATGCTCCTCCATCTTCAAGTTCATAGGCTTCGTTGATGCTTCTCCATCTTTAAGTTTAGAAGCTTCATCGATGCTCTTCCATCTTCAAGTTCAGAGGCTTCATCAGTTCCTCTTCGAAGTCAGGTTTGGATGTTTCGCTCCCTCTTCAAAATATTGGTGCAACTTTCGTCCTTCTCCAAAATATTGGTGCAACTTCGCTCCTTCTCCAAAATGTTGGTGCAACTTCGCTCCCTCTTCAAAATGTTGGTGCAACTTTGCTCCATCTTCAAAATATTGGTATAACTTCTTTCCTTCTCCAAAATGTTGGTGCAGTTTTGCTCCTCTCCAAAATGTTGATACAACTTTGCTTCCTCCCTAAAAATATTGGTGTAACTTCGCTCCTTCTCCAAAATGTCAGTGCAGCTTCGCTTCCTCTCCAAAAAATGTTGGTGTGGCTCCGCCTCATATGCGAGATCAAGTTTGGTCCGCTTGGCTCCACCTCACACGGGAAACATCTCTGTCCGCTTGGCTTCGCGTCATATGTGACATTGACGGTCCTCTCGACTCCGTTTAAAAGCTTGATGGTGTATCATCCCCATCTTCAAAGCTCGATGGCATATTCTCTCCATCTTCAAATGTTGATGGTATATCCGCCTCATCTTCAAAACTCAATGACATATTTTCTTCATGCATCTTCAAGGTCGGATCAATAAGTGTTATAATCTGATAGAGGCTTGAAATGCATACAAGTTCCAAGTTCATCAAATATAGGTTATGTCTAGCAAGAGTCAAATCGTTGTTGGCGGAGCTAACAACCACCTCTACAGGCTACACAGTCACCCACATAAGGGTTGTGTCTAGCATGAGTCAAATCATTGTTGTTGGAGCTCGCGACTACCCCTGCAGGCTACACAATCATCCACATAGAGGTTTTGTCTAGCAGAAGTCAGATCGTTGTTGGTAGAGCTCGCGACCACTCCGGCAGACTATACAGTCACCCACATAAAGGTTGTGTCTAGCACGAGTCAGATATTTGTTGACAGAGCTAGCAGTCACATATCAAAACGTCCCTACTAATATATATATACATATATAAGGGAAGAACCCATATTTCATGCAAAATGTAAAGAAGTCGATGGAATAACAATAGAGGTCTCTTCCCTCGAAGTGCAAGTTGCTAATAATTCTAACTTCGGTAAAAAAAAAAAAACAAAAAAAGCAAAAGAGTAAGTAAAAAAAGTTGTTTGTAATTCCAAATGATATGGAAAAGAGGAAATTTGGAAATAATACATATAAAGAAAATGAAAAAAATGAAGTTGAAACTAGAAAAAGATGAAGAAGAAGAAAAAAATCAATTAAAAAAAAAGATAGAAGAAAAAATAGGAAAAAAAAAAGAAAAAGGGGAAAAAAAGAAAGAAAAGATAAAAAGAAGAAAAAAAGGAAACAGAAAACTACAGAAGATAAAAAATAAAGAAGAAGAAAAATAAAAATAAGGAAAAAAGAAGAAGAAAACGAAAAAAAAAACTAAAAAGAAACAAAATAAAGAAAAAAAACCCTAGAACCCTCCACTCTTTTATTCTTTGTAGCCATCGCCCCAATTTTTTCTCTCTCTTTGCATCTCTCATGTTATGCTTTCTCTCTCAGCTCTCACCAAACAAAATTTTATTCTCCTCCTCTCTCACTCCCACCAATGTTGAGCCTCGACTAGCAACAACTGTTGGTAACGGCAAGATCCTCAAACAACGAACATGACAACAACAAATGGTTAGGTCACGGCGGTCGAGCAAAGAATAAAACCTACAATAGTTTATTTTAAATCATAATAATAACATGCGAGGGCGACATAAAGATGCGCGCGGAGGACTAAGTTTTTTTAAAATCATAATAATAAAAAAATAAAATTAAAAAAATATATTTTTATTAAAGAAAATAATAATAATAATCACACTCACCTCGTCCGACCGGACGCAGCACGCGTGTGGGACGTCCACCGAACCCACAATAGTTTATCTCCTCACTCCCTCCAAAACATAGGTATCCCTTGGGGCCCAAACCCAAAGCCCAAGGTTGTAGTACAAACGAGAGGCTTGCAAATAAAAAATTTTCAATGTGGGATTCTCCAACCAAAGGTTGGTTCCCTCTTATTTTTTAAAATTAAAATTTCACCCAACAACAACGACAGCGAGCAACGAACCTCACGGGTAATGACAACGAGCAGCAGCGGTAGCCTCGATTCAACGGTGTGGCGAGGAAGGATGTTCGATTAGAAGTCGTCGTTGTTCACCATGATCGCCATCGCTCAACTAGAAGTCTCTGTCATGCCATCGTTTGCCATGTTCACCACCACGAGGGATCGACTAGAAGCGGTTGCTCAGAGTTGCTATCTCCCTCCCTAGCCTGGGAAATGGTGGCGCCAAAAAAAAAAGTTTTTAATCGAAGAAGAAAATTACCTTTGGCGGATTAAAGTTAGAAAAAAAAAGTATAATAGGTTTAATCAATTTGTAATTTTTTTTTTAATCTCAATAAGGCGTTTAGGCTAAAGAGTTGGATATTATTGGATCAAGTTCGAAAATATTGTGGATTTTCAAATTATTGACAGAAAATGGGGTACATGGGAAAGAAATTTTAAAAATAGGTGGGAATGGAAAGTATTAACAAAAATATGGTAGTTTTGGTATGAAGAGAAATCATGTACAAGGTACACGATTAGCATTTAATCCCGTCAGTACCACATCGCCTCAATCGGTGGACCGGTCGAAGAAGAACTCATGGACTGGGTCTACGATTTTTTTTCTTTTTTTTAAAAAAAAAAATCAATTGACTAATTATTATTTTTAATCGGAGATGTGCAACAATATTAAGACTCGTGAATCGGGTTTATAAATTCCTTCATTATTAAACTTAATTATATATTTAATCTACAATGAAAACATAATTATTTTGCACTCATATTAAAGAAAAAAAAAGATGTCATGATACTAAAGAACATTTACAATTAGTTCTTTAATTTGAAAATAGAAGTTTACATGAAATTTAAAGACGACCCCCATAGCCCTTACCCCACATAGGGGTTGTCTTCGTATGCCTCTAAATTAGCTTCACCCTATTGTCGTTATCGTCTACGATGAATACGTCTTCGGTCACTGTCGGCAATATTGAGTCGTCTTGTTTGTTGAATAATACTTTCTATGTTGACCAATGTTTGATGACACATTGAACCCAACTCTGATAAGTTATGTTGTACTAAATATTGTTGTACATTTCCAATAAAATTATTTTGTACGATGACAAAAATAAATATTAAACAATATTCATATCATATATTTGGGAAATGTCTGATTTTATATCTCTTACCATGCAGTAAAAGTAAGCGTAGTCAGGTGTGATAAATCGCCTCGTGATTGAATCGTACTAGGGAAAGTATTCATCTTATACAACTGGCTCATTTGTTATTTCTCCCTATGCATAACAATCATGTCGTCTGTGCCAGTAAGATATATATTCTACATGAATTTAATGCCAGTCTTAGTCGTGCTTACCTCTCAAATCAATCTGGTGTAGTGCCAGAAGTGTATAGCACAACGAAGGTATCGTTTGTCACAGACCAAACTGTCTTAACACACGATTTAGATTATGTCACTCCATATAAGAGGGCTAACGGTCAACCAGATGTCTTCACCATCACGACAGTAATCAGGTAGTGATGACCAAATATCTTGTGTGTATGACATCCAATTAATCTGACAAAATAATAATAATAATTATACACCCAAAATGTTTTAAATATTCATTTATATATACATTTGTTATCTGATTGTGCATCAACAACATATTTATTGACTGTTCAGAGGTAGAGCTAATACACCACTTCATCTAAAATTATAAAAAGTACAATAAATTTATATTCTTACATAAAATGATAATGAAATAAATATATAAATGAAATAATACCTAACACTAAGTGGACGGTGACCTGGGGCCTGTAACCCGAGATGTCCATGGGGCGGGGCGGGGCGAGGCGAGGCCGGGGATGCCATTCCTCATCCTCATTCCCGCTCCTTATGTCATTCCCCATCCCCGTGAAATTTTTCATGGGGATCGGGGCGGGGATTTCCCACGGAGAATTTGCAGGGATCGGGTTCCCGATGGAGATTTTTTTTCCGTTACTTTTTTTTATATATATAAAATGCCAATTAATTTAAATCACTAATGTGAGAAAAATTTAATTAAATAATTAACTTAATTACTAAATTGTTTATTATGGTTAGTTTTATATGACAATTTGAATTTAAAAATAAATTACTCAAATTTTGGCCTAAAAAAGTTAATTAATTTTTTTCAGTGGAAAGAAATAAATATAAATCAAATTATTCACATATATAATCTAAATTTAAACATATTCATTATATTTATCAATAAATAATCAAAATTTAAATTTAATTGTAATATTTATATAATAATAATAATAACAACATAACATTAGATAACTATACTAAATAAATATGTAAAAGGTAATCGAGGCGGGGACGGGGAACAAGGCAAGGCCGAGGTCGGGGATGGGGAATGTTCCCCGTCCCCATCCCCGTTTAGCTCACGGGGAATTTTTTTCTCCCACCTCCCTCATTCCCCGTCTAATCAGGGAATCCCCGTCCTCGTAGGGAAATTAGACATCTCTACCTGTAACTGGACTTGTGATGCTATAATTGGAAATCTATCATAAGCCCATACCTGTAATAGTATTAACAGCACCGCTATTTCCAATGTTTGTGCATTGATAGCCCGACAAAGTTCTCTATAAAGTCATGCAAGACAGGCACCACCCCACGAGTATGTACTAGCATGCTCAAAATCAGACAGTAATGGCAGAAACATGAGATGTACTAGAGTGTTTGACTTGTCAGCGAATAAAAATCCTCCAATAAGTTGCATAATATATGCTCGTGCATACCTACGTACGCTGATGTTATCGGCATCGGGAGGTAATTCTGGAAACTGGGACGCCAACCACAGGATACTCAATCTTGAGTCTTTCAAATCATCTGGTAGAATGCCTAAGAGCTCATCACAAACATTCTTCCAATCATATTGTAATGAAGCTGTCAATGGTTCTCCGTCCACTCATAACCCAAACTGAATGGCAACATCCTGCAACGTAATTATACATTCCCCACAAGGCAGGTGAAATGTGTGGGTTTCTTGTCTCTAACACTCTTCTAAAGTAGTAATGAGGTGCCAATCAAGTTGGATAAATCTGATCTGTGCAACCCCAAGAAAACCTGCCCATTCAACGTAGGAAATAATATGTTGATCAAATGGGATAGTATTTTGTGCAGATGTCTCCCTTCTTCGACAACTCAAACTACGGTAGAAGAACTATCCCATATCGATTATGAACAATGCATATTTTGTTGATATAGTTGTTTAGGGTTAGAAAGACCAGGCTCCATTACCTAAGAAGTTCAAATTACATTACATAACAAAATCCATAAAAGATACAATTACATTACATAAAAAGTACAATTACATAAAAATTACAATTACATAAAAAATATAAGTATATAAAATATACAATTACATAAAAAATACAAGTACATAAAATATACAATTACATAAAAATACAAGTACATAATGAAAGAGTTAAACAGCATGCAGCAGAAGTATCAAGGATCTATAAGCTTTCTAATTCACTAACTTTAGCAAAAACTAAAGTATGATCTTCTCAAAAAGTGGGTTTTCAGAACATACCTTACCTTTGATGAACTCTCCAAGAAAACGTCTGTTTAGCTGCTGTCTTCACTTGTTATCAACGTGAACAAAGCCTTCCCTACTATGTTCTCAGAGCTTTAGGCAGAGTTGTGGGACTCAAGAACAACCTGAAAATGTGTAGAAACCAGAAAAACTCACAGCAACACAACTGAAGATGACAACTTCTTCAGAAAAATTTATCTCGAAATTCTCTATTTCTTTTCCCTCCAACAACTCCAATCTTCTTTATATATATTTGATGAATATGCAAAGAGATGAAGTGCATGGCTTGCAGCTCATGCTTGGAGAATCAAAGTAGAGAAGATAATGCAATTTGGGTGAGCATAAAGATGATGATAATGGAAAAAAAACCCATTTTCCATTTTTGTGCAACATGCAAACGAATTTCCATTTTCTTTTTAAAACAAAAAATGATTTTAAATCATTTTTATTCAAAATTTGATTTTCTTAAATTAATTAAAAAAATTAATTAATCTAATATCAAATATTAAATTAATTTTTCACAATAATCATCTTTATATATTTAAATCATATTTAAATATTTGTTCTTTTGTTCCGTTTAATTTGAACGTTTCAAATTAATTTCTCAAGCTACCCTAAAACTTATCCATTTACGAGCTAGTAGGGGGACCTCGCGGACCTACAAATCATGGGCTCCAATGATTCGAGATTAATCGGCTAAACTCATTAGTCCGATCTAACCCTCATTCATTAACTAATGGGACACGTTGAACTCCCCTCACTGTAGATATATTATGTCCACTTAATAACCATAATCAGTAAGTTGATCCTTCACAGGTTGTTCGTAGTCACAGCTAGGTCAAAAATATTGTTTTACCCCTATGACTACATCTTGTTCCTTAGGTTCCTACTAATCCTCTAATGAACAATTCTGATTCATAATCTCTATGAATCAAATCCTTTCTCTATCGTGAGAAGGCGGGACCCCGATTGGTCAAGACCTGGAGTCAGTACTTAAGAGAACAACCTATCTGCTAACCCTAAATAGGGTAGGAGTGAATTCCATCTTGCAAGGCTATGTCCCCAGCTATTCATCCGGTCTTATCCCCAAAATGGTAAGCTTATGAGCAGTGCTATTGGACTACCCTCACCGTTTGCAGATCAAAGGATAATCCCAAAAAAACAAGAGTTCATAGCTAGCTCAGGATTAAGATCGAGTTATCCTAGGTTATATAATAAATGAAATAGTCAGTTTTAACAGTAAATGGTCGTTATAAAGAAAAATAACTATTTTCATGGTCCAATCTATATTCAAACTCATTGCATAGGATGCCCCCACTCTTATGTCTCAACATGAACAATTTGTGGATCACATCATTTGTAGCACCTTACAACTTCTTGTAATAACTACAGAGTGAGCTGCATCCAATAGTGTTACCAGGATGATATATCCAATTTCATCCATATACTTATTAGACCATGTAGGCTATATATTGTCAACTTGATCCTGTTTATGTCACTACATAAAGTTACAGCATTCAGACTATAGCCAATTATGCGTTTATTGGATTTTCATAATAAGATGCAAAATCAACAAGTCATTATTATTGATAAAATAGAATGTTTAACATGAACTGCGAGTTCTAGGACATTCCCAACAATCTCCCACTTGGACTAAAACTCCAGTGAGAACAAATATATATAATATAATGTTGAGATACATATTGGGAAAAATACAATAAACTAGGACATCTACAATACCATAGACATTCTCCCACTTGCCCTAGATTACACTACTCAGAGTCCTAGTCCCACTAGGTGGCCCTCGAAAACTTTAGCTGAGAGGGCCTTGGTGAATGGATCAGCAAGATTGCCTTTAGAGGTTATCTTTGTGACGAGCACATCTCCTCTGTGTACAATTTCTCAGATAAGATGGTACTTTAGTTCAATGTGTTTTCCATGCACGTGACTCCTAGGTTCCTTTGAGTTAGCAACAGCACCACTGTTATCACAATATAGTGTGATAGGCAGGTGCATATTTGGAACGACTTCCAAATCAGCTAAGAATTTGTGTAGCCATACTGCTTCCTTAGCAGCTTTGCATGCAGCCACGTATTCCACTTCCATGGTAGAGTCAGCGATACAACTTTGCTTGATGCTTCTCCAAACTATAGCTCCTCCGTAAGAGTGAAAACTGATTCTAAAGTAGATTTCCTGGAATCTACGTCAGTCTGAAAATCAGAACCAGTGTATCCTGTAAAGATCAAATCCTTAGGTCCATACACAAGCATATAGTCCCTCGTTCTCCTAAGATATTTGAGGATATTTTTTACAGCGGTCCAATGACCGTGTCCAGGATTAGATTGGAACCTAATGACGATTCCAATTGCAAAACCTATGTCGGGACGTGTACACAACATACCGTATATCAAACTCCCAACTGCAGAAGCATATGGAACTCTATTCATCTCCTCAACCTCTTGAGGTGTCTTAGGACTTTGTTCCTTCGACAAATGAATTCCATGCCTGAAAGGTAATAAACCTTTCTTGGAATTTTGCATATTATACCTTGACAACATCTTGTCAATATAAGAGGCCTGAGATAGTGCTAATCTTCTAGTCTTTCGTTCTCGAAAGATCTATATTCCTAGAACATACTGAGCATCACCTAAATCTTTCATTTGGAACTGTGATGCTAACCATCTCTTTACGTCAGTAAGAAAGCTTGTCTCATTCCCAATGAGCAAGATATCATCAATATACAGAACTAAGAATACTATAGTTTTGTTGACTATCTTCTTGTATACACAAGGTTCATCAACGTTCTATTCAAAGCCATAAGATTTGATCGCAGTGTCAAATCTTATATTCCAGGATCTGGACACTTGTTTCAATCCATAAATGGATCGATTAAGCTTACAGACTTTCTGTTCCTGTCATGTTTCGACAAACCCCTCTGGTTGAGACATAAAAATACTTTCATCAAGATAGCCATTCAAAAAAGCTGTCTTGACATCCATTTGCCATATTTCATAGTCATAGTATGTGGTAATGGTAAGAAGTATTCTTATTGATTTAATCATGGCAACAGGAGAAAAAGTTTCTTCATAATCAACTTCTTCTCTTTGGGTAAAACCTTTTGCCACGAGCCTGGCTTTATAGGTCTGTACCTTGCTAGTTTGGTCTCGTTTTCTCTTATTGATCCACTTACAACCTATAGGTGTAACACCTTATGGTTGATCTACAAGTTCCCAGACTGAGTTGAAGTACATAAACTCCATTTCATAGTCTATGGCTTTTATCCATTGTTCCTTGTGGCGCCACACCTTCTCTTGGCCCAAGAAGTGCTTACTCATAGTAGGACTATGATGTATTGTTCATTAGAAGAATCAGTGGTACTTAAAAAGTTAGATGTAACTACAGGGGCAAAATAGTAAATTGGCTCAGCTGTACTTACGAGCGATTTGTGAAGGGTCATCGTACTGTTGATTGGTTATATCCGATGAATACATAAATATATCTATAGTGCGAAGAGTGTAACTGTCAATCTTTAGTGGAGTGTCCGACAGTTAACGGATGGTGGATATCGTGATTAAAGAGTTTAGTCAGTTATTCACGTACCGTTGGAGCTTCAAACTACAGGTTCATAAGGTCCCCTTGGTAGCTCAATGGATTCATGTTGAGAATCAGTTTTTGGGTTAGTTTGAAATGTTCAAATTAACAAGAAGGAATTTTATTGTATATGATATAATTAAATTGATTCAATTATACATGATATAATTGATTTGATGTATTAGATACATTAATTAGAGGAATTAATATAAATATGATTTATATTAAATATCATATAGGAGAAAAAGAACTATGGTTTATATATTGCATGAGATGTGATATTAAAACTATAGGTTATAAATATAATATGATAAATTAGTTATTATATTTATTTATAATTAAATCAATTATAAGATAATTTATTTCGATTTTTTCTCCTAATAACCAACTTCGTAGGACGTTGTAATCAATTATGGTAACTGATGGATAAAATCAGAATCGTCTTCATTTTTTCATAATCGAATGCTCATAAAGAAAAAGCTACACAATAGTTTTGAGAGAGTAAACAGTCGAGTAAAGAGTAAATACTATACTATATGATTGCTGCTTGCTGCTACACGATCGAGTACCCAAGTCTACAGGATAGACTCCTGTCTTTTCCCACTTACTCGATCGTCTAAACAATCGTTCAATTCCTCCTTCCCTCTACCAAATCTATAAAGAGCCCACAACTCTTGGATTCTCACATCGAAAATACCAAGGTACCTCGTGGTAGTGTTTACTTGTTGTTTGGGGGTCGAGGGTCGAGTTTCATTCGTTGTTGTTCGAGGATATTCCAGAGATGTTGCGTTGTATGGTTGGACACTTGGATGAGTTTGATCGAGGGATATGAAAAGAAAGGTTCTTCAAGGGTATGTTCACTCTCTTGTATTTTCTTCTTGAAGCATGCTGTAAATTAAAGTTTATGCATAACTGTTGTGTTGTTGTTTGATTGTAAATGTGTATGTTCTTTCATAATAGGATTTGGAACGATCTGTTTCCGCTCATTGGTTCACTTATTTAAGAGTTCATTCAGGTTCAACAGCACCAGCTCAATAAGCCTCCCATTTCAGGGATAAGACCAGGTAGATAGCTGGGGACCTAAGGTGCAAGATGGAATTCACTCCTATTCATTTTCAGGGATAGTAGAGAGGTTGTTCCCTTAAGTGCTAACTCTAGGTCTTGAACAAGGGGCCCCATCCTCTCATTGTCTTGAGAGGGATCTGATTTGATGAATGGATAACAAACAAATTGTTCATTAGAGGATCAGTAGAACTTAATGATTAAGAGGTAATCTCGAAGGTAAAACAACCTTTTGACCTAGTCATTATTACGAACAACCTGTGAAGGGTTAACTTATTAATCATGATTATATCAAGTGGACACAATATATAGAAGTGCAACTACTGGGCTTTAGTGGAGTGACCCGATAGTTAACGAATGATGGTTAATCCAGTGTAAAGAGTTCAGTCAATTAATCTTGGATCATTGGAGCTCATGATCTGTAGGTCCATTAGGTCCCCTACTAGCTCACAAACGGAATAAGCCTTAGAATAGCGTGATAAGTTAATTTGGAACATTCAAATTAGTATTACGGGAATTAGTAATTATATATAATATAATTACACGTTTAATTTTGAAATTAAATAGAATTAGAGAATCAATTAATATTTAAATATTCAATTTCATGAATATTCATGGTAGTGGAATTGGTGACAAATTAATTTAATATATGATATTAAATTAATAGTATAATTAAATTATTTAATTAATTATTAATTATTAATTTTATTAGACAAATTAATTATTGAATTAATTTTTGTAAAATTAATAAAATTTTAATTTTAATTAAAAGAATTAAAAACTGAAATAATTAGTTTTAATTTTGAAAAAGTTTCAAAATTAAAATTAAAAGAAATTTTGGAAAATTGGATTTTTAAAGAGTGGGATTTTTCCACTTTTTGAAAGCAGCCTTCTTAGTCACCTTTGCATTACAATTCCAACTCAAATTCTAAAATGGTGCTGGAATTGATTGAGGTAATCATCTTGTATGAAAGTCATGCAATAAAACACTCTTGATTGAGTGTAAATCAACCATGCAAGTTAGTGTAATCTGCTGAGAATTGAGTTTGAAGAAGAGTTCTTCACCTTGATGATAAACCAGTAACCTCTCCTCCAATTTCTCTAAATTCAAACTTATTTTGAGTATCTCAACTCAATCTAAAGCTCCTAGAGAATAGTAGGAAAGCTCTAGTGGTGGTCCACAGTAAGAATTATAGAAGTTTGCAGCTCAATTTCAAAATTAAAAAGGATATTCAAAGGTATGTAATGAAACCCTCTTCATAGTTGATGAACATGCTTAATTTATAGTCAAAATTGAAGAATTAAAATGCTTAATGATCCGTTTTTCTTCCACTGTGTGTTTCTTTAAACTATCATATACATGATTAATCAAAGATAGACTTCTATTGATGATATATTATCTACACAACAAGTCAAATGTTAGTAAGATAAAAGTATATCATTGATAGAATAATATTTCTACATAAAATGACAAGAAATATCATAGTCTATGAATGATAGGCTTTAATCCTTGCTTAAGGCCGATAGTTTGATATCATATGTGAATATCAATCTATCAACAATACACTATGATAAAGGTACGTAAAATTAAAATTACAAGAAATTTAAATATAAAAGAAAACAGATCGCTATCTCTGCCATACTTTTACAATATTTGCTATATTTATAGATATTTTAGCCTAGTTTTGCCTTTTGCTACAAATACTCTTAAAAAATTACTAATTTTAAATAATCTTATGTTTTTTATGAAGAAAAATCTTAACAAATAAAAAATACTTTCTAAAAATTGGATTGATTTTATTTTATTTTTACAAAAAAAATGGTTGAAGCTTGAAAGATAAATTATGTTAAGAAAATAATTTTGAAGGAGGTGTTTGTGACGTTGAGTTGGTAATTATAATCAATGGTTATTGTAGTATATGAATTATAATAATTTGTGCTTGGAGTGTAAACCATCTTAGTAAACCATTTGTATTTGGGATAGAGATAGAAAGTAGTAAACATTGTAACAAAGAGAAAAAGAGAGGATGGGTAAAAAATAGTAAACACTTTAACAAAGAAATATTTAAAATAGTAATTCGCTTGTTAATTGTAGTTTTTTTTTTTTTTTTTTTTTGAAAAAAATATGTAAGGTATAAAAACATTTTCAATGCCATATAGTTTCCAACATCTCATAATCAATTTTTCCACATCCCGAGATTTTCGAAGAAATTTGATTCATATAAATAAAGTTGATTTTATTGATTTTGTAGAAGTATTTTATAGCTTCTAATATTACGACTCTATGATGTTTTCTCTTGAATATAAACTTTGATTCAAAAGCTTGTTCTTGAATTAGGATGATTGATCCATTTTTTAGGTTTCTTTGATTCAAAAGCTCTAGTCTTTAATTCTGAATTAAAGGAATACCCAAAATGAGTAGCTTCAATTTTGATGAATCTTGTGTGGACTTGGGTTTATTTGGATTTAACTTAATCTCGATTTAGACGAACTCAAGCTAAATTAGCTTTAGATCTCGTCACTACATGATATAATTTGATTAATTAAACTAGTTTAAGTCGAATGATGGATTAGAGTAGGAAAAATTTCTCAAAGGTTCGAGTCTCTGCTGGGTCCCACCTTGATTGGGGCGGAAAATCTCCAGTTTAACCGAGAATGAGGTCAAAGCGGCGACCTCTTTAAGGTCTCGACCTCGATCCCGTCCCGATTAGGTTTTTAAATATATATAAATAAATAAATAAATAAATATATATATATATATATATATATATATATATATATATTAAGTATTTAACTTTTTTACATTTAGCCTAGTTTTTAATTTAGTCCAATCTAAACCTAATTAAAGTATCTAAGCTCAAACCTAAAAGAAATTTAAGATTTTTTTTTTTTTTAAAAAAAAAGTCCTCATAGAGAAACAAAAGGGAAAATGGACAAGGGGTCCCCACGGGAACCCGTTTCCACGACAAGGAATCCCTTCCCCCATCCTCACTTTCAAATGGGAGACAGGGGCGAGGATGGGAGTAAAATCTCTCATCGGCTACGAAACACAGATACTTCATGTTGAGGCAAAGAATCTGTATCAGACAATATCAGATACTGATACTTCTAGATACTTCCCAAATACGTATCTAACACGCGATTTGATGTATCTATTTCTACATGTACTTTTTTTTAAAGAAAAAAGACAAGCAACTCATCTAATCTTTTCCAATCTAAAACTAGGCAACCTATTTAAAAAGTTCACTACTCGAGTCCAAAACTAAAAGGAAAAGAATAAATAAATAACGAACCAAACCCTAGACTAAAACCATCTAATCTCTATATTCACATTTGAGTCCTCACAAAGTCCACCAAAATATAAATCATTTGGATATCTTCGACAATTCAATGAAGAAGTTCTTCGTTTGTCTTCATACTTCTCCCTCTAATCTTTTTCTTCTTCTTCTTTGTAATATGAATCACTTTTCTATTGCATTTTATTAATTATTGTACTTCAACATCTTCGATGTTTTTTTTTTGTATTATATTTCAGTGTTTGTATTCTCTTTTGTACTTGTTATTAACTTGCATGCTAAATTTATTTATATCTTTTTTTTTTAAAGAAAAAGAAAATGTATTTTCAATGTATCAGTATTCTCGTTTTTTAGAAATATATATATTAAAAAATGGCGCATCCTTAGACGTATCTGTATCTTAGTTTTTTAAAAATTGACGAATCACCATATCCGATCATATCTATATCGTGTAGCCGTATTTGTGTTTGTGCTTCATAGCTCATCGGGGATGAGGATGAGGAACCCTCTCCACCTTATCCTGAACTTGTTGCCAACCCTATGACAGATCAATTGCAGGCGTGATATTATTTACTTTTTAAAATTTTCATATCCATTTAATTTAATTCTAAGGCACTGTGTATGTTTATAATTAATTCCAAATATATATTTTCTTATTAATTCATCATTAGTTTGAATTGATGACATGAATCAAATTTTAACCATTCAACAAATGTCGCATTTTCAAATTTAAATTTAGAGCAGATATTAATTTATACCCTGAATTTTGAATGTTTATAAACTCTAAACTAATAATTGTATCAATTTAAATCTTGAACTTTGGAGATTGTATCAATTTAAATCTTGAACTAATAATTGTATTAATTTCTAAACTTTTATAAGTGTATCAATTTAAACCCTAAACTTTCATAATTGAATCAACTTAAACCCTTATTGTGTTTTATGTAGATCTACATACATCTATGAATGTTTAGGATTTAAATTGATATACTTATGAAAGTTCAGGATTTAAATTGATTTACTTATGAAAGTTTAAGGTTTAAATTGATATAATCATTAGTTTGGAGTTTAAATTGATACAAAGTCAGGTTTAAATTGATATAATCTCCAAAGTTTAAGGTTTGAATTGATACAATTATTAGTTTAGGGTTTAGATTGATACAATCCCCAAAGTTTAGAGCTATGAATTGAATTGCCCTTTAATTTATGCACTTATATGAATGTGTGGGGGAAGGAGTTGTCAAAATATACTTAACAATTTTGATTTAATTTGATTCGCGAGATTAAAAAAAGAGGATTTTCAAAAATAGAAAAATAAGAAAAATTATTTACACAAAATAACAAAAATTGATCTTTTTTTATAGCGGTTGATAGAGTTTAATAGAAATCTACCAGTGTCTATCAATTATAGAAACTGATAAAAGTCTATCATTGATACTATATAATAGATACGGATAAAAGTTTATCATTTTCTATCGGTAGTTTTTTTTTTACTATTTCTATAAATAGTTTTACATTTTGTTTATATGTGAAAAATTCCTTTAAAAAAATATGAATTTTGTTTTATAATTCTGAATAATTTTTTCCCTGATCGTCATTAATTTTTTAATTGAATTTACAACCTAATGACATTTTTTAGTGCCAAAAATTGAAATTATGATGAATAATTTAGGTCTTATTGTTTGGTTGGCTATTCGAATTATGTTCTATGTTTTTAAATTCATTTATTCCGTTTCTGAAAACTATTTTTGGATTATATGATCCAAACAGTGTAAATTCTGAAAAGTAATATTTTTATGTTCATTTTTTAAAAAATTTTAAAATAAAAAATTATATTAAACAAAGATTAAAACGTTTAGAAATACAACATTTCATATTATAAACTCAATTCATCTTTAAAAAAAATTAAAATATATAATATGTAGTGCATTATAAATTATATAATATTACAAAATAATAACTATACAAATTTTTTGTAAAATAAAACACGATCATAAATAAATTAATAATAATTTATTGTCAATTAATATTTGATGGGTAACTACAACTAGTTTTACGATATATAAATATAGTATCAAACTTATTTTAAACAACTGTTTAAATTAGATGTGAATATAGTTAACTGAAATAATGCTTATATTATAATATCAAAGTCCGAAGTTCGATTCTCCGACTTCACATATTATAAAAAATGAATTATAAAATCAATATATTTATAGTGCTAAAATTTGTCAGTCAACTCAGTGTGAACAATAGGGACAAAGAAGCGAGATTATTCTAAATCTCAGTGTAATTTTCTAAAGTTTGTATTAATTTTATGAATTGTTAATTTACTCTAAATATATATCATTTCTAATATGTTATTAATATCATAAAAATTTAATTCAAACTTCAAAACAAATCTCAATTGAAAATTTTATTATCCTAGAGAAATTTGGTTTTTCAATTCAATCAGATTCTTATTATTTATTTATTGTCAATATGTGGTGGAAAAATGGATACTCTCACTTGGAGCTTGATAACACGAGCCTATGAAGCACAGATACTTCATATGATGCAAAGAATCAATATTAGACACGTATCGAATATCGATATTTTCAGAAACTTTTCATATACATATCTAACACGCGATTTGACGTATCTATCTCTACGCGTATTTTTTTTTTAAAGAAAAAAGACAAGCAACTCATCTAATATTTTCCAATCTAAAACTAGGCAATCTATTTAGAAAGCTCGCTACTCAAGTCCAAAACTAAAAGAAAAAAAATAATAATAACGGACCAAACCCTAGACTAGAATCATCTAATCTTCATCTTCATATTTGAGTCACCACAAAGTCTACTAAAATATAAACCATTTAGATATCTTCAACAATTCAATGAAGAAGTTCTTCGTTAATCTTCATACTTCTTCCTCTAATTTTCTTCTTCTTCTTTGCAATATGAGTCACTATTCTATTGCATTTTATTAACTATTCTACTTCAACATCTTAGATATTATTTTTTTTGTATTGTATTTTAGTGTTTATATTCTATTTTGTGCTATTGTTATTAACTTGTATGCTAAAATGATCTATATCCTATATTTTTTTAAAGAAAAAAAATATATCTTCAACGTATCAGTATCCTTGTTGTTTAGAAATATATATAAAAAAAAAAAATTGCACATCCTTAGACGTATGCATATCTTAATTTTTTAGAAAACGACGAATCATCGTATCAGATTGTATCCGTATCTGTGTTTAATAGATACGAGCACTATACCAATTGAGCTGTACTCATTTTGAACACTCAAATTATCATTAATTATACTGTTGTTGGGTATTTATTTTTTATTGAGATTGAGATGGTGGGACTTACATAAGTGAAAGTTAAAATTGTAGAAGATATATGAAGAAATAAACGTTGAGATGAGATTACATTATAATACAATTAAGGACATGTTTTGCCAAGGAATAAGAGTTGAGAAAACTTATGACCTTGTTTTTAAACCCACGGTGCAGCGCCAACTAAAAAAAATATCGATTTCATGGCTTATTAATTTTTTACATTATCATCTTCGCAACTAAACAACCCCTGAATGGTTATTGTTATTTTTATATTATTATCAAATTCAACAATGAGTTGAGGGTGAGAATTCAAATTTCTTACTAAACTATGCTAAAATTAACAATGAAGTTATTGTTCATGGCTGGGTTTTTTTTTCCTTTTTTTTAAAAATAAAAATGGAACTCATAACAAAACCCTAATAAATAAATTAAAAAAAAAAGTCACCCCCAAATGAAAGAGGAAAGAAGAAATGCTGTGGTGGAAGTTGAGAAATGTTGTACTAATCCAACAATCCAATAGAGGTTGAAAATAAAAAAATCAAAGGTGAAAAGTAGATTCAAGCAAATTCTTACATTGCTAGTAAATGAAATCACTTGGCCTAATTGATTGATTATATACACACAATCACACACTGATGAGGTCCTCAACCAACACATTTTTTTTTTACCCTTTTTTACCCTTTTTTCTCTCTACAACTAGCTGGTCATCTCTGATCTCTCAACTACCCCATAACAGACACCCTAAAGATAAAAATAAATATTTCAAGAGGCCCGTTCTAGACCTCCATTCTAATCCTGGCTATCCCAAAATGTCTGTTCTACCAAGTAAAACATATTCAAGTTGGGGAAAGAAAAAAGAAGAAAAAGAAAATTTTCAGAGTTTCTTCCCTGTATCCATCCCATCCAAATCCACAAAATCAATCAGCTTCCAATATTTGTAATTCATCTAGCTTCGTTAGTTAGATGTAACGATCCATCTCTCATTAACTTTAAACTCAGACTGTTGAATCTTTCTCGTGAGTATTGTCTCGACGCTTTTCTCCAATCTGTACCCGCCTTCATCATAGCCGCAAACTCCTCATAGCTTATACGCCCGTCCTGAAGTAATGAAAAGGAAAACATTACATGTGTATGTGAAGATCAACAACATACGGAACAACACCATTAAAGGGTGGCATGAGAGTTGAACCCCCTTCTATGTATGGAACAAAAACTGACCTTGTCTGTGTCCACGTCATGCATGATGGCATTGATAACGTCCTCACCGTTAGTCTCGTCCTCGTCATTAAGTGCATTTCTTAGCTCTTCAATCTCTATGTAGCCACTCTGGTTTTTATCAAAGAACGAAAAAGCTTTGTGCAGGTGTTCATCATTGGCCATCTTTTTAAGATGGACCGAAACAGCAACGAACTCTGAATAATTCAATGTCCCATCACCATCAAGATCAGCCTGTCGAGAGTTTTAACACTTTTCTCAGTTTAACAATAGTACCAAAACTTCTTGTTGCTATGTTTTACAACAATCCAAACAAGATGGAGCTACTGTATGCATCTCGTGTGAGCAAACATGTCAAACTTGTTCTCTTTTTCCAAAATTAAGCAGTTACATTGTTTCTTCACTTTCTTACACACTTTTGTCGATAGAAGTAAGAGTCCGAGCCTTAAGTTCTTCAAACTAAGATGATTGATTGTGCGGAGCTCAAGGAGCAATCAGATCAGATCTGTAGTTATATATGATTTTGAAGACGGTGTCCAATAAACGGATGAGGTTAGAAAAAGAAGAATGCTTACAGCTTCGACAAGTATCTGAAGATCGGTGTCAGGAATCTGCTGGCCTAGTTTTTGTAATCCAACACGAAGCTCCTCGAGGTTTATCTTCCCTCTTTTGCCAGTATCCATCATTTCAAATGCCTCCTTGATTCCAGCCACTTCCTCAACTGATAAATGCTCGGCAATAACCTAATATACAATATAATTCAAATTTTGAGACATTAAGCTTCTTCAATATTAAATGTTCAGCAAGAACTTCCAGAACCATTGCAAAAGTGTTCTTTGTATTCGAGATATTATTACCCGTAGAGCTCTTTTCTTCAGCTTGTTCATCACGGAAAACTGCTTTAGCCTTGCTTTCACAGTCTCTCCCAATGAAACATTTGGTGCCTTTTTGGCATTTTGTAACCATGGATGCTCTACATTTGAATAGAAGGGAAAACCATTCCGTAAGAAGCACTAAATTGTAAAGCCTAGATAATCTTTTTTAACAGAAAAAAACCTAATACCAAGAACTTCTTGAGCAGTGAGTCGCCTTTTGGGGTCAGGATCGAGCATTTTCTTCACAAGGTCCTTTGCATTGTCAGACACTATAGGCCAAGGGTCCCTCTTAAAGTCAATTACTGAGCGAATGATAGCCTGTGCAACCCCCTGTTCGGTTTCTGCTTGCAATATATGAAGAGAATTTAACCAAAAAGAAAGAGAAAATGGGCAAGAATCTTCAAACACATGATGTTCTTATGATACCTATCACAAGCATTTACATACACATGACATTCTTATGCTATGGATCACAAGAATTTTCATATACATGACATTCGTTATTCATATGATATGGACCCATAATCAGGCTAAATAGAAAAAGGGAATTAAGACTGATTTGTGTTTAGGTTCAACAAACATTAGTTGAATTCAAGGTTCTTTTTTAATTCAATTCCTTAGGTGAAAAAAAAATTAAAAATACGAAGTTGAGAGACACAAACCTGCCCAAAAAGGTGGGACACCACAAAGTAGAATATAGAGAATGACCCCAGCACTCCAAACATCAACTTCTGGACCATAGTTCCTTTTCAGGACCTCTGGAGCCATGTAATATGGACTTCCAACGATTTCATTAAACCGCTCGCCTAAGAGAATTGCATATTTGTTACATTACACTTGCAGATGCTTATGAAGAAGAAGAAATAAAGAAAAAAATTGCATTACATGAAAGCAACTATGTTTTAGAAAGGTAAAAGGCAGTTATGCTGAATGGATCTAATCAAATACCAGGTTTGAAGAACACCGATAATCCAAAATCAATTGCCTTTAATGGAGCTGTTTCCTTCTTATTTCCAAAAAGGAAGTTCTCTGGCTTGAGATCACGATGCATAACACCGTGTTTATGACACATCTGCACAGCAAAATGCATATAAATGTATAAGTGACTCACATTACTTCTCAATAAGCTCAACACAGAAGGAAACACTGTCACCAGACAATGGAGTCAATTGTGCAGGGGTGATGTTGAAGTTGAAAACACAAGAAGGATTTGAAAATCAGCAGCAAAGTCGTGCTCTAAATACTAACTATAAGTTATCGATTAAATTACAAAATTAGTTACTAACCTTTTATGGTCATGTCCACTTAGTTTCTAAACTTCAAAAAGGTACTACTAATTCTCATAATTTTAAATGGTGACTACATGTAAGTTTTCTATAAGCACCATTAACTAAATAGTTTCATATGATACCTATTAGATAAATACTAGCAGATTTAACATGTTATGATAGACAAATAACATAAGAAAGTGGATAATGCAATAAAATAAAGTGGCATGGTCTTCAGAGGGATTTCATATGTTGCTTTAGGGTGAGGGTATCCTACACGTGTCATTTTATCTTGTCCGGTCGTCTACTTCTCCACTTCCATCTACTATCTATTGGACGCATAATTCTAATAAACCAATATTTCTCTAATAAATATACCTATGTTATCATTGAGTAAACAACTATAACGAATCAAAATCCCAAGTTCTTGACATAAACTAGAACTTTCTAAAGTTCAGAAAACTAATAACACGTCTACCAAAGTTCAATGACTAAATTAGTAACCGGAACCTATGTTATAATCAAATCAAACAATCAAAAGAATTTGTTATCAGGAACCATTGAAACCAGCTCAAGCTCACCAAGACACACAACCTTATCCTCACCCTTTCAAACAAAGAACAACAAGAACCACAAAGTGGAGAACATATAGATCCAACAATAACAAAACATAAACATGAATGTTTCACCTGCACAACTTCAACAATGGTCCGCATGACAACTGCAGCAGCTCTTTCGGTGTAATGACCCCTCGCAACAATCCTATCAAACAACTCCCCACCTTCACAAAGCTCCATAACAATATGAACAGCATGTTCATCCTCATAGGTGTCTCTCAATGACACAATATTCGGATGCTTAGGCAAATTCTTCATAATTTCAACTTCTCTCCTCACATCATCAATATCCACAGCAGTCCTCAGCTTCTTTTTCGAAATCGATTTGCAAGCAAGTTTCTCCCCTGTGTTTCTATCAGTACACAAATACGTTATTCCAAATTCACCCCTTCCAAGCTCGCTACCCAGATCATATAAGGCAGAAATGTCTCGACCCGTTGGATCTTTCAACACCCAGTTCCCACCACCATTGCCATTGCTCACTACATAATCAGCTGCAAATGGGTTCTGCTTCTTGTTCTTCCCCTTGTGCTGCTGCCTTGAAGGAGTAGCCGGAGTAGCACAGCAATTCCCCATGAATCAAATCAGATCCTCGAGCTTTCAGAGGGTCTAAACTTTCTTTTGGTCTTCAGAGATTCTAATAACACCGAATAAAGGGAAAAAGGGGAAACAGATCTCGAAGTTACAAAAACAGGGCAACGATTAAGACAGAGAAAAGGGGGGGAATCGAGATTTTAAAAGAAGATATTAAGAGGGTATTTGAAAGCAATACGTTAGAAAGAAACAAGAAAAAGATTCATACAAATGGAGAAGAGAAAACAACAACAAACGCAAATATCTTTCAAAATTATCCAAAAGCGAGAAAGGATAGTCTTGTCATGGACCAAACAAAAGGGAAAGAGGGAAACCAAGCAAAAAAGAAAAAGATAAGAAAACCCAAATTACAAGAACATTTCTTTAACAAACACAACAGAAAAAACAGAGAAAACCCAAAAACCTCACCTGAAATCCAGATCAAAATTTGTTGGAAAACACCCAGAAATCGAAATGGGTTTCTCTGAATCTGTTGAAGAACTCAAGGAAAGAGGAGATCGAGAGAGTTATTGAAGGGGAAGGTTAAAAGAAGAGGAAAAAGGTAATTCAAAAGTGTGAATACACCATGGGTTCTCTGAGAGAGAGAAGGTCAAAGCTCATTTTGCAGAGACCCTTCTCTCTGCGAGTCTCTCTCAATTCCAAATTCTCTCTCCTTGATTCAAATGAAGAGAGAAACCTCTTTCTTTTTTCTTCCTTTCCCAATCAATGGGTGAATTGTTTTTCCCCCTCTTTCTTTCTCCTAATAATTTATCTTTTGGAATTGAGATTTTTATTATTATTATTATTATTATAGTCAAATTGCAAAAAAACCACCATGAGTATTAAAACTAGATCAAATTAGACATTCAAATTTATATAATTATATAAAATATAACATTTGTATAACTGAGTGTTCCCTTTATAATTTATGGATTCAATTTCTACAATTATTATAAGTTTGAGAGTCTAATTTTAAAATTTATTGGCCCAATTTTTACAATTGAAAGTTTGAAGGTATAATTGTAACTACCACTATAATTCAGGAGTGGTTTTTGCAATTTACTCTTTTTTATGATAAATTGTACAAAAACACTCTTAAATTATGGTGATAGTTGCAACTAGACCCTCAAACTTTCAATTATGAAAATGTACCCCTCAAACTTACTTACGTTAAAATTGGACACTCAAACTTATAATAATAATAGAAATTGAATCCTCAAATTATAAAAATTGAACCCTCCAACTCAAACCGTTTGTTATAATTTATTCAATTGTATAAATTTGAAGTCTGATATTAATACTTGTATAAGTTTATAGGCTTAAATTTTATAATTAAAAGTTTGATATTATGATTACAACTACCATCCTATTCTAGAGTTTGTTTTTGCAATTTGCCATTTTTTTAAGGATGGGTTACAAGTTTTTAATTTTATGGTAAAATACCTTTGGCCCATATGGTTTTCATTCGGTCTTTACATTTCAAAATGTTATATTTATTTATTTTTTTAAAATTAATTTTAATGGTGATAAAAAATGGATAAAAACAAATTCAATCATAATTAGTTTTTTTAGTAAAATTACAATTAATTTATTATTTTTAAAATAACTAATACTATGAACTAAAAGTGGACATGGGTCGAACTCAAAATTAATAAATAAAATAATTTTTCCCCTTATTTCCATTATTATGGAATATGGACAAATAAAGTGTCCAAAGATTAATTACTTAGATTAACATAAAATCAATAAGACAAAACAAATGTGTCCTTCCTCAAATTGCTGAAAGTTCTTCCAATTGCATGTGGATGATCCAAAAATATTGCTCAAACTAAAGTACTGATTATTATTGGTGCAAAAAATAATATATTACACTTATAGCCTTTTGTTCTCAAAATTACAAAAAGAGATTATTAACATTTCATTTATTGTATTATTTCACATTGTATTTCAAGTATAAATATTAGTTGAAATATTTAATAATGCATGACTTTGTTATGGCATCTGGTAAAAGTTTTGCTTATTCACTAATTTGTTATATATTAAATATTTATTTAAAATTGAAATAAAATATTAAAAGAATGGTTATTAAATAAACGTATCAAATTCAAAGCATCCATAAAAATGCTTGTTTAGATTTTTTTTTTTCATGTTCATAAATATTTAATCTAGGCATAATTCAACTAATTTGGGAGAAAGAACGATTGAAATCAGTGTTTGTTTTATCTGACTCTTTGATTATTGTTCAAATGCTTAGAGGAGCTTTATCTATTCATATGGAAGTGTTTCATTATATTGCAGATATCAGGAGACTTTGTGCTTCTTTTATATTAGTCTTCTTCCAATATGTGCCTCATGATTCGAATCAAACAATTCATTCATTGGTTTGATTGGGATTTATAGGCTCAAGCTTTTTATGACTTAAGCACTTTCCGTCTTGAGTTGTATCTAAGTTTTTGTATGATTTTTCTTTCATTATAGGTCATAGTGCCCCTAAGTGTGGTGTCGTTTTTGTGTTTCTTCTTCCTAAAAAAATATATTTTAACATAATTAATATTCTTTTCATAATATAATCAACATAAGTAGGAAAAAGAAAAGAAAAGAAAAGAAGCTAACATATGATATAACAATTATTATTCCAAAACATGCATCTATATCATTATGTTACAATAAAAATAATATATGACATAAGAAAAAGATTACAAAAACATAATATACAGATGACATAAGATCAGACAAGACGTGTGAAGATTGATTTGAATTGACAAAATATTATTGAAAAAATCACTTTACCAAATTCTATAGACAATATTGTATTAAATATTAAACATTGTTTTCCTTATGAATCCTTCAAGAGGCCTTTGTTTTTCTTTTTCTTACTTTGAAATTGTTGCAATTGAAGACTACAAAGAACAAGTTGGGATTTATTTATTTATCTTAACTTTAAGTTTAAACCAAACCCAAAATAAATGTAGGTATTGTTCAACACATGTACAGTTGGTGGACTTTTTGGACTTTTCCATTCCAAAATTCCAACCTTTATGCAAAGTAAAATGTGGATATAAAATCTTCTTCCTTTGGTCACATTTTGCAACTACTTTTTGGACTTTTTTGTGCTTCAACTAAAACTATTGAAAGTAATAGTCATCAATCATTTTTCATTTTTCTTCAGTTTTAGATTTAATTAAGTTGAATTATATGCTTTAAAACGATCTTTTTGGTGCATAAATTTTTTAAATCATGTTGGTATTAATGTTCATATTTCTTCTTAGTTGTTTTTTTGTTTACAATTTTTCAGAACATTAGTATTGATGCTAAAATTCAGATAAGAGAAACGTGCATGACCTTCATGTAGCATCAACAATGAATTTGTTTAAAAGGGAAAGAACATGTTTGTTAAAAAGAACTTGCACATCAGTGTAGGGGTGTTCAAAAAAACCAAAGACCCGAAAAAATCGAGCAACCCAACCCGACCCAGCTAGTTTGGGTTGGCTAATAAAAAATTGATTTGGTTTGGATTTTTTTTTAATGAACTCGAATAGGTCGGTTCATTTCTCGATTTCATAGGAAAACCGTTTGGTTCGAACCGAACCGACCCAGGAAGAATAGGCTATACGATCGCCTACCCAATGCTATAATAGCTGAGCTCCGCTATACGATCGCTGAGTAATAAAATGCTATACGATCGCCTACCAAATGCTACACGATCGCTGAGCTCGGCTACACGATCGCTGAGTTCGGCTAAACGATCACTTAGCTCTGCTATACGAACGCCGAGTAACAAAATGCTATACGATCGCCTACCAAATGCTACACGATCGTTGAGCTCGGCTACACGATCGCTTAGCTCTACTTCACGATCACTAAGTAACAAAATGTTATATAATAGCCTATCCAATGCTATACGATTGCCTAACAAATGCTACACAATCGCTGAGTAACAAAATGCTATACGATCACCTACCTAGTGCTATACGAACACCTACCAAATGCTATACGATCGCTGAGCTCAGCTACACGATCACTGAGTAACACTAGACAATCGCCCACGAATACCCTGTGATCTCTTACTCGGAACTACCAAATGCTATATGATTCGCCTACTAAATTGGAGGCCTATCAAATATCTGAAATATTTCGTCAATCTCCGCATTTTTAACCCTTTTACTTGACACAAAAAACTGTCAAGTAAGAGTTTCTTATATTTGACACGCGAAACGTGTCAAGTAAGACCTTATATTACTTGACACGAAAATCATGTCAAGTAAAGGTCCGCGTGAAAATATTTGAAATATTCTATCAATCTCCGTTTTTTTAACCCTTTTACTTGACACGAAAAAAATGTCAAGTAAGAGCTTCTTATACTTGACACGTGAAATGTGTCAAGTAAGACCTTATATTACTTGACACGAAAATCATGTCAAGTAAATGTTCGCATGAAAATATCCGAAATATTTCGTTAATCTCCGCTTTTTTAACCCCTTGACCTTTTTTTTTTCCATACTTGACGTTTTTTCCACATAAACATCAAGTAATTAAAAACTACAAGTGTCAAGTAATGTAGATTTTGTAGGTATTTAATTAGTGATTCCAAGTTTTTTTTTTCAAAGGAACCAATAGAACCGAACCAACCCAACCCATTTTCTTTGGGTTGGTTTGATTCGGGTTCATAATTGAACAAATGTTAGTTTGGGTTAGAAAAATACACAAACTAAAGCATAGAGTTGGGCCTAAAATATCCCTAAATCCAACCCAACCCACAAACACCCCTATACCAGTGTTATGTTTGTCATGCACACTTTGATGCTTAACTTCATGAGTAGAAGAGGGTGGAAGGTAGGGAGTTTGAGATAGGATTCAAGATACCACTTTGGAAGTTATAATCATATATTTATAATAATGTTTAACCCGAGTCTTTTTCTGTCTCCATTAGAAATTAGGTTATTAGATAACTAAATTAGATATTTTATGGGTTTGTTGACTCTGAGAGTGTCTTGGTCATGCCTCATGTGTGAGTTGGGCTCCTCGACCTTGGAGGTGATCAACCCAGGATGAGGTCGAAGGATAGGTTGAACGTCCAAAGCCCAACTCTCTTCCCTTGGTCCAATTTGTTTGTTTTGGTTCGATTTCCTTTTCCCTTAATTTTATAGATTTATTCTTTTCGTCCAAAATTACCTATAATTGTACTTATTTGACAATTATTAATGTTTCTTACTTTTAATTGACGTTGTCTAAATTGTGTACAAATTTTAAAAACATCAAAAATCTAATTTCTATTTTATTTTCTCCTAGTTTATGAAAACATGGTATAATATGACAAATATTAAAAAGTAAATATGGCACAACAATTTTGAAGATGTTATTTGAAAATTTTAATTTTCATGAAGTAATTTTTTGGTTTTTTAATTTGAAAATGAAACACGGTAATGAAAAATAGCTTCAAGCTCTATTTTTTACAATTAAGAGATTAGCTAGAAGTAATTGCCCACATTTTCTTTAGTGTGTGAGAATTTCTTTAATGCATCCGTAATTTAAAATTAAATACCTATAATATTTAGGGTTGTTTGTATTCACTTGAGAAAAAAATTATTTTTTCAAAAATTCATTTTTATTTAAGAGATTTTTAAAGATAGAAAAATAATGAATATTATTCACACAAAATAGCAAAAATTTAATATTATTTGATAGAGACGGATAGAACTATCCGTGATAGAAACGGATAGAAGTCTATTAATATGTGTTTTTTTTACTATTTTTGTAAATACTTTGACATTTTTTCTATATGTGAAAATTTTCCTTTTATTTAAATACTTTTGACACCATTTATTGACTTCAAAAGCTATTTTGAATAGTTACTAAACACTCAATTTTTTTCTAAAATGACTTATTTTTTAAATTAAGCGGTTCAAAATGCATTCCAAAAACACCCATAATTTCGTCAAAACTAAAATTTATAAAACGGTGACATGGGCTTTTTAATTTTTTTTTTCCAATGAAGTAATATATATTTTTTAGAATTGGTGATAATATTATACAACAACAACGGGATTCCATAATCCGGGATCAAGGCATCAAAGTAACAAAGCACAAGCAAAGACAGGACAACAAAACCAAAAAACTCAAAACCCCACAAACTAGGGGCTACAGCAAAACAAAGAACAAACATCTGTACACACTAGATAAGACCAAGAAGGTCAACTCGCCAAGAAGTAGCACAATAAAGCAATATATTTGAGATTGTCTAAAAATTCATCATTTATTGATTAAGATATAAATGGAAAGTTTTTTTTTTCTTTCATTTTTTCAAACTCCTATTGAGATTGGAAATTCTATGAATCTAACCTTATGCACGTTGGAGTGGGGATTTTCGTAAGCCTTCATTAAATGAATGAGTGCATAATCATAATCTTCAAATTATCTTCTTAATGTTAATGGAAACTAAAGCAATGCACAATAGAACGAAAGTTTTCAAGACAATGTACAATTTAATCATAGTCTTTTTAATCGATAGTGTTGATTAAGTGAGCGATTTTTTAATTGATAACATAAGGTACCGTTTGATTTAAAATTTCTTAAATGTCTAAAAATAAAGATAATTGTGTTTGGTTGTGCATAGGAAATGCTATCAAAATTTTATAAAAAAAGTTATATTGGATTTAAATTTATAAAATTAAACATGAAAACCTTATATAATTTTAATAGATTAATTAATTAAACATTCAATATATTGATAAAAATTAATTAATTAAGAATCAATAATAATTTTAATTATAAATATTTGACAATTGAATATTTATAATCAAAGTTAACCAATTAATGTATTTATTAATTATAATCTAATATTTAATCATTTTTTATAATTAATTTCAACATTAATAATTTTAATTTTAATTAAATAATTTAACAAAATATATTTTAATAAATAATATATTATATAAAAAGAAAGCAAGATAAAAATATGATATATTAATACATAATACTTACAAAAAGTTTTATAAATATGATAGGTTAATAATGTATGAATTAATAAATATTAATCACAATAAATATTAATTCATTAATTAAATTATCAATAATGATTATGTGTTCAATTAAAATTAATCTCAATAATTGTTTATTTGATTATTAAAGAAATGCTAAAGTAATCAAGTATTATTATTGAGAAATGAATTCTTATACTAACTAAATTGAACTAATCTTAATTACTATTTAAATAAGTAATTGTTTGTTAATTAATTAATAATTTATGTAAAAAAAAAGTAGTCACATTCATTTAATACAAATAGATCATTATTAATTTATTAAAAATAAATATTTATATTAATTTTTTTAAATTAATTTAAAATGAAATTATATATAAATGAAAAACAGATGAAGAGAGAAAAGAAAAAAAATATCGAAAATAAAAACTCATATCTAAAAATGAGGATGCCTAGAAATAACTTATTTTTCGACGAAGGATTGAAATATTCATCAGTTAGGTCAAACAATGCTTTTTGTTTTTTTCTAACCAAACAAAATCTCTCGTTGAAAAATGGGAAGGATTTTAGTTGATTGAGGAAGGTAAGAACAAGCAAATAGTATTTGAAGAAATGTTGTTGAAGAAAGTCCTCTTAGGGAGTTACTTTAATTAGTTGAAGAAAATTCTCACCAACAAAATGCAAATTAATTTGTTTAAATGAGATAGACTTTTATTCCGTTTATAATTTATTTGTTCAAATGTAGTGATGGATGAATAAGATCTATTGTTGGTGGAGGGAAAATTAAAAGAATATTGTACTTTTAGAAACTATTTAGGAAAATATTGTTTTTTCAAACTATTTGTAAAAATATTGTTGTTTTAAATAAGTCGAGGGTTGAAAATTCGACGTCGAATTTTGAACCCTCGACCTTTTTTTTTTTTTGAAAAATATTGTTGTTTTCAAACGGATTCTGTCATCTCAGCAAGTCTGACTAAATAACGAGCTAATGAATCTTCTTCTTTTTGCCACTAAACTTCCCAATCAAATTCAAGAGCGAGAGCGAGATTTTGAGCGAGAATACCGTACAAATTTCTCTTTTTTTTTTTCTTTTTTAATTATTACACGTTCCACCTTTTTCTTTCTAATCCTTTCTTTTTTAAAAATTTTCCATTTTATAAAAAAAAAAAATTCTAAAAATATTTATTATTTTATTTAAACTCTAAAAAGAATAAATTAAAAAAAACAATAACTCATAAAAATAAAAAAAATGTAAATTAAATATCTCATTTATATAAAAATAATTACAAAAATCAATGTGTCCCACAAGGCGGACATCGTCGATTTCGAGCTAGTTGTCGTCGTCGACTTCGAAATTGAGGTTGCTCGGGTTCTTCTTGATGTTGCTCTAGTACCTCTGCAGGCGCTTCATAATATAAATAATCATTATGCTGTCCACAACCCCGACCATGTCCATGCACGTATGAAGACAAAGGACCAGCCTCTGAGTCATAATGTCCTGAACCAAATGTTGACATCATCAATCATCGGACTAACATAATCAGTTTGACTCTACGTCTACGTCATAGGGACAACTCTTCCACATTATGTGCAACCTCATCAAACCCATCCTCTTCCCGAATAGGTCATCTACGTCTAGGAGCTGGTGAAGGAACAATAGGATATCGTATATATAATGAATTTCCTCCATATAGCTTTGGTTGTCACTACATATAGCAAGAACCTGGTTCGGATCATTCTTAACCTCACGGAGTCTACTGTTGTTCGATCTCTGTGAATTATAAAACAATTAGACAATATTTAAAATAAATTTAAATTAAAAAAATTAGATAATATTTATTCATTTACCAAATGACCCACAACTGCTCCCGGACGAGTGACGTAGCACCTTGTGATATTATTATACCAATGAATATATTCTGGAGTGACATCTGTGTCAAACTGTTCAAGAGAAACCCCACTGCAATAAACCTTGCACGATAGTGCCATCGCACTACCAAATGTGCAACTTTTTCGGACCAATCTCCAGTCCTTAGGTTAATATCATGTGGGATATCCTGCTGAATTGTCTCACCACCCTATCTGGAAGATGCCACGACCATTCGTACAAAAATTAGGCAAAGTATGCACAATAATTTTGTACGGCTCCCAAATAACTTGAAACACAAAATATTATATTAGAGAATATTAAAGACAAATACAATAAAAATGTGAATAAAATAATCAATTAGGTTTAGTGTAATGTACCTGTTCAGGTTGAAGCAGATCAAACATGTATCTATACTGGTTGACTACATGTGTGGCTGTCCTAGTCACACAAATTTTGTCTCTCTACCTAAATTTTTAAATTGATAATTTAGAATTTAAATTAACTAGATCAGTGATATAAAAATTAAATTGAATTAAAACAACATACCAAGAACCGTAGGCTCGTCCAACTAACTGAGCGTCATTAACATGATGTAGTTGTGGAGCCATTGTTGGAAATCGCTCCCAAGCCCATAGTTGCAAAAGTATGAGAGACCCAGCTATCTCTCAAACCTCAGGTCTTGTTGCTTTACATAGTTGTCTATACAACCATGCTCCACCCCACGAATACCGCCCCGCATCATGGAGGTTAGCTAACAGTGGCAGGAACATCAAGTGAACAAAATGACTTGATTTATCTGAAAACAGACTTTCACCCATCATTTGTAGTATATATGCTCGCGCATATCTTATAACGGTTTCCTCGTCTGCATCATCTATGAGCTCACGAAATTTATCGTCTAATGATTATTCAATTATAGTATAATAATCTAATATATTCAATTTGTTGTCTAATGATTATTCAATTATAGTATAATAATCTAATATATTCAATTATAGTCTAATGATTATTCAATTATAGTATGATTATTAGCTCTTTTTTCTCTTTTTTTATATATATTTCTATGGAAAGTTCAAATAAAGTGAAGACTCTTGCTCTCTCAATCTCGCTCTCTCCTAAGATCTCACTCTCTCACTCTCGCTCTCTCTCAATATCTCGCTCTCTCTGTTATTGTTGTTATTTTTCCATTAATGATTACTAGTTTTCATTTCTTCTGGAACAATCACAAACACTTTTTTGATTATGGATCTACTTTTTTGTTTGTAGACAAAGCTAATTCAGAATTGTCTTTCATTCTAAGGCATAACTTGTATCCATGCGCTTCATATTCGCCTAGAGTTCGCTCCCAGAAATATAGCCATCCCTACCCCTCACGTCAATCCCACAAGCCTCCGTCTAATTCGAAATGATAACAAAATGCATAGGTTGTTAGAAGCAGCTCGAATACATAGATACATATAGTATACCATCTCATTACTTTATTTCCTCTATGAGGGAAAAAGAAAAGTAATAAACCTGCAATCTCGAGGGTGGATGTGTGTCAAAACTTCAACCTTCGACAACCTAAGCGAGATTCGCGAGATTTCCCTTGTCGAGGGTTGAAGTTTCGGCTTATGTATTGTTTCTAAGTTTTTCTTTGTTCGTCGAGTTCTCAACGTTCGACCTCCACATTAGTCAAGTTCTCAACATTCGACCTCTAGCCTTGAATTCCCAAAACAACAATATTTCTCTAATAAGTTTCAAAACAACAATATTTCTCTAATAAGTTTTGAAAACAAAAATATTAATATTAAAGGTCCGTTGGTGGACAATACGATTATAATAATCTCTATGAAAAAAATCGATATATTCGTCTCTTCTCCCCTCGACTATTGAATTGTATAAAAATAAAATTCATGTTTGTAATCATCAATGATAGGCTTCTATAATTGAGAAACTGTATGTATCCTGATTCAATTTTATTAGTCAGAATATATATAGTCTATTTGTAATAGATTTCTATCATAAAAAAAATTCAATAGGCAAATGTAAGGAGTTAGTTAAATGAATCAGTGATAGTAATCACATAATAATCCGACTTCAACTTTTTGTAATTACAGGTTTGACAATCACATAGTAATCACATAGAAATCAGATAGTAATCACATAGAAATCAGATAGTAATCACATAATAATCACATAGAAATCAGATAGCAATCAATTTTTTAGGTGAAAGTTTTTTGACATGTTTGCAAAAAAGCAAAACCTAGAGACACACGCTCAATTTTTAATTTTTTAGAAATTAAAGTTGCAATTGCACCAACTCATTATGTAGACGTATGGTATAGAAACAAATTTAAATACAAATATTAGACTAAGGTTGTGAGTTAATCAGAAACTTATTTGATTAAAAAAAAGTTAAAAAAAAAAAAAAGAGAAGAACTAAGGCTATAAATTAATCAGAAGCTCAATTTTTTTTTTTTTTTTTTTTTTTTTTAAAAAGAAACTTAGTGGATAAAAAACTCAACCAAATAAAACATGAATTGAAGAAAATAACTTATGAAAAATGAAATTAATAAAACATAGTTGAAGGACATTATTGTTAATAAACAATTGAGCTTATTAAATGAACAAAAAATTAACAAAGTCGAACAATGAAGAAAAAACTAAAAGATGCAAATAGTTTGCTTTAAGCTAAAATTGTGTTTTTAGTGATTTTTCTGCCAATAGTTTTAGGTTTTGCTATTTATGCTTTTAATTTAACCTATTTTGTTATATACTTAAGTATCTCATCCTTTTTAAACGAAGGGAAAAAACATCTATAATGATATTTTATAAAAATACAACATTTATATTTAAATTTATATTTATTTTTTTAAATTCTCACATTAAAAATCTATAATGATATTTTATAGAAATACAACAATTACATTTGGATTAAAGTTGTCCAACTTTTATCCTAAATCACAAAAGTGGGTCCTTATTATTATTATTTTTTTTCTGGCTAGAAAATGCTTTCAACTTTTAGGAATTAACTAAGTCCAATGAAGGTGTATTTCGAATACATTTTTAAGTGTTTAATTTATTTAAAAATCATTTTTAAAGAAATTGGAGTATTTGGTAACCACTCAAAATAGCTTCTTAAATGTATTTTAATAAGTTTTTATAAAAAATGTTTAAATAAAAATTATTTTTTCTTAATATTTTTTTTCTTGAGTCAATCCAAACATGTCTGAAAAAATGTTGATCAAGCCTAATTAAGCTCATAATTGGAACTAAACTCAAACTTAAAAAGGCTTTTTCAATGACACTTATATGACTATATCAAATCACCCGGAAATGAATAAATAAGTTAAAACGAGAGTAACTACTCAAAAATTCCAGAAACAATTCCCAGTAAACAAATTTCTAGAGGTATAATATATTTAGTCGTTACTCAAAATTTTCTTTTCTTTGTTTTACCTTTTCATAAGTTGTTAGATGTTAGAGGTTTATGGACTTCAGTTATTTGTTTGTTTTAACACGGTGATCCATGCCATAAAACACAGTCAAACATAAAGTCGAGGGTGACTTATGCATTGCAACACTTCTTGAAGTGTCTCTCGATGAATTAAAATATGTAATATTGTAACGTCCTAGGTTCAGGATTCGAATCAGGATTCAGAATTTGGATTCAACACCTGATGGCTCCGACATTTGCAACCTAGTCTTGACATTCCTTTACATCCCCTGCAACCTGGCAATGTCATCCTTACTTATCTTGAATGCTTCCAAGAGTGAAGACTATCCCCACAAACCAACATAGAACTACTCCAAGCTAAGCACGTTTAACTATGAAGTTCTTGTGATTGAGTTACCGAAAAGTAGGGGTGTACACGGGTTGGATTGGTTTGAAAGAGTAATATAACATGCAGCAGAACAAATCAGAATAAATAAGCAATCTAATTACTCTTAATTTGAGTTTTAAATATGCTATTCAAGTGATATTCATAGAGGGTCTAAAGCAAACATTACCTTTGAAGACTTAAACCACGAATTCAGCAGCAATATTCCAAGATTGAGCTTGAAACTTCAACAAGACCACCACCAAGATATTCTCTTAAAAGCTCAAGATGGAATATGTGGTGAAAACAATCAAATCTAGCTGAATTGGAGAGGTATTTTGGTGGGTTTGTGAATGTTTTTGTTGCTGCAACACTTTAGATAAATTTTCCAGAAATTCTCTCCCATTTCTCTGCATAAAGAATTATATATACAGAAGTCATGCAAGATAGTAGGGTTGTATGAATGGCATCACCTACTTGGTGATAATTGCAAAAAAAAAAAATTGGAATTTGGTGAAATTCCATTACAGTGTGTTTAGTAAAGCCATTTTTTTTTAAAAAAATGAAAATTGATTTTAAATAAAACCATTTTATTTTAAATTAGTTTTATAAAATTAATTCAAAATAATTAATTTAAATAAAACTAATTTTGATTTTAATTAAACTTTTTAATTAAAAGAATATTAATTTAATATCTTAATATTAAATTAATAAAACACCAATTTCACCAATATGATTCAATTTCATATTTAAATATTAATTGATTCTTCAATTTCATTTAATTACAACTAAATTAAATGTGTTTAATTATATCAAATACAATCAATTGAAAACCCTAAAAATTGAATTTGAACATTTCAAATTCATAACCCTAATTCTAAAATTCATCCAATTAATACTTAATTTTTTATTCTAATTTATGAGCTAGTAGAGGAACTTAATGAACCTACAGATCATGAACTCCAACGATTTGTAATTAATTAATTAAACTCTTTGAACCGAATTAATTACTATTCGTTAACTATCAAGGTACACCACTATAACTCGATAGTTGCACTATCCTCACGTAGATATATTTCTGTCCATTTCGATCATAATCAGTAATTGATCCTTCACATGTCGTTCATATTTACAGATGGGTCAAAATTACCATTTTACCCCTGTAAATATATCTTGCACCTTAAGTTCCCACTGACCCTCTATTGAACAATTGATTTATAATACCTTTTATAAATCATACCTCTCTCTACCAAAAGAGGGTGGGGCCCCATTGTTCAAGACTAAGCATAACATTTAAGAGAACAACCTATCTACTAACCCTATGTCGGGTAGGAGTGAATTCCATCTTGCATAACTATGTCCCCAGCTATCTACTTGATCTTATCCCCAAAATGGGAGGCTTATTGAGCAGTGTTGTTGGACTACTCTCACCTATGCAGAATAAAGGATAATCCCGAAAAAAACAGGAGTTCATAATTAGCTTAGGATTAAGATCATGTTAACTTAGGTCATTTTAGTTTGAAATAGTCAGTTTTAACAGTAAACGATCGTTATAAAGAAAAGTGAATATTTCGAGGTTCAGTCTTATGCAAACTCATTGCATAGGATGCACCCACTCACATGTCTCTACATGAATGATTTGTGAATCACATCATTTGTATCAGTATACAAAACGGGCTGCATCCAATAGTGTTATCAGGATGAAATACCCAACTTCATCCATATATTTATAGACCATTTAGGCTATATACTATAACTTGATCCTATTTATGTCACTACATAAAGTTAAAGTATTCATACTTGGCCATAGATTTGTTTATTGGATTTTCATAATAGAATGCAATATCAATGACTTTATTGAATAAGATACTCAATAATATTTTATTGATAAATAGAATGTTTGACACAAATTTACGAACTGCGAGTTCTAGGACATTCCCAACAATCTCCCACTTAGACTAAAACTCCAGTGAGAATAAATATATACAATACAATGTTGAGAAACATAGAGGATAATACAATAAACGAGGACATTACTAATACCATAGATATTCTCTCACTTGCCCTAGATTACGTTGCTCGGAGTCCTAGTCCAACCAGGTGTTCCTTGAACACTTTAGCCGAGAGGGCCTTCGTAAATGGATCAGCAAGGTTGTCTTCAGAGGTTATCTTTGTGACGATCACGTCTTCTTAGTGTACTATTTCTCTGATGAGATGGTACTTTCTCTCAATATGTTTTCCGCATTTGTGACTCCTTGATTCTTTCGAGTTGGCAACAATACCATTATTGTCACAATACAGTGTGATGAGTAAGTGCATATCTGGAACTATTTCCAAGTCAACCAAGAATTTGCATAGCCATACTGCTTCTTTAGCAGTTTCACATGCAGCTACGTATTCTGCTTCCATTGTGGAGTCAGCGATACAACTCTATTTAATGCTTCTCCAAACTATAGGTCCTCCATTGAGAGTGAAACTGATCCTGAAGTAGATTTCCTTAAATCCACGTCAGTCTGGAAATCAGAATCAGTGTATCCGGTAAGGATCAAATTCTTAGGTCCATACACATGCATATAGTCTCTCGTTCTCCTTAGATACTTGAGGATGTTTTTGACAATATTCCAATGACCGTGTCCTAGATTGGATAAAAACCTGCTGATGATTCCAACTGCAAAGCATATGTCAAGACGTGTACATAACATTGCGTACATCAAACTCCCAACTTTAAAGTACATTGACTCCATTTCAACATCCATGGCTTTTATCTACTGTTCCCTATCAACATCTTCCATTGCCTTTTTAAAGTTAATGGATCCTCTAAACCATCATCATGTATGATGTTTTGAGTTTCTGTTAAACCCATATAACATTCAGGTTGCTGAATAACCCTCCCACTATGTCGAGGCATACTCAACTCTTGAAAAGGATGTGACAGGGCAACAATAGTTGTTGATGAACCAGTTTGATTGACAACTCTTGTTGATTTTTCTGTAGCATCTTTAGTCATTTCTTATGATATTAGTTTACTGCGAGATTGATGATTTTTAACATGATTTTCTTCCAAGAATGTAGCATTTGTCGATAGAAACACTTTGTCTTCTTGGGGATCATCGAATAGTCCTCATTTTGTTTCTTTAGGGTATCCTACAAAAAGGCATAATTTTGAATGTGTTTCTAGTTTCTTAGGATTTTGTACCAACATGTGTGCTGAACAACCCCAAATACGGAAATGACGTAAACTAGTTTTGCGTCCTTTCCATAATTCATGCAGTGTTTCTGAAACACTTTTTGAAGGAACACGATTAGAATATAGACTGCAGTCTGTATTGCATACCTCCAAAAGGATTGAGGTAACTGAGCATAACTCATCATTAATCAGATCATGTCTAACAAGGTTCGATTTCTCCTTTCTGCAATACCATTTTGTTTTGGTGTTCTAAGTGTTGTGAGTTGAGATTGAATTTCATGATCTACTAGAGAGTTTTAGAATTGTATCCATATACTCACCATCTTGATCAGATCAAAGTGTTTTAATTCTTTTACTTAAAAGATTTTCTGTCTCGATCTTAAATTCTTTGAACTTTTCAAGAGTTTCAGACTTGTGAATTATTAAGTAAATATACCCATATCTCGAGTAATCATCAATAAAACTGACAAAATACTGATAGCCTCCTCGTACTTTTACACTCATCGGACTACATAGGTTTGAATGTATAAGTTCGAGAGGCTCTTTGGCACAAAGACCTTTTTTAGAAAAAGATCTTTTTGTCATTTTTCCCTCAAGACATGATTCACATGGAAGTAAAGAACTATCTTCTAACTGACTTAGATGACCATTTTTAGCCAATCTCTCAATCCTGTTGAGATTAATGTGACCAAGTTTGAGGTGCCAAAGATAGGCGTTAGGAGAAATTTTCCATCGTTTATTTTGAGTTTCAATCGTTTTAAACATCTCTATATTTAGAATGGCCTTTGCTTCAGTTGGTTTTAATATGTACAAGTTATTTTCGAGTCTTGCAGAACAAATATGAACACCTCTTGAAAAAACAAACACTTCATTAGATTAAAAAGATATTATGTACATATTTTCTAGCAGATAAGAAATGGAGATTAAGTTTCTTTTCATTTTAGGTACATAATATACATTTCTAAGTAAGATGAAAGATTCTCCAAAAAATAGCTTGACCATCTCCCACTGCATGAGCCGAATTGTCTTCTCCCATTCCTACCTCGAAAGTCATTTCTTGTTCAAAAGTTGTCTCCAAGAAATAGTTTCCTGAAGAAAAGTGTAAACATGATTAGCGGCATCTGAATTTAATATCCAGGTTAGGTGAGTATTCTCCACTAGACATGTTTCAACTACTAGTAAATCCGATTTATCTTGGTTCGCCTTTTCCGCTTTCTTTTCTGCTAAATACTTTGGGCAGTTACGCTTCTAGTGCTCACCCTCTCTGCAATGGAGACACTTTCCTTTGGGAGCCTTGTTTTCGTTTTTGTTCTTCTGTGTCGTGGTTTTCTTATTCCCTTTACTCTTTTTCTTTATTTATACAGCCTTGTCTTTTGAAGAAGAGAGAACAGACTTCTTTTTATCAGCGGGTTTTGTTCCAGACGTAGAACCTTTTAGAAACTTTTTAGGTCGTGAAATAACATTTACTTCACTTTCTTTAAGTTTCATCATAGACTGATATGTCTGTATCTCATTCAATAGTGTAGTCAAATTGTAAGTAATTTTGTTCATAACAACATTAGTTTTGAAAGGTAGAAAACTCTCCGGAAGAGATTCTAATATCATACGGACTTGATTGATTTCATCTATCATCGCCCCATGAGCCTTAGCAATATTAAAATGGACCATCATATCGAGAACATGTTCTCCAACGTTGGTACCATCTTTCATGCGAGTACTATAAACATACTTAATGGCTTCATGTCGAACAGAGGATGACGGTTGCCCGAACATCTCTTGGAGCAATGCCATTATCTCACCGGCAGTGGGCATTACCTCATATTTCTTATTAAGTACATCAGATGTACATGCTAAGATATAAGCCCTGACTTTTTCGTTAGCCCTAACCCACTGATCATAGATGACTCGTACATTTCGGTTCGCTATTGTACTGGGAATCGGAGGACATTCCTCCGTCAACACAAACCTCAAATCATCCACAACTAATATCGTATTAATGTTGGATTTTCAGTTTGAATATCCTTCTCCGTTAAACTTATCGGAAGCAAGTAGGTGTATAATTGAATTTGACATTGTTGAAAAAATATAAACAAATTCTATTAAACTTATGCATCTAAATCCAATTTTAGCACAAAACAATAAAGTACCCAAAAATCTTTATTTATTTGCAACAATACTTCAGTGATTTAAGAACAGTTGCTACTGTGGGGCAGTCAAAAAATTTCTTCACTGAAGCAAGACAATCCTGACCAAATACTACATCAGAATAACTCTTTATTCCTATTGTTCTTTTGGCTATCATTTTCGGTCAAGATCTTTACTAACAATTAGTAATTCTTGTAAGTGTGATCCACCATTTTCAGATTTTATAGAACGATATGTGTTGGGATTGGTGTCCTAATTCTCCCAGAGTCTCATTGTTTGTTATGATACACATTGTTTGACGAATAAAATAAATGTTATTTCATTATTGCATTTACTCATATCCAATAAACAAAGTTCCATGGTTATCTTATGTGAACTTAAGCATGTATATGTGATATACAAGTGGATCACGCCTTAAGTGATAACCTAAATAGGTCTGTAGTATAAAGATTAAGGTTGGATACCTGGTCTTGGTGACACTACGTGTGAAACCTGGATTTTCATTTTTCATACTTAAGTAGGTGATGAAAAGATTAACTAGGTGAAAGTTAAATCCTATGTTGAAGGGAAGGAAATTTCTAAGTGTTGAATAAATTTTCCTTGAGTAGCTTTGAGTTAAGCTTAAATTGATAAAAATTGACTAAGTGTTGGACTAGGCATTGCTATGCATTGGCCACAAGATCTTGGAAAGAGTACTTGGGCAAAGGAAAAATTTGGAAATTTGGCTAAGTATAGAATGTTGTGTGGGATGCATTGGAAGGAGGAAAAATTTAGAAATTTGGCTAAGTATAGAATGTTGTGTGGGATGCGTTGGAAGGAGAGAAAATTTGGAAAATTGGCTAAGTATAGAATGTTGTGTGGGATGCGTTGGAAAGAGGGAAAATTTGGAAATTTGGCCAAGTATAGAATGTTGTGTTAATGCATTGGAAGGGAACAATGCATTGGAAGAAGTTGTGTTAATGCGTTGGAAGGGACCAATGCATTGGAAGATTGTGTTGATGCGTTGGAAGGGACCAATGCATTGGAAGAAGTTGTGTTGATGCATTGGAAGGGTTGTTGGTGATGGCATACAGCTGAAGGAAGGAAAATGGAAGTGATGCGTTGAACATCTAAGAGTTTGTGGACGCATATGAAGGATGAACTCATGGAGGATGTGATCCGGACATGTGGCTTGTTAGGAAGAATTCTTAAGCCTTAAGTAAAAGAGGTGGCAGCATAAGAATACATACAAAGGTAAGGGCCATGCATTGGTGAAAGGAGAAGAAGACACATTGGGTTGTGCTGATGCAAGATTGCGTTGATGGTGTAAGGAAGAGACACTTGGTCATGCGGCCAAGTAGGAGGTGTCGGCCATGGAGCAATCCTGGACGCCTACAAAGACTTTATTCTTCAGATCAAACCTCAAAATACATTTAAGAAGAGTGGGCAAGTTGAGGAAACCTTGCGTTAGAGCAAAATCCATGTGTTGGACATAGAAGTTCAAAGAGGACGCATTGGACAGTAAAGTCTAGAAAGCAGCATCAACTTGGGACGAGAAGTTCTCCCAGAATACTCGTGCGTTTGATGTGATTCCAAAGCCATCTGAAAGCTAAAGGAGTCTAGTTTTCATGGTGGGGCTGCCAGAGAAGAAGGTCTAAGGAATCGGGCTGGAGAATGAGGAAAAGACAGAAGGGTCGAGCTGTCGGGTAAGCTGGGCCAGTCTTAATGATTTGATTATTCCGGCCAAACCACGAGGATTTCTGAGCTAAGATTTTAGGGTAAGATTCCTGAGACATTTTAGAACATGTTTGCAGAAAGAAGTTTCTTAAAATAAGGTCTGGAACTATGAGTAATCTAAGCTGATATTTGAATCTAGAATTTAGGGTTCAAAAGGGAAACCAAGGAAACCTAAGGAACTTCGGAAAGGAAAGTTCCTAACCAACCAAGGTGAGTGGTTATTGTGTGTTGTATTTTTGATATAATTACCATATATAGGTAAATATATATAGGGGATAATGTTAAATTGGCATGATCAGGGATATATGTTTATCTGATTATTATGCTTTTTAAGATATTGCTTGTATGTTTGTGTTGGAAACTGGAATTGTACCCGGGATATATAGTTAGCATGCTTGAAAAGGTACTTGGTAGGAAGATATAGTCGGCTTCGGTCGGCGGGAAATTATAATCAGTGACGACCGACGGGAAATATAGTCAAGTTACCTAAGCATAGCTAGCGAGAAAATAGTCGATGTGCACATTGGAGGGATAATAGGGTACAAGGAAAGTTTCCATAGGAATCGTTGTTATCTTAGTTTACGTGTGAAAGTACTGGGGATGTTTTGATTATGTGATAACCAGCGGTCAAGCTGGGGTTGATTTTTTAAACCAGCGGTGGAGCTGGGAATTGTCCAGCGGTTTGGCTGGAAAATAATAATGAACTTGCGGTAATGTTCTTGTTAACTATGTATTGCTTTCCTAAAAATATATTTCTGTTGACAAAGTTATTTATTTATCTAAAGGCACCACTCACTGGGCTTTATAGCTCATGTTTTCCAAGTTTTATGTTTTACCCCCCTCCCCCCTCTCCAGGTAGTGGAAAGTGAGGTGTTCCAGGGTGCTGCTAAGATCAAGGTCTGCCACGTGCCACAGTTACACTTCCAGAGAGTTTTACAGTTGTTGGTGTAAACTTTGTTGTTAAGTCTTGGAGTTGTATAAACATTACATTGTTGTAAAATAAAATGGGCCCACTTAATCAGTTGGTTGTTGAATTCGTTCATTGGTATCAACGTTATTAAGCAGTAAGTGTCAACCAAAGGGTTGATAACTGCTTCAGTCATGCCCTTTCTTAGGCTAAAATAAGGTGGTCTGGGACGGGGTGTGACACTATAATACGGCCCACTTTGTAGAGGTATGCAAGTGTTATAAACTACTACAGATGGTAAATCCTTACCATTCATGTGGAGACGTGCGAGCAGGAGTGTCCTATACAAAGAGTTTGTATAAGACCGGACTAGGAAATGACTAGAATTTGTATATAACGCCGTTGATACTAGAGACTTACATCTCACCTAAACGACCATAGGTGACACAACCTCAATCCTAAGTGTTTTGGGAACTCCTGCCTTTGAGGGCAGTCCTTTGATTAGTATGGGTGAGAGTGGCCAGATTGCCAACTCAACATGCCTACCTTTTTGGGGACTTGTCTGATCTAGGAGCTGGAAACTCAATCCACAAGATGGAATTCACTTCTTTCCTGAAGCAGGAATAAGTTGAGAGATTGCTCCCTTAAATGCTAATTCCGGGGCTTGAACATAGTGGTCATAGCTTCTCTTTGGAAGAGAAGACTCAGTCATAGTAGGACTATGACTGATGTTCATTAGAGGGATCGGTGGTACTTAGGAGTTAGATGTAACTACAGGGGCATAACGGTTATTGGCCGAGCTGTACTTACGAGCGATCTGTGAAGGGTTGTTGCGCTGCTGATTGGTTAAGATGGACACATAATATATCTGTGGTAAGGAGAGTTCAACTACCAGTCTTTAGTGGAATGCTTGGCAGTTAACGGATGGTGGATCCCATGATTAAAGAGTTATTCACGTACCATTGGAGCTTCAAGCTACAGGTCCATAAGGTCCCCTTGGTAGCTCAATGAATTCAGTTGAGGATTAGTTCTTGGTGTTGATTTGAAATGTTCAAATTGACAAGAGGTAATTCGATTATATATGATATGATCAGTATGATGTATGAGATACATCTAGTGGAGGATTAATGTAAATGAGATTTACATTAAGTACCATGGAATAGAAAAAGAGCTATGGTTTATATGTTTCATGAGATGAAATTAAAACTATAGGTTATAAATATAGTATGATAAGTTGATTATCATTTATATTTATAATAATATTAATTATTGGATAATTAAATCTTTTTCTCTAATAACCAATTGAGTAGGAGGTTATTGGTGGTTTCATGGTAACCGTGAGATAAAAGAAAAATTGTTTTCCTAATTTTAGTAATGTTTAAGTTTGAGATTTCGTGAATTCTCCCTCGGAATCTCGCGGAAGTTGTCAAGCAAATAGGATTTACTAAGCGATAACTTGGAGCGAGCTAAACGATTGTGTAGTATCTGTAAGCGACAGACACACTACTAAGCGATGAGCTAAACGATCTAGCTTTTGCTAGACGATCGCTTAGTTTTTGCTAAACGATTGGGCATCGACATATACGATAGACTCAGCCTTCTCCCACTTGCTCAATCGTTTACACGATTGTTGTTTCCTCCGTTTTCTGTCTAAAACCAAGTCCACACAGAGTCCACCCTCTAGATTCTCATACCGAGAATACCAAGGTAGCCTTCTTGGCGGTGTCATACTCAACTCGACACCGTCGAGATTCTGTGGAGGCCGTTCATGCTATTGGGGTGTTCGTGACCGAGGCAATCGCTAAGTTCGAGTGCGCGATGTTTGTGCTGTATAGAGGTCGTGTTGGACGAGCGATCGAGTTTGCTGTGTTCGAGCATTCGTGATCAAGGAGCTTGGCGATAAGTCTACAAATGTGTGTAGATTTCTCCTTGATTTTTTTTTTCATGTTGTAATTTCTGTAATGAATGCATAACCATATGTTTTTTTTATGACTGTAGTTGTAAAGTTCATATATGATTATAATTTGGAATGATCTTTTCGCTGCTCATGGAAATCCTCGTGATTGATTTTCTTCAACTGGTATAAGAGCCAGGTTGTTCTAATAATTCAAATTACAAGTCTGTTTTGAAATTCATTTTACAGTCTCGGTGGGTTTCTGCATTTGTGTTTAATTGTTAAGTGCATTTGTGGATGGAGTTGATGAATGTTTCGGGTTTAATTGGCTTTAGTTAAAGCTTTCTTCAATTACAAAGTATTAATTTGTAAAGGCCCTATGTTTTTTTAGCGTAATTAATTTGCAATCGAGTCTGTAATTCAATGAGTTTGAGTTAGTTGAGTCGTTTGTGATGAAGTTTCAAAGCATGGAGATGCGGTTCTCAACGAAGAAGAAGACCAAACTTGGTCGTATCGTGTAGCCTAAGGTAAACAATCGTTGGGATCTAACTAAGCGATCATGTAGATTTTTCTATACGATCGTGTAGTATTTACTAAACGATCGTTTAGCAAATGCTAAGGGATGGGGTAAATCATTTACTCTATCGCGTAGCGTTGGTTGCCCAATCGCGTAGGCGCTGGAGGTAAACAATCGTAGTGGGAGCATGTGATGCTCATCGTTTAGTTAAAGGCACGCGCTAGACGATCGTGTAGTTAGCAAGCCTCATCGCTAGTTACTACCTACACAATTGCGCGTATATGATACGGAGGCGCTAGCTAAGCGATTGCTTAGGTAATGGTGCTTTGTCACATCGTAGTCATTTAGACGATCGTGGAAGATGGGCATTGTGCGAAGCGCGTGATAACGGACAGAAATGCATGTTATTACAGCCAAAGTCATAAAACAATACAGGATTGCAATGGTAAAAATATATAATATTGCGTCCAAAAGCATTAAGTTTGCAACAATGCGATCGCATGCGTCCATCGCACTAAAACAGCTAACTTATGTATTGTATGCAGGAAAATGCGTTGATGTAAGGCGACAATACGATCAGAAGAAATTAACGTCCGAGCGAATTAAGAGATTTGACCGCAAGGGTATGTGATCATTTGCGCTGGCGAAAATCTGCTCAAGAAGGTGGCCGCATAGAGCCGGTGCATCGAGGTGAAAGCTTAATAAATCACGATGGGACAAAAGGCTAATGACGGTCGACTCCGAATTAAGTTAACAAACCAATAACGACACTATAGCAAGTACACTCAACTTTTTGGTGACAAATATTTGGCGCATCAGACAGAGAATTAATGTCATCCCATCAGTGCAATCATATGAGAGAAAAAGCTTTTCACCCTGAAGCTCTATAAATACCGAAGACCATCTTCATTGAAAGAGTTCGCCCAGATTTAGAGTTCACCATATAGACGATAGTTAGCCTTGTTCTTAGTTTTTCTTATACTTAGAAGGCGGAAGCGAGAGAAGGGAAAAGATGCCAGAAGATCGTCCTGGTCAGCTCAAGAGAGTGCCAGGGAGCGTGGAAAAACAAAGAGAGGGCCGACTCTTGTGAGAGCAAGAATATCTTTTGAGCAGAGTAGAGAAGAACAGTGAAAAAGCCTTGGGAAGTAAGAAATTGTTACTAGGCTCTTTATTCTTATTTCGCATTGTCATTCTGTACTTCGATTATATATATATAGAATGGAACTTGCATTTCTACATCTGTTCACTCTCTTTAAAATAAGCATGAGTAGCTAAAATTGTCGAATAGGTTGAGAAGTACTTAGCTAACATGACCTAGGATCTTCATTGCATACGATCATCTTGTCTTATGTTGCGCCCATCACTCTTTAGAGCTACTCGAGAGAGAGTCTAAAGAAAGAACCTAAGACTTTAGAGAGCTAGGTTAGAATTTAGACTCGAGAGAGCAAGATTAGATCTAAATAAGCAAGAGATAGAGACTTAGAGATAAGCTCTGTTTTCCAACAGGCATCACATGTATCTTAGAGATAGGTTATGGTAGTATGCGGTCGCCTTGTATATGTGTGTGTCATTCATCATCGCATAGACAAGAATAGAGGCTTAAATGTAAGTCCTATAGACATCATCGCATACATCGCATGTGTTCTAAAACTAGAAGTCGTAACATTTGCATTGAGAGATGATTTGCTGTTGTATGTATGTAGCATGATCGCATAACATGAACGCAATCCTAGGAAGTTTTAGCTAAACCCCTTCTCAATCCACTCCCCCGCATACTCATCGCATCTTTCATATTATTAACTCTTTTCTCAACTTCGCCGCATACACTTTATACTGTAAACAATAAACCAACCAACCCCTTGATTTATTTGTTACCACAAAGTGATCTAAAATTACTATCGCATACTGTTTTCCTTAGTCCCTGTGTTCGACCCTAGGCTTACCAGGCAACTCAATAGGATTTATACTTGGATCTTGCTGAGAAAACTTGCATGCACAACACATTTTCCACCATCGAATTGTTTACCATTATTTCACCGCATAACAATACGCATCAGTGTGCTAAGCGATCGCGTACCTCAAGCTTCATCGCTTAGTAAAAGGTACACGATCGTGTAGTATTTGCTAAACGATCTTTTAGCTGCAAGAGCATTGGTAAGCGATAGAACGAAGTGTTTGTTTTACCGTGTAGGCGATCGTAAGGAGTGATAACTAGTAGAAATACAAGTTATTAGAGCTCAAATTATTAAAAAAATGGGAGAAAGCAATGGTAAAATAGGCATTATTACGATTGAATGCGACAAACTAAAAGAAAATTGCGATCGCTGATGCTCATCGCATAAAAACAGTTAAATTACGTTATTCTGTGTAGGTACAATGCGATGGCGGTTTGAGTTTGCGATCTATGGGCACAATGTGATGGCACGTTTGAGTTCGCGATCAGACTTTACATAAAGGCAACAACATAATATGATGGGACATAAAGCTGATGACAATTAATTCGGAAATACAGTTGACGATCATTGAAAGACCATACCATTGCAAATACATTGAACTTTCGGTGATTATCAGATGGCGCAACAGGGTATGGAAATCAATGTTGCCCATCCACGCAATCATTAGTGAGAAGAATTGCTTTGCCTAAGAAGTCTATAAATACCCAATGCTACCAAACCAAAAGAGGAGCGCGCGCGAGGAAGCAAGGCGAAGCCGAGGGATCTTGAGAAGAAATTAATTTTCGGAGAGGTTGAGAGGCTGCCGGAAATAGCACGAAGAAGAGACACCCAACCCTTGCGAGAGAAAGATTCTAAAATTCGGGAAAGAGTTGAAGTGATAAGAGTACTATAAAAAGCCAGAGGAAGCAAGACATTGCTTACCTGGCTTGATACTTCTTGCACCATTTATTGTTTTGTACTCAAAACACCATGCATGAGTAACTAAATTTGTGAATGGGTTTAGAAGTAATTAGCTGGCATGACTTAAGCTATGCACTTTATGCGATCATCTTGTCTTATGTATGCTTCATTCATCATTTGGAGTACTTGAGAGAGTAGTCTGAAGACAGAATCTAGGCTTGAGAGAGTCGGATTAGATCGCATAAGCAAGAGTAGAGACTTAGAAATAAGTTCTATCTGCTACATTCCATACACATTGCATGCATCTTGGAAATTGGAAATGTGGCATTATGCATTGAGAAATATAGTGCTTAATATTTGTGTATAGCATGATCCCATGACTTGTACAAAATCTTAAGAAATGTTAGCTAAATCTCTTCTCAACCCCTTCATCGCATACTTGTTACAACACCACCCTTTCATCACTCCGCATTTAATTCTATCCCATTAAAAAATCAAAGTTAAATCACCATCTACTTCTTTATCACCATCGCAATAGGATCAGAGAGTCCATCACATATCTATTTAGTAATCCCTACGTGCGATCCACCAAGACCCTAAGAAGGCTTATACTTGGGCTTTGTGAGGAAAACTTGCATGATCATCACATCCACACATCCTTACATCGCATGATAAATCAACGCATCAGAGAGTTTAGTACACGATGGTTGAAGGTGCGTTGCTTCGTCCGGAAGGTTCAAAACCTGGTTCGCCTATTTGAACCGGAGACTCCTTGTCTTTATAATAGTTAGTTTTATTTTTGTGATTTTAAGGCAATTTTACGTGGTTCATCAACATTTATTTTTTTATACATGTGATTTATGGTGCTTATATGCCAAAGTATTTGACATATAATTTAAAACCCACCTTAGGTTGTGCAATTATTCATGCATCATGTATTATAAATGTTATAATCGAGCATGAAGAAATTACTTGAAAGCATGCATATGCATCATGAAATATAAAAGTTATATTTTGCATCCAGTAAACATTATTATGCATCATCCTTTTATTATAAGTGTTACAATCTAAGGGTGAATGGAAGCATGTTTTGCTTGTTTCATTGTTGTTTTGTATAAGTGTTATATAAAAGAAGTAGCAATGAATGGACAATGCATTGAGCATGACACTTAGGCTTTTTATAATCGTTATGAATGCCTTGCATGTGTTAGCTTAGCATTGTGGTTATGGTTTCCATTTATAAGTGTTATAAAAGGAAATTAGACCTAAAATCAATAAGAAAGAATTACATACGGACTTAGGGTGAACTCAAGTTTTTTAAAAGAGTTTTAAAATTGGTTTGAGATAGATCTTAGTTCAAAGTGGTTCTAAAGAGTTTAGTAACTTAGATTAATCTTTTAAAATCGGTTTAATAGGATTAAATTAGTTGGCATAAAAGATTAAATTTGTTTTAAATCTATCTATAAAGGACCTTTTGTCCAAGGCGGGTTCTGGCTATGCTGGGGTTCTTAAGTTGACGAAAACGTAACACCTCTACCTAGAAACCTACCTGGAAAGGTGAATTAGATAGATTTTCAACAAGCATGCGATAATTTGGTCAAAGACTCCATTAAAGAGTTTAATGGATGATGATCAAAAGTTGTTTAACTATTCCAGGTAAAAGTTGCTCTTGGGAAAACCTAAAAGTCACTTAGTTAAAATCCTTAGCCGTGTTTTTTCTAAGTAAGCTAAACCCTAGGTTATAAAATACTCAGTGGGAGGAAGAGATGTATCTGATATGTCTATGATTCCACTCACGTTTCTCCCTGAATGTTCACACTGTGAGATTCATGCTTGGTTTTGTGGTGCCCTGGGAGCATCCACTTTCGAATGGTGTTTGCATGAGTCAATATCAAGGTGGACTGAGAGAGTGTTTATAGTAAGTGGGTGAAGGGTGTGTGTCAACACGTCCTCTGGTCTCTGTCATTGGTTCACACCGTGAGATCATTTTAAACTCTCGTGTCACCTTTGAGCGTCCCTCTTCAAATGGGTTTGGTGCAGTTGGTCAAGATCAAAGTGAACTCCAGAAATGGATAGGGTCGCTTTAGGTTTTGCCCCAATCGGATTTTTTCCCTTCAGATTGGCTTTTTGGGCAGATCTCTAGGGCCTAAAATGGCGGGTCACACTTACGGAGATTGTTAGTGATCTCTTGGCCAAATCAATGATGGCTAGTCGTTATAGAAGCAAGAGTTGTTCTAGTATTAATGACTGGTTGAGAACTTCTCAATTCAGAGGAGGAATAACTGACCTCCCTTCGGCGGCTTTTGTCCTAAACCTTTGAAGCGTCATTGCGAAACTAGATGTCACACAAGGTTCATGTTAGTTTTCCTAAAACCTTATTAGATGTTGTTTTGTTTTTACAACGGGTATTTGCTTAAAACCTAATGTAGGTCAATATATTTTTCTTTTTAGCAACTCGTTAGTATTTTCGTTTAGAGCGTTTAATATGATCGACTACATACAGTTGAAAGAATCGTGTGAAACGTATTTCGTGGAAAACGCCCTCGTATTTTTCATGGTTGAAGAATGTCCTCAAGTCCCAACCATTGATGCACCACGAAGTGTTCGCAATGCATATGAGGTGTGGATGAAGGCTAATTCGTTGGCCTGACTTGACATTTTGGCTAACATACCTAATGTTTTGGCCAAAAGGGTTGAGAACATGGTCTTTGCACGGGAGATCATAGACTCACTGCAAGATTTGTTTGAACGTTAGTTCTTACTTTTCGAGCATAAAGGGATGGGTGACAAACCAGTAGTGTCAATTATTTTAACACTGATCCCACTACTCTCCAAAAGAGGAGACAAGACAGTAAATCTGATTTATTGGTCTTGGAGATGTGTCTGGTAGAGAATGATGATTCTGCTCAGATCCTTGGTTCGGGTGCTACCAATCATGTCAGTTCCTCTTACCAAGGATTTAGTTCCTAGAAAACGTTGCCACAAGGAGGGATGACTCTTCGAGTCAACACTGATGAGGTTGTTTCAGCTATTACTATAGGCAGGCTGAAGTTATTTATTGACAAGAAACGTTGCCTGTTACTGGATAATGTTTTTGTAGTTCCTCATAGTAAGAGGAACTTAATCTCGGTTTCTTGTCTCATTGAACAAGGTTATACCGTCTCATTTTCTGAGAATAAAGTGTTTATTTTCAAGAATGGGATAGAAATTGGTTCTGGTTCAATGGAAAGTAACTTATATATACTAAGACCGTTAGTCATAAAAGCCTTGTTTAACACTGAAATGTTCAGTACGGCAACAACAGCTAAAAGACCAAAGGTTTCTCCTAAGGAAAACGCCCATCTTTGGCATCTGAGGTTAGGTCACATCAACCTCAATAGGATTGAGAAGTTAGTAAAAAGTGGACTTCTAAAGAGTTTAGAAGAAAACTCTTTGTCGGTATGTGAATCATGCCTCGAAGGCAAGATGACCAAACGACCTTTTACTGGAAAAGGTTACAGAGCCAAGGAAGCCTTGGAGCTTGTACATTCAAACCTCTGTGGTCCGAGAATGTTAGAGTTTAAGGTGGGTATGAATATTTCATATCTTTCATAGATGATTATTCAAGGTTCGATCTCTACCTAATGCAACGTAAGCCTGAAGCCCTTGACAAGTTCAAGGAGTATAAGGCTGAAGTTGAAAACTTGTTAGGTAAGAAGATAAAAACACTAGATTTGATTGTGGTGGAGAGTATATAGACCTCCAATTCTAGAACTATATGATAGAACATGGGATTGCGTCCCAACTCTCGACCTTTGGTACACCTCAGCAAAATGGTGTATCAGAAAGGAGAAATAGAACCTTGATGAGTTATACTCATCTTCCAGACTCGTTTTGGGGTTTTGTAGTGGAGACTGCATGTTATATCCTGAACAACGTTCCTTTGAAAAGTGTTTCTGAAACACCTTTTGAGTTATGAAGAGGTTGTAAAGGTAGTTTACGCCACTTCAGGATTTGGGGCTGTCCGGCACATGTGCTAGTGACTAACCCAAAGAAGTTAGAACCGCGTTCAAACGTTTGCCTCTTTGTAGGCTACCCCAAGGAAACGAGAGGTAGATACTTCTATGATCCGAGTGAGAACAAAGTGTTTGTTTCTACAAATGCTATTTTCTTGGAAGAAGACCACATGAGGGATCATAAGCCACAAAGTAAGCTCGTTTTGCATGAGATCTCTAGTGAGACTGAGACTGCTGAGGGTTCAACAGAAGTTGTTGAACAAGCCGACAGATCAACAAGAGTTGTTGAGGTCAGAATATCTAGTCAACCAGCTCAAGAGTTGAGACTGCCTCGACGTAGTTGGGGGGGAGAGGGGTTATGAACCCACTAGATCGCTACATGGATTTAACTAAAGCTCAAAACATCATTACAAATGATGGGTTCGATGATCCGTTGTCTTTTAAGAAAGCAATGAAGGATGTTGACAAAGATGAATGGGTTAAAGCTATGAACCAGGAAATGGAGTCTATGTACTTCAATAACGTCTAGGAGCTTGTTGATCCACCTGATGGGGTAAGACCTATTGGGTTTAAATGGATCTATAAGCGAAAGAGAGGTGTAGATGGAAAGGTGCAAATCTTTAAGGCTAGACTCGCTGGCAAAGGGTTATACCCAGGTTGAGGGAGTTGACTATGAGGAAACTTTCTCACCTGTTGTCATGCTCAAGTCTATCTAGATTCTCCTATCCATAACCACATTTTATGATTATGAAATATGGAAAATGGACATCAAGTCTGACTTTCTTAATGGTAATCTTGAGGAGACCATTTATATGACTCAACCATAGGGGTTCATAATTCCAGATCAAGAGCAAAGAGTTTGCAAGCTTAATAGGTCCATTTATGGGCTGAAACAAGCATCTAAATCTTAGAACATCAGATTTGACACTGTTGTCAAGTCATTTGGCTTTGATCAGAATGTTGATGAGCCTTGTGTATACAAGAAAATCATCAACAACTCATTAGCTTTCCTAGTATTGTATGTGGATGATATCCTATTCATTGGGAATGGTGTAGGGTATCTGACTGACATTAAGAAATGGCTAGCTCCCCAATTCCAAATGAAAGATTTGGGTGAGGCACAGTATGTTCTAAGGATCCAGATAATTCGGGATCGCAAGAACAAACGGTTAGCCCTGTCTCAGGATTGAACATTGATCAAATGTTAATCAGGTACAGGATGCAGGATTCTAAGAGGGGTTTCATGGAATCATTTTGTCTAAGGATCAATGTCCTAAGACACCTCAAGAAGTTAAGGAAACGAGACAGATTCCCTATGCTTCAGCGGTAGGAAGCTTAATGTATGCAATGTTGTGTACCAGACCCGACATTTTCTATGTAGTAGGGATTGTCAGTCGGTATCAGTTCAATCCAGGATTTGATTACTTGATGGCGGTCAAGATGATCTTCAAGTATCTTTGAAGAACGAGGGACTACATGCTCGTGTATGGAGATAAGGATATGATCCTTACAGGATACACAGACTATAACTTTCCGGTCAATCGAGATTCTTGAAAATCGACATCGGGGTCAGTGTTCACTCTAAACGGAACACAACGTTGCTGATCCCTTTATAAAAGCCCTCATGGCTAAAGTGTTCGAGGGTCACCTGGAGAGTCTGGGTCTGCGGGACATGCAATATCTTATCTAGGGTAAGTGGGAGATGATACTGGGGTATGCCCTAGTTTATTGTATATTATACATGTTTTTATTGTATTGTACATTCGTCTCTTGAGTCATTAGAATAAGTGGAAGATTGTTGGGATTGGTGTCATAATTCTCCCAGAGTCTCGTTGTTTGTAATGATACACATTGTTTGATGAATAAAAATGTTATTTCATTATTGCATTTACTCATATCCAATAAACAAAGCTCCATGGTTATCTTATGTGAACTTAAGCATGTATATGTGATATACAAGTGAATCATGCCTTAAGTGATAACCTAAATAGGTCTGTAGTATAAAGATTAAGGTTGGATACCTAATCCTGGTGACACTACGGATACGATCCGCTTTGTAGAGGTTTGTAAGTGTTGTAAACTACTATAGATGGTAGATCCTAACCATTCATGTGGAGACGTGCGAGCGGGATACAAAGAGTTTGTATAAGATCGGACCATGAGATGACTAGACTCTATATATAACGTCGTTGATACTAGAGACTTACATCTCACCTAAACGACCATAGGTGACACGAACTCAATCCTGAGTGTTTTGGGAACTCCTGCCCTTAAGGGGGGTCCTTTGCTTAGTATGGGTGAAAGTAGCCAAATTGCCAACTCAACATGCCTACCTTTTTGGGGACTATTCTAATCTGGGAGTTGGGAACTCAATCCACAAAATGGAATTCACTTCTTTCCCGAAGAAGGGATAAGTAAAGAAATTACTCCCTTAAGGGCTGATTCTGGGGCTTGAACATAGTGGTCACAGTTTCTCTTTGGAATAGAGGACTCAGTCATAGTAGGATTATGACTTATGTTTATTAGAGGGATCAGTGGTACTTAAGGAGTTAGATGTAATTACCGGGGCATAACAGTTATTGCTGAGCTGTACTTACGAGCGATCTGTGAAGAGTTAACGCACTGCTGATTGGTTAAGATGAACACATAATATATCTGTGGTAAGGAGAGTTCAGCTATCAGTCTTTAGTGGAGTGTCTGGCAGTTAATGGATGGTAGAACCCGTGACTAAAGAGTTTAGTCAGTTATTCACGTATTGTTGGAGTTTCGAGTTACAGGTTCATAAGGTCCCCTTGGTAGCTCAATGGATTCAGTTGAGCATCAGTTCTTGGTATTGATTTGAAATATTCAAATTGACAAGAGGTAATTCGATAATATATGACCCATATTCCCCAAAAAGTGGATCCCACTATCGGTATGATGTATGAGATACATCTAGTGGAGGATTAATGTAAATGAGATTTACATTAAGTACCATGGAATAGAAAAAGAGCTATGGTTTATATGTTTCATGAGATGAAATATTAAAACTATAAGTTATAAATATAGTATGATAAGTTGGTTATCATTTAGATTTCTAATAATATTAATTATTGGATAATTAAATCTTTTTCTCTAATAACCAATTGAATGGGAGGTTATTGATGGTTTCATGGTAACCGTAAGATAAAAAAAAAATTGTTTTCCTAATTTTAGTAATGTTGAAGTTTGAGATTTTATGAATTCTCTCTCGGAATCTCACAGAAGTTGTCAATAAATAGGATTTATTAAGCGACAACTTGGAGCGAACTAAACGATCGTGTAGTATTTGTAGGCAACAGACACGCTGCTTAGCTTTTGCTAGACGATCGCTTAGCTTTTGCCAACCTTCTCCTATTTGCTCAATCGTTTATACGATTGTTGTTTCCTCCGTTTTCTGCCTCAAACCAAGTCTATACAGAGCCTACCCTCTAGATTCTCACACCGAGAATAACAAGTTAGCCTTCTTGGTGGTGTCAAACTCAAATTGACACCGTCGAGGTTCTGTGGAGGTCGTTCGTGCTGTTGGGGTGTTCGTGACCAAGGCGATCGCTGAGTTCGAATGCGCGGTGTTCGTGCTGTGTAGCGATCGTGTTGGATGAGCGGTCAAGGTTGCTGTGTTCGAGCGTTCGTGATCAAGGAGCTTGGCGATGTGTCTACAAATGTGTGTAGATTTCTACTTGATTTTTGTTATTTTCATGTTGTAATTTCTGTAATGAAAGCATAACCATATGTTTTTGTTTATGACTGTAATTGTAAAGTTCATATATGATTGTAATTTGGAATGATCTTTCCTCTACTCATGAAAATCCTCGTGATTGATTTCTTTCAGTATGAATATGCCTCTGAGATGAAGACAATACCCAAGACGGAACTATAAGACCCTATTAATTTCTGAAGCTTGGATTGTTCCAAATCCTATGTTACAACCCTCCGTGGAGATGTCGTGGTTAACGACTAGCTAGTGCCGCCTAAAAACAAAAACAAGTGCAACATAGGAATCTCACGGTTCAAATTAATGGAGGAGACTGCAAGACAATGTTGACACATTTCCTTCACTTGCTTATTATGAACTACTTCCCCCATTCACCTTGTTATTGACCCATGTAAACACTTTCCGTATGAAGTAATCGCGGTAAAAGTGACACGAAGTCGAGCATGGATCTCACATGTGAACTCTTGGGGACATGAGAGCCATTAACTTTATATCGAATACATTGTTAATCTCTCCACTAAAGTGTTCTAAATGTTTGGGTATTCATTTACTTAGGTTTTATTACGGCTAATTAAGAAGAACCTAAGTCTATGTGATTTTATCCAAGTATAATGTTTATATTTGGATATTAACCTATGATGTATATGTGTTTAAACCAGTTTTAAACCTCAAACCACTCAGCAAGCTCATAAAATCAGTTACCAACGCTCAATTTTTCAGTCATAATCCCCAAATAGGAAGTGTTACGTAAGTCGTCAAATTAGGTACCCCATCCTTAGAAAGGTTTATGAACCAATTTGAGTTTGTAACCAAATTTTATAAGGTAACAATCTATTTTAATAGTTAAAACTAGTTGTTAACCTAAATGAGCATGTGTATCTTTGTTATGGATTTTAAAGTCTAATTTCATTTTATAACAAACTTATAAATAAACATGCTTTAAACCAACCATAACATGCTTCAAAGGTAAACATTAACATAACAATTATATCAGTTTTTAACAAACCCTAAAGCATGCATACTATATATTATAACTAATTTATAACATACAATAATGCATGTAACATGTTTAAGGGATTTTAAATCTAAAATGACATACTTTATGTGTTAGGATTGGTGTCCTAATTCTTCTGTAGTCTTGTTGTTTGTAATATATACACATTGTTATGAATAAAATGACATTTACTCATATCTAATAAACAAAGCTCCATGGTTATTCTATGTAAACTTAAGTATGTATATGAGATATACAAGTGAATCATGCCTTAGGTGATAACCTAAATAGGTCTGTAGTATAAGGATTAAGGTGGGATACCTGATCCTAGTGACACTACGGATACGACCCGCTTTGTAGAGGTTTGCAAGTGTTGTGAACTACTACAGATGGTAGATCCTAACCATTCATGTGGAGACATGCGAGCGAGGGTATCTTATACAAAGAGTTTGTATAAGACCAGACCACGTGATGATTCGTCTTTGTATATAACGTCGTTGATACTGGAGACTTACATCCCACCTAAACGACCATAGGTGATATGACCTCAATCCTGAGTATTTTGGGAACTCCTGCCTTTGAAGGCGGTCCTTTGATTAGTATAGGTGAGAGTGGCCTGATTGCCAATTCAACATGCCTACCTGGGGACTTGTCTGATTTTGGAGCTGGGAACTCAGTTACACAAGATGAAATTCACTTCTTCTCTGAAGTAGAGGTAAGTAGATAGACTCCGTTAAGGGCTGATTCCAGGACTTGAACATAGTGGCCACAACTTCTTTGGAAGAAAGAACTCAGTCATAGTAGGACTATGACTTATGTTCATTAGAGGGATCAGTGGTATTTAAGGAGTTAGATGTAACTACAGGGGCATAACGATTATTGGTCAAGTTGTACTTACGAGCGATTTGTGAAGGGTTATCACACTGTTGATTGGTTAAAATGGACACATAATATATCTGTGATAAGAGAAGTTCAGTTTTCGGTCTTTAGTGGAGTGTCTGGTAGTTAACAGATGGTGGATCCCGTGACTAAAGAGTTTAGTCAATTATTCACATACCGTTGGAGTTTTTAGCTATTGGTCCATAAGGTCCCCTTGGTAGCTCAATGGATTCAAGTTGACGATCAGTTCTTGGTGTTGATTTAAAATGTTCAAATTGAATAAAGATAATTTGATTACATATGATATGATCTGTGTGATGTATGAGATACATCTAGTGGAGGATTAATGTAAATGAGATTTACATTAAGAACCATGGAATAGAAAAAGAGCTATAGTTTATATGTTTCATGAGATGAAATATTAAAACTATAGGTTATAAGTATACTATGGTAAGTTGATTATCATGTATATTTATAACAATATTAATTATTGGATAATTATCTCTTTTTCTCTAATAATCAATTGAATGGGAGGTTATTGGTAGTTTTGTTGTAACCGTGAGATAAAAGGAAAAATATTTTCCTAAAATTTAGTTGTTGTATTGAGATTTCCATTCTCAGAAATTATTCACGGCGGCTATAAAGTAAATACGATTTACTAAACGACAGCTAAAGAGAGACTAGACGATTGTTGAGTGTTTCTATTCGATAGATCACTCAACTGGCCGAGAGCTAAATGAGCGTGCAGCTTTTGCTAAACGATCGCATAGCGTTTGTTAAACGATTGGGCGTCGTCTATACGATAGACTTTAACATCTCCCACTTGCTCAATCGTTTACACAATTGTTCTTCCTCCGGTCTCTTCCTCTAACCAAGTCCACACGGAGCCCACACTTTTGGATTCTCACACCGAGAAGGTAGCCACTGTGGTGGTGTCGTACTCAACTCGACATTGTCAAGGTTTATTGAAGGCCATTAGTTGAGTTCGCGATGTTCGTGTGGGGGTTGTAGTGTTCGTGATCTTGGAGATCGTTGAGTTTGTAGTCGCTGTGATCGTGCAGTGTAGCAGTCGTAGCATTCGAGCATTTGAGTTTGCAGTCTTGCTAATTGTTCAAGCGTTCGTGATCAAGGGTGTTGAAGGTTCAAAGGTATGTTAATTCTATCCCTTGATCTTTAGATGAGCATGCTGTAATTTCGTTTGTGTGTGATCGTATGTTTCCGTTTCTTGATTGTAATTGTTAATGTTCATATACGATTGAAATTTGGAACGATCCTTCTGCTGTCCATGGAAATCCTCATGTCTGATTTCCTTCATTATGCACAAACATGTTTAATTCAAAAATAATACACACCATATGCATAAAATAATTATATAACACTAATATGATTCAACTTTGGCATTCCTAGCAAACAAATAAGCTAAATTATTATAAAAATGGCTCAAGAACAACTTTAATTTGATGAAGAACTGCTCGAACCGACCCGAACCGCATGAACTGGACCACTAAGGTACCAAAGGAAGTTGAATCAGACCGGTTTGACGGAGAGCCGGTCAAACCGATTTCTTCAACCCACGAACCCGCTAGGCAGCACGTGAAGCAAAAACCCTTAGGATGAACAGCGTCGTGACGCCGCATCCCAACGTTACAACGCTACTTTTTAGCGAGCCCGTGGCGTTGCAACGCTCCTGGGCAGAAGGCTCAACTCCAATTTTTTGCTTGAACATGTTTACTTCAATCTTCAAATTACAGCCTAATTCGAACTCTAATTACTCCAAATAAATTACAGACTTAGAGCACACATATAAGCTCATCAAACAAGATCAATTACAAATTTAACTTGGAAATCAAAGAGAATTCTAATACCAAAGTTGAATTTAAACCATATCAGTCACATACTCAAACATGCTTAGAAATTCACCCACCAAACTTAAATCAATGATAATTGAGTGCTTAAATCATGCTCTAATACCAACTGAAAGAGTAATATAACATGTAGCGGAACAAAATCAGAATCAATAAGCACTGTAACTACTCTTAATTTGAGTTTTAAACATGTTATTCAAATGATATTCATAGAGGGTTTGAAGCAAACATTACCTTTAAAGACTTAATCCACGAATTCAGCAACAATACTCCAAGATTGAGCTTGAAACTTCAACAAGACCATCACCCCAAGATCTTCTCTACAAAGCTCAAAAAGAATATGTGGTGGAAACACTCAAATCTAGTTGAATTGGAGATGTATTTTGGTGGGTTTATGAGGTTTTTGTTTCTACAACACTTCAGACAAATTTTCCAAAAACTCTCTCTCATTTCTCTACCTGAAGAATGTATACATACACAGAAATCATGCAGGATAGTAGGACTGCATAAATGACACCACCTACTTGGTGATAATTGCAAAAACAAATGGAATTTGGTGAAATTCCATTATAGTGTGGTTAGTGGATTTTTCCGAAATTGGAAAAATCCACTAATTTAAAACCAATTTTTTAAAAAAATGAAAATTGATTTTAAATAAAACCATTTTATTTTAAATTAGTTTTATAAAATTAATTCAAAATAATTAATTTAAATAAAACTAATTTTGATTTTAATTAAACTTTTTAATTAAAAGAATATTAAATTAATAAAACACCAATTTCACCAATATGATTTAATTTCATATAAATCATAATTTAAATATTAATTGATTCTCCAATTTCATTTAATTTCAACTAAATTAAATGGTTTTAATTGTATCAAATACAATCAATTGAAAACCCTAAAAATTGAATTTGAACATTTCAAATTCATAACCCTAATTCCAAATTCATCTAATTAATATTCAATTTGTTATTCCAATTTATGAGCTAATAGAGGGACATAATGGACCTACAGATTATGAACTCCGACGATTTTTAATTAATAAGTTAAACTATTTAAACCGAATTAATTACTATTTGTCAACTATCAAGGTACACCACTATAACTCGATAGTTGCACTATCCTCACGTAGATATATTTCTGTCCATTTCAACCATAATCAGTAAGTTGATCCTTCACAGGTCGTTCATATTTATACCTAGGTCTAAATTATCGTTTTACCCCTATAAATGTATCTTGCACCTTAAGCTCCCACTAACCCTCTATTGAATAATTGATTTATAATACATTTTATATATCATATCCCTCTCTACCAAGAGAGGGTGGGGCCTGTTGTTCAAGACTAGGCATCAGCACTTAAAAGAACAACCTATCTACTAACCCTAAGTCAGGTAGGAGTGAATTCAATCTTGCATAGCTATGTCCCCAGCTATCTATCCGGTCTTATCCCAAAATGGGAGGCTTATTGAGTAGTATTATTAGACTACTCTGACCTATGCAAATCAAAGGATAATCTCAAAATAAACAGGAATTCATAATTAAGATCGTGTTACCTTAGGTCATTTTAGTTTGAAATAGCTAATTTTAACTGTAAACGGTCATTATAAAGAAAGTGACTATTTCGAGATCCAGTCTTATGCAAACTCATTCCATAGGATGCCCCCACTCACATATCTCTACATGAATGATTTGTGAATCACAGATATCAGTATACAAAATGGGTCGCATCCAATAGTGTTACCAAGATGAAATACCCAACTTCATCCATATACTTAATAGACCATTTAGGCTATATATTATAACTTGATCCAATTTATGTCACCACATAAAGTTAAAGTAATCATACTATAGTCATGGATTTGTTTATTGGATTTTGCTTAACATAAAATTTACAAATTGCGACAGTTCTAAGACATTCCCAACATGGTTTGGGTTAGGTTGAGAGAATTTTTTTGACCAACTTGAAAATTTGGGTTGGTCAGGTTGGCAATCAGAATGATGGAACGAACACATGCACAACGGAAGAAATAACAGATTTAAAGTACTCTAATTAGGTTAATTTAAAAAATAAGCATGCAATTGAAACAAGAATAAAGGGAAAAAAGAATACAACCTTTGTAGACTTTGAATCTTCTCCAAATCAGCTCTAATCTCCTCACGAACGATTCTAGACCACCACGAGAGTCTTCCGATTATTCTCTGGCCTTAGAATGGGATGGTGAGATCCGGTAAGTGACTAATTTGGAGAGAAAAAAACTAAGTATTTGAGAGAAAACATTTATGAGATTATCATATAATCTCATAATTTTCCACTTGGTCAAGAGGTTTAAAATTCAAGAAACTCTTTCTTTTAAAGGTCATTAAATGCAAAACATGCAACTTTGAGTTTGATGAAAATTTGACACTAAAAAATCCACTAACTCAAAGTGAGATTTAATGGGACAAGTGTCTTCAAATGAAGAACATTTAGCCATGCAAAAGTTAACATTTCTCACTCACAAATATTGGATATTTCCAGTAACTTGGTCAAAGTTTGACTCTCAAAGTCAAAAGTCAACAATTTTGACTTTTTGACTTTCAAAGTCAAAAGTCAACAATTTTGACTTTTTGACTTTCAAAGTCAAAAGTCAACATATTGACTTTTATTGCAATTTTGACTTAGTCAACAAATTTGACTTTTAATGCAATTTTGACCAATTCCATTTAATTTAAAAAATAATTCTAATAATCAATTTTAAAATTAAATTAATATTAAATAATTAATTCAACAATTTAATTAATTTAATTTAATATTAAATCCAATAGTAATCCCAATCAATATAAATCACTATTCATAATCTTGATATTTAAATCTTATTTAAATATCTGTTATTTTATCTCTCTTTATGTTTAACTCACAATTAAATGGTTAAATATATCGGATATATTTAACGGTTTGCTCCAAAAACCAAATTTGAACACTTCAAATTCATTCGTTACACTGCTCTAAAGTTTAGTTCGATATGAGCTAGTAAGGGGACCTCATGGACTACAGATCATGGACTCCAACGATCCGTGATTAACTAGTTAAACTCTTTAACCTAATTAACCACCATTTGTTAACTATCGGGTCACTCTACTAAAGACCAGTAGTTGCACTCCCCTCATTGTAGATATATTATGTCCACTCGATATAACCATGATTAGTAAGTTAACCCTTCATAGGTTGTTTGTAATAACAGTTGGGTCAAAAGCTGTTTTACCCATGAGATTACATCTTGCTCTTTAAGTCCCACTAATCCTCTAATGAATAATTGGTTTGTGATCTAATCACTAAGCCGAGACCCTTTCGAGTCAATGAGAGAGCGGGACCCCTTGTTCAAGACCCAAAATCAACATTTAAGGGAACAACCTCTCTACTATCCCTAAAAGCGGGTAAGAGTGAATTCCATCTTGCACCCTATGTCCTCAGCTATCTACTCGGTCTTATCCTTGAAATGGGAGACTTATTGAGCCAGTGCTGTTGAGCCAACCTTCACCCATGCAAATCTAAGGATAATCCCAAATAAACAGGAATTCATAGTTAGCTCAGAATTAAGGTCAATTGACACTACAAGAATTCTGAGCTTTAATATCGATTTTAAACTGACATGAAAGTCTTTTAATGTTAGTATTAAACCGATATTAAAGTCTAGAATCATTGTCCATTTTTTTCAATTATTGTTTGTTTTTTTTAAATGCCATTGTCTAATCTATTTTTAATGTCGATCAAAAAGTTAAAAACGACATTATAATAATTTATCCACAAACAAGAATTATTTTTATGTATTAAGATCTCAACAAACACAAAAATTTAAATCTAAGTCTTGCTCACAGAGTACGAATAATAGTTAGCTCCTAAAGAGAATAACAAAATTTATACTTATAAAGCAGTAGCTGGCTGCTTACGTATCAAAAAAATCCCAAAATAAAATCTTAATTGCTTTTGTACATACAACTTAACTTTCAACAAATACAAAAATTAACTAAAGATTGAGAGAGCTGGTTGTCTACTTTGGAGTGTCATTACTATCCCAAAAAATTTGCAAAGACATGCTTGCTTAAGTATATAAAATCAAGAATAATTTAAAAATAAATGAATCATACTAAAAGAAATTACATTAAGTATGGAAACTATATTTATACAAACTGACCAAAAGGAATGAATGCAAAACTTGCTATTCTTGTAGTGTGGATATTTGATATTTATACAAACTTATCAAAAGGATGAGTTTGTTATGCCCTCTATCCAGAACCTCCATGTACTCGTGCAAGCGATGTCATATGAGAGTGTATAAACAAACAAATATAAGTTGCGCTAATATAAGCAATTTATAGATAACGATAGAAATGAATTCAACCCATAAACAACTACCATAGTTGCACGATAGTCATTGTAGTGATCCCAAATTTCAATGCTAAACTAAAGAACATTACCATATTTTAACCTACAACTAACTTTATAACTCTTATGTTCTAGAAAAATTTCGGCAACATGATAGCACTACCACAACAATACAAAAAAAAATTACTTTAACACCTATTCAAAGAAATGCACTTCCAACAATATTCAAACAACAATTTTCTCAACAGAACAAACAACAAAATTCATAAGACCAACCACACTGCATATGATTCACAGCCAAAATGTTGTATATGAATCCAAAAACAAACTTTAGAAACAATCACATTGTATATGAATCCAAAAACAAAACTTGAGAAACAATCACAGTGCATATGATTCACCAGCCAAAATGCTGAAAAACATTCAAATTTGGATTTAATGGCTAGGCAGGCAAAGGATATTTAATATGAATAATATCATAAGACCAACAAGACAATTAAAGATATTTAGAGTTTATAAACATTGGTACAATAAGCAAAGAAACATACCTCAACCCTTTTTCTGTATCGTCGGACAATTTTTCTAGTTTCGCTTTGTTATCAGTTGTGTTGGATGAGGGAACAGCAGAGCCAAGACATACCACAATCAAAAAGCAAGCAACACTAGGGAAAAGTACCTCAACTTTATTAATTTTATCATCAAGAAAGTAGTTCACGGTTGTACCTTATATATAAAAATAGTAGATGAATGAGCAAACTTATTTTTCCATCAGAGGTAATCATTGTAAGAGATAAAAGGACAAGAGATATAACTATCTTAGAGAGGGAGCAAAGATCAGAAAGCCAAAAGTGTGCCAAGACTTGATGAACAGAGGGGAAAACTCCCCAAACTAGAACAACCTTCCATCTTAAGACTCTTAAGACAACGTTTATCGACAACACATCGACGAAGTTCACCATTGCATATTATAAATAAAAAGAAATGGCCAAACATCAGTCATTGGAACACATTTTCTGTTATGAACTTCAGTTGTCAGTATTCTTCTGATCATACCACTTTTACACAGTCAATTATATTCACAAATCAACAAAAAGAACAAATAAAAATCAATTAGTACAAAACAAGGTAAGACATATGTATACAAAATTACCCTGTGATGCGATTTATTGATGATTAAGATTCAGTGATCTCCCGAACTTCAAGATTAGATCACAAGAACGCAATGCAAGCCTGATAAATTTAGAGGGAAATTGTTGAACAAGAACAACAAAGATAACTCCATTGTATGACAGTGGACAAATTTGATCAGAACTTAAAGTCATCAACTACAAGTGCTACAATAAATGGTTAAACAAGAGATAACAAAAGATTCGATGATGATAATGAAGAATTAACCTAACCCACAATGCATGAATAGCCCACAAACTACCATAGTGCAACTGGATTCGTTTAGACAAATAATGCATAAATATAAACTACTAAAGAATGCCTAAGAAGTTCCACTACCATAAACCACTCAATAGAAGTCATAAACAACTAAGTTATGACTACCATAACTGCAAGATAGTCATAGCATTCCAACATTGAATCTAATTCAGAACTTTAGAACAAATAGACTTTTAAGCATCTTATAAATATTACCTTGTACTTGTTATTAATATTGTTATGAAGTCATTTTTGTGTTGTGTGCACCTTCTTTACTTGTCAACCTTCTTAAAACATGTCCAATGCAATCTTCCTATCTAGCCTGGAAAAACTTCTCAACCTTCTTAATGTTGTTATGAAGTATGGTGAGTATTGACTCTTTGTTTCTTTGTTTCTTCTCATGATGAGTTGTGAGAATTATGGAACTATTTTTAGTATACTGAAAAAATTAACTCTTTTCACTAAGAATAGTGCATACTGAGCAAGTCTATCTTGGATGTTACCTAGAAGGCTTGTGAGTTGTCAATTTTATAGTCCAAAAGCATATTCAACTCCATGAACTACAATCTACCAAACTCTCTCTCTTTCCTTCAAGTAACTCTTGTAAATTACCTCCAACTATAGTGCATACATTTATTAAGAAGTGAAAGAATGAGATATGCTCCTCTGTGAATGTCACCTGAAAAATGCAATATAATTGGGTAGTTAAAACACCTTACAAATTCTGCTAGAAGCCACAATACCTATGCCTTGCCAAGTCTTGTAATCTCCCTAGCTTTCCTGAACGAGAATTCCCTTTGACATAGTTGCAATCTAAAAGGAGAAGAAAAGAGAAACAAGAAGCAAAAGCCATGATAACACCTAAGGAGTCTAATTCCATATCGATATAAAAGTAAAAGAGCAAATGAATAAACTAGCAATGGCAATGAAGATTGAAGTGTTTATGTATGAGTCCAATTAAGAGCTCGGTCATTATTACATCAATCATATCCCACCCAATAGCCAAAAACATATATTTTTAGAAACGTGAAGCTCCATGGAAGGTTTTATATCCTAAACAACACCCTACATATTTTACACCTAAATTTCAAACATGTCACTCAAAAATCAAAAGCATGTACCTAAATAGTACCTAAACAATTGGTATATTCTACAGCAAGTAATACCCTAAAAGCATGTATGAATAACTTATCAATTCGAGCAACTAAATGTTATCGATATGAAGAAAAAAAAAACTAATTAGAAACATAATAAATTATGCAAAAGGCATAACCATAAATAACAAAACTTACAAACTTACAAACACAAGAAACTAAACAAATTTATCTCCTCAAACAACAAAATTGCATTTTGGAATAGAAGGGAAAGCTACTCACCTCGATAAGCAACACTACAATTCTCAATCCAAATTTCATTTCCGCGAACAAGAGTCAAATTTCTTGAAATCTATACAATTGAAACAAAGTTTAGATATTAGAACTAATATGAGCTCAATAGAAATCGCAAACAACTTTTCAATCCAAGCAAGAAAATGTTATCACAAAGACAATATTAGTTTTAATCATTATGAGCTTTGGTAACGTTGTTTTGATTGTATAGATTTCAAGAAAGTTTATTGCATTGAAATCACAAAGACAATCCAAGAAATGTCAAAGTTGAAGACAATCCAAGAACAAAACAATATTGTTGAATCATATAATAAAATTGAATCACCAACTCAATTTCTAGAGTTCCTCAATTATCTCTCCCACTTCTGACCAAAGAACAAGTCCATTTTGTCAACCAAATATGACCAGTCATCAACTACAAAGACCAAAACATTACAAGTATCTAATCAAAACAACAATCAAAAGAAATTCAAAACCTTGTTTCCATCAATATAGCAATATAAAAAGAAATTCAAAACTATGTTTCCATCAATCTAAACAACAACAATATTTTTCTAATAGATATAGAGATAGAAATCATAAAGTAGATAGATATGCGAAGATATGTGACAGATAGATAGATAGATACGAGGTTAAGTCTCAATGGAGCAATAACAAGATCTAAACATCTAACAATAAATACAAAGTGTCCACTATAGTATTTGGAAAAAGAGATTTTCTCTGATACAAAGTGTCCACATAGAAACATACCCATTTTGCCTCTTTCTTGATGTCTTTTCTCTACAATCAAACAATATAAAAACTAAAAAAAAAAAAAAAAAAAAAAAAAAAAAAATCCATAGGCAAGTTTTAGGGATAGAAAACAAGAACAAAAAACATTCAAGCAGAAAAGCACCTTTGAATTGTTCTCTAGCCAACTATGCTAGTCCAACGCCATTGATGTTGTGTTAAAAAACGACATTGATTCAATCCTAAGGTAAAACTCAACAACATTCAAACAAATACTAAGATAAAACCCCATTTTCATGGTCAAGCCATTGAATAGCACTTTTCATGCTAAAATAAATAAAGTAAAAAGTTAAAAAATGAGCACAAACACTACTTTTCTAATCTAGTTTCAGACTTCTACATTACAGCAAACAGTAATGCTAACAAGATTGACAATCCCTACTGTTCTGTCCCCATTGCAACATTAGTATGAACTTACAGAACTTAGAAGCAAAATAAGACATAGCTATAAAACAAAGAGAACACTATTCTCGACATGTTTATTGTAGAGAATTTGCGTTCAAGACAAAAAAGAACAAAATAATTATAGCCACTATAATAATAATAACAACAACAATAATTATTATAGTAATAATGATAATGATGATAATATTCACAATACACCAAAATTTCTAAAGATTATTGAATAGAAATGTGTAGATTTTCACCTGAAACTCCACCTACCTTTTTGCAATCTCCTTCCCCTCTAACAAAATAAAAAAAATAAAAAAAAATCTTTGAATGAACCAAATGTTCTTCTTTTTCCCATTCATACTTATTTCCATCACACAAACCAAAAGTTGCTCAACAAATTCCCAGACTCTTACTCTCTCTGCTCTCAATGATGATGATGAGATAGTTCACGCACACACTGTGTAAGGAACCATATAGCAGATGCATGCTAATAATATATGCTTTGATGACATATACAATGAATATTCATTACCACCCAATAGAGATTCCTCCTTTGAGCCTTTTCTCTTTCCCCCCATTGTTTCAATGGCTATTTCAAGCCATTTTCACTGAATCTAACTCAACAAATTGATTCCCATTCCCAATCCTCCTATGTTGACTCTACATGTAGAAAACAAAAACAATCAAATATTTTTATTCAGACATTTCTCCCAATCAAATTGAAAAAAAAAAAAAAAAAAAAAAAAAAAAAAAACACCCAAAAATTAGATCAAGACCTTGGAATTAGGGACACAAACGAGTGGGGTTTCGAAGAGGGATTGAAAGAATTACTTGTAAACAGCACAAACATCGAAATAAATAACGTCAAAGCTAGGAACATCAACGCGAATTCCCTTAACAGGACACCATAAGAGAAACAAAATACCGACATCAAAATAAAAGTTTTCAATAGGCAATGGTGTGGTGGTAGTGTTCAAGCATCACTGCCATCATCACCACCACGAGCGACGACGCGAAAGGAGAAAGGGAAAATGTCCCAGAAGTTTACCTGTAAGGTGGTCAGTGGAACTGAAAAAGGGAAAATGTTCGACGGAGAAGTGGATTTGGTCGGCGAGCGATGACATGGAGGTCGAATCGACGACGAACGAAGGCTGAAACCACATCATACCTGCATGATCGACGACAAACAGAGGCAGATCGACGAATAGAGGCCAAATCTGCACGACGAACAAACCTGCACGGCGAACGAACCTGTACCCACAATCCACGGACTACGACAGACTCTTCACCCACGATCAACGGACGAATGGCAAGGTTTTGGAAGAGAGAAGTGAGAAAGAAGAGGGTCTGAATCTGAGCCCACCTCCATAGCAAGGTTTGAAGGTTCAAGAACACGATTAGCTTTCAGACTCGTAGTCATCTTCAACCTTGGCTTCTCTCCAAAATTTTCCACTAAGAAGCTTTGTATTCGTAAGCTATAAGCCTGCATTCGTGGGTTTCATGTGGGTTGTGGGTGAGTGAAAATGTGAGAATGAAAGGAAAAAGAAAATAAGGGGACAGTGAAGTGGGAAATTTGGGGGAAAAATAGAAAGTTAGAGGATAAATTAAGTGGATCTTTAATGTCGGTTTAAAATTGATATTAAAAGTACACCTACAATGTTGGTTTAAAACCGACATTAAAGATCCACTTTTTTAAAAAAAAACAAAACCGACATTATACATCTGAATTCACTTTTTCCAGCCAACATTAAAGCCTAAAATTCTTGTAGTGTATCTAGGTCATCGCTTTGAAATAGTCAGTCTTAAACAGTAAACAACATTATAAAGTAAGAGTGACTTAATTCTTGGTCTGATCTTATGCAAACTCATTGCATAAGATGCCCCCACTCCTCATGTCAATACATGATCGAATCATAATCACTTTATTTGTAGCACTTACAACAAATTGTAACAACTACAGAGTGGGTCGGATCCGATAATGTTACCAGAATAAGGTATCCAACCTTATTCGTATACTATAAACCATTTTGGCTATCTACTAAACTTGCTCCACTCTTATGTCTCCACATAAAGTTCATGTATTCATATAATAGCCATGGATCTTTAGTTTATTGAATTTAGACTTTACATGTGCAATTCACATATTCAATAACAGTTTTTTTGAATAAACATCAATAACATCTTTATTGATAATAGGATATGTTTAACATTACAAACTGCGAGTTTTAGGACATACAACTCAATACCGAATAGGGTCACCAACCCAACCCAACCCAACCCTTAAATTTTGGTTTGGGTCGGTTATTGGGTTGAAGATAAACAATGAATGATAGCGATTGGAGTTGACGAAGATGAACTGGAGCTGATGAAAATGAAAGACAACATATTGAAGCCTATAACAATGTATCAGGGAAAACATTAATAATATTAGAAAGTAAAAAAAAAAAAATTACAGTAAACACTAGTAAGGACATGTGGTAAAAAAATAATGGAGGAAGAGGGAAAGGATTTACCAATTGCATTTAGGAAGCAGAACCAAACAACTTCTATGAATAAATATAAAATAAACCCAAACAAGCCGAACAACAGGGGATATAACCAACCATTACCAATCAAGGTAATGTGAGATGAAGCATAAATTTGGAGTCCCAAATAAAATCAAGTTAGGGTTTCAGGAAACCAACCCCAAAGCTAATGATGGAAGAGAAATAAAGAAGATGAAATCCCCCAGAAGATGAAAATCGCGAGATCAAAATCCTTTGAGAAACCCTACGAGAGAGAAAAATGAAAGAAAGAGATGAAGTGGAATCGAGATAAATGAAAGAGATGAAGTGGAGAGGTAAAGTCGTAATGGGTAGGCTTAAAATCGCTGAGATAGTGGGGGAGGAATCACAAGTGGCAGAAAAAGAAAGAAACCCTAAAAGTTAATATATATATATATATATATATATATATATACACATTCATAATTCAGCTTGGGTTGGGTTAATCCAAATTTTAAAAAATAACCCTTATAGTTTTGGTTGGGTAGTTCGGGTTTTTCAGGTTGTCAGGTCATTTGAACAGTCCTATAAAAAAGAAGGTGCACCTTATTGGTATAAGAATGATGGATCCATAGATTTTGTTATCGATGAACTTTATATAATTTAGTAAAAATAAATATAATGGGTGGGGCTTGAACCTAGGTTGAAGAAGTCTAAAAGACAAATTTACCACTTGGATAACTAATGATTTTGATACTATTTGAAATTTTTAATATATATATTATATAAAGAGCATAAAGTTGAGGGGGGCTCGAGCCCCTCTCCTCCCGGGTCCATACTAAATCTGTCCCTAGATATAGGTAGTAACTTTCAATTCTTTTAAGTCTTTCTTAATCATACTTTTACATCCTCGAGATCCCTCTTTCAGATGTGATCTCGGTTCATTCATGTCCCCCTCCTAAACTCGAATCATTACAACAATTGTCATTATTTCTTATTCTTGTTCTCCTTGTGATGCTCTTCTTCTTTTATGCCTTCTGCACGGATTTGCTTAATTCATGTTATTCGTTCTCTATCTTCTCTTTTTAGCCACCTCTCGTCCCCACCTAATTCTACTGAATACAACAAACCTTAATCATGGAAGGATTAGGTCATACAAAGAAAGAAAAACCAAAGAACAACAAAAGAACCATAAACCTTTCAGTACACAAACTACTTGACTCCTCGAAAACTGTTCCGATTTGGTGAACGGGAAAGTTTTCAAGGCTTTTTGTTGACCAAATGACATTTATATTCACAATCTAACACTTCTACTAACAAATAGTATCAGTGGTAAGACCAAGTTGAACACAAATAGCCTTTGAGTTTCTTCAACAAAATGTTTATGGCCCGAGGTAACCAAAGGCGGGGAGGGTTGAGATTGATTTGTTTGATTGCAATAAAGTAAAGAGAGAATATATTTGAATGATTAAACTATCTAGCCTAGGCTTTCGAGTTATTCCCCAATTCACAACTTGATCAGAGATCCATCAAATTATTTCTAAATTATCTAGCTTAGCCAATGTACCTAAAAGAGCTAAGTGATGGTCCAATTTATCAAATTAGTCAATTTAATTAGATGAAAAATATCTTAATTAAATTAAACTAACTGCATTAAGAATTGGGATTATGTAAATTCTTAATTTTCAAGTGCCTAATTAAGCATTCAACTTGATTCTTCCTAAATTGTTAGAGCAATGTTTTTCATCATAGACAACGAATCACAAGTCTAACTAACCTTTTTCTACCTTGGATCAAATTACAATTATATGTCATGTATTATAATTGAATGCCTAGCCAATGATCATATGACCTCAAACAGAAATACTACCATAAACATTCAAGGACAGTAGAAAAATCCAAAGATAACAATATGTATAATTATAGTTAAACGATCTAAATCTCACAAGTTTACAATGTTGGGGAAAATTACTCTACACCTAAGCTAGAATAATATATCTTGGCCCATAATCGACATGTCGATCAAGGAGGTAGAGTTTGAATATATTCAAAAATCAAAAGCGAGAAGAAAATAGAGAGGAAAACTTCAAAAATTGATTGAATCGAATCTCCCTAAACCTTAGGCAGCTAAAAGTGTATTTACAAAAATCTTGCCAGCGTTTCGACACTAGGGTGCAACGTCGCTAGGGTGTAGCATCACGACGCAGACAGGAAAAACACGCCTATCATCTTTGTAATGTCGTGAAGGTTTCATTTTTCCTCAAAACTATGCTATTTGTCTCTTTGCGTCGAGCATGGCGCCAGCAAGCGTTGTGACACCATGCTATCAAGGTTAATTCTTCAACTTTAGCACTCTCTTTCCCGTTTGATGCATTTAAGCTCCATTTTGGTCGTTTTAGCTCTATTTTGATTCTAAGGATCGACTCAACCTCTTAGGTGCTCGAAACCTATAAAATCATGATATAAACACATAAAATCTAGGAACTGTTGGGGTTGATGCCCTAAATATCACGACCTTGTAGTTTGTAATTATATTTATATAAACAATTTATCTATTTAATAAAATAAGAGGTATTTTATACGACATTTAGTTGCATTAACCTAAAACCACTAAACTAAGATTTAAGGTTATCAGTTGTAACTAAAACATATATGTGGGGACATATAAGTGACTCATGTTTAAGTGATAACCTAAACAGTTTGTAGTAGATTGATAAGGCTGGGTACTTTATCCTGGTGATACTACGAATACGACCCACTTTGTAGTTGTTACAATTGTTTTAAAGTGATACAAGTGATCTGATCCTAAGCATTCATGTGGAGACATATGAGTGAGAGTATTCTATACAAAGAGTTTGTAAAAGACCAGACCACGAAATGAATAGTCTTCCTATATATCACCGTTGCTAGAAGAGACTTACATTTCACCAAGATGACCATAGATGACTTGACCTGAATCCTGAGTGAGTTGTGAACTCCTACCTATGAAGGTAGTCCTTTTATTTGCATGAGTGAAAGTGGCCAATTTTTCCAATTCAATATGCCTTTCATTTTGGAGATTTGTCTGATTAGGGAGCTGGGAACGTAGGTACACAAGAAGGAATTCGCTCATTCTTTAGTGTTATGGTAAGTAGAGAAATTACTTCCTTAAAGGCCAATTGCAAGGCTTGAATAATGTGGCACTACACCTTCTTCTGGGCCTGAAAGGGGTTCGATTATAGTTGGACTACAACCTATTGTTCATTAGAGGGATCAGTGGTACTTAAGAAGTTAGATCAACTACAGGGATAAAACGGTAATTTTGGCCTAACTATACTTACGAGTAATTGGTGAAGGGTCAATGCACTATTGATTGGTCATATCCAATGGACACAGAAATATATTTATAGTGCGAAAAGTGCAGCGGTCAATCTTTAGTGTAATGACCGACAGTTAATGGAAGTTGATTAATTTAATTAAAGAGTTTAATTAATTAATTAAGTACCATTAAAGTTTCAATCTATAGGTCCATAAGGTCTCTCGGCAACATCCCAAATTTTTATATAATTTAAATTGGATGATTTTGTAATATTTGAGAATTATTTTGGATTGTTGAAGGTTGAATTGGTTTATTGTGAAGTGTTAATTCAATTTTAATATTTGCAAAGAAGAATTTTGGGAACTAAAATTGAATTTAAGGAGAATTTGAGATTTATTTTGAATTTTAATTTAATTTAGAAAATTGAATTAAAATTGATTGTTTATAATTTGTAGAAGATAATTAATTTAAATCAATTTTATAGGATAATTGATTTAAGTTTATTTCACAAAAGGATTTGGGAGTTTCTTTTAAAAAGAATTGGAATTTGAAATTTTGAGTATTTTTTATTTTAAACTTTTTAAGAGATTTTTTTAGTTTGTTTTATGGTTTTAAGGGTGCCCTGTTCAATGGATTTCACTTATTTGGTTTTAACAAAGATAGTTATTTTATGCTAATTATTTGGTTGTATTTAAATCATGAAAAGATGTCAATTTGAATTGCATGCATGCATGTCTATAGTAACAGTCTAGTTTAAGTCCTAGAGAGTCGGGATATTACAATTGGTATTAGAGCCCATGTTTATGTGTGTTTGTTCTTCTTTATGAAGTTGGAATATGTTGTGGGGGTGGGTAGAGTTCGATTATAATCGTTTTGGAGTTGAATTTGTAGGTTTTCGTGTGTTTTTTGTTTTTATGTTTATGAGCATCGGGAATGTCGTGGGGGTTGGTAGAGTTTGATTATACTCGTTTTGCTCGTTTTGTCGTTAAATTTTGGAGTTTTTTGTGTATTTATAAATGTTTATGAAGTTCGAATGTATTGTAGGAGATGGGTCGAGTTTGGTTTAGATTGTTTTATGGAGAAAGTTTGAGTTTTATGTGTGTTCGTTCTTGTTTATGATGTTTTTGTGTGTTTATGAATGTTTATGAAGTTCGAATGTGTTGTGGAGGGTGAGTCAATTTTGGTTTGTTTTGGGGGAGAAATATTGAGTTTATGTGTGTTCGTTCTTCTTTATGAAGTTTGAATATGGGTAGTGGGTAGAGTTTGATTATACTCATTTTGCTCATTTTATTGTTGAACTTGGAGTTTTTGTGTGTTTATGAATGTTTATGAAGTTCAAATGTGTTGTGAGGGGTGGGTCGAGTTTGGTTTAGATTATTTTAAGGAGAAAATTTAAGTTTTATGTGTGTTCATTCTTGTTTATGAAGTTTGAATATGTTATGGGGGTGGGTAGAGTTCGATTATACTCGTTTTGCTCGTTTTGTCGTTAAACTTAGAGTTTTTGTGTGTTTATGAATGTTTATGAAGTTCGAATGTGTTGTGGGGGTGGGTTGAGTTTGGTTTAGATTGTTTTGGAGAGAAAGTTTGAGTTTTATGTTCTTGTTTATGAGTTTGGTTTAGATTGTTTATTTATGAAGTTTTGTTGGACGATTATGACATTTGTGAATGTTTTTGTTTATGAAGTTTGAACATGTTGTGGATGTTTAAAGATTATGACATTTGAATGTTTTTGTTTTATTGTAGGATGATGTTCAGAGATGAGGTTGGACGATTGTTCAAGATGTTGTGTTCTAGACAGTGTTTTCTTTTCTGTATTTATTGACGTTGTTTTCATTTTATTTCTTCCATGTATTTTTGAAAACAAATTTCTTTTATTTAGTATCGACTTTGTTTTATTGTAAGATCTTGTAACTTTTCATTTATTTGTTATAGTATGGACTTCGTTTTCTTTGTTTTATTTATTATGTGAATCTATTTGAGTTGGTTAATGATGCTTTACAGGTTACTCAGATCAAATCTAAAAAAATTACAAATTATAAATTAAAAAAATTTAAAAGCCAATATTCAACCAATAAAGGAACTCCCCACGCATAGAATAGCGCATCGAGAGTTCTCGTAACTCCCAACGAATAAAACAATGTCGAGAGTTTTAGAACTCCCGACGCATAAAACAGGGCATCAAGAGTTGTCCTATAACTCCCGATGCATAGAATGGGCGTCGGGAGTTCCTAGAACTGCTAACGCTGTATATCATGCATGGGGAGTTCTAGGAACTCTAGAAATCTCGATGCCCTATTCCATGCACTGGGAGTTCTAGGACAACTCTCGATGCCCTATTTTATGCGTCGGGAGATCCTCTCTCGACAGATTTTTCTCGACCAAACTCCCACCGATCAATCTGTTATCGGGAGAGGATCTCCCGACGCAGTTTTCACTCTTTCCCAACGATTTGAAGCGTCAAGAGAAGTGCAATTTCTTATAATATTTAGATTGACTTACTATGTAAGTCTAGATTGTCCCTATGGCCCAATAACCGATTCCTCGTCATCGCCAGGTATGTTTTACAAGTACAAGTTTTCAATATGTTATGCATGATAATAGTTTAGCATGATGCTTTATTAGATCTGTCTTTATGAGGAGAGATTTAGTAAAACAAGCTAACTTTGAGTATTGATAGAACATGGCACCCAAGTACAGAGTAAAGAGAAAGGTGCAAAGAGGGACTCAAGATCCCCAAGATCCAGTCTCTCATCCACGTCAGAAGTACAAGACCCCAATGATCAGAACCTTCCCATCCTGGATGATCCAGTTCTGCCACATGACCTTGATGGAGTAAAGATCCAAAATGAAAAAGCTAACAAAATCATTAAGCACTCTAATTACACTTAATTTGAGTAAAAAACATGCTTAAAAACAAGTTTATAACAAAAGAGGGTTTCACAGTGTGTACCTTTATAGATTCACTTCAATACCTTGCTAAATTCCACAAATTGGATCTCCAAAATTCTAGTAGACCACCAAGAGGATCTTCTCTACTATCCTCAGCATTGGATTGAGTAGTGGAAACTAAGAATTGGGGGGAATTGACGGGGTTTTAGAGAGTTTGAAGGCAACGACACTTTCTGCTTTAAAATCTCAGAAAAACAGATTGCATGATCTTCAAATTTCTGAAAGATAAAGTATTTAACAAGTTTAAACATGCAAGCACTCAAATATTCAGCTAATTGACACTTCAATTAAAACTAAGTGAGTGGGCAAGGTGTTGAAATGTGGAAAAATCCACTATAACATCAAAATGTTGGATTTTTCCAATCAAAATTCCAATCTCTCCAATTTTTATTATATTTAATTTAAAATTAAATTGAACATTTTAAATTCAAATTTCTGAACATTTAATTTCTTAAAAATTGAAATTAAGTTAAATTTAATATCAAATATTAAATTAATAAAATACCTAATTCAAACATAAATCCCTATTCAAGTAATCAATATTTAAATATTTTAAACTCTCCAATTACGTTTAATTTTGATAAATTTAAACATTTAATTATGTCTAATATAATTATCCAAACCCTAAATTAAATTTGAACCCTTTAAATTCAAAATCCTAATTTCGAATTTGAACGCTTCGAAATTGCTCAATATTCTAATCCAAGGTTTAATCTTTTACGAGTTAGTAGAGAGACCTTATGGACCTACAGATCATGAGCTCCAACAATTTGAGATTAATCGGTTAAACTATTTAACCCAAGTTAATCAATATACATTAACCACTAAGACATAGCACTATAGCTCGATGATTGCACTTTCCTCACCGTAGATATATTTCTGTCCACTTGATTTAACCATGATCAGTAAGTTGATCCTTCACATGTTGTTTGTATTTACAACAAGGTCAAAATTACCATTTTACCCCTGTAAATACATCTTGCTCCTTAAGTTTTCTTTGATCCCCTATTGAACAATTGGTTTATAGTCCAACTAATAAACCATGTCCCTCTCGGCCATGAGAGGGCGGGGCCCCTTTGTTCAAGACCAAGAATCAGTATTTAATAGAACAACCTATCTGCTAACCCCAAAACGGGTAGAAGTGAGTTCCATCTTGCAGGACTATGTACCCATCTATCTATCCAGTCTTATCCCCAAAATGGGAGGCTTGTTGAGCAGCGTTATTGAACAACTCTCACCTATGCAGATCAAAGGATAATCTCGAATAAACAAGAGTTTATAGTTAGCTAAGGATTAAGATCAAGTTACCCTAGGTCATCGAATTGAAATAGTCTTAACAGTAAACGGTCGTTATATGGTCCGGTCTTATGCAAAAACTCTTTTGTATAGGATGACTTCACTCGCATGTCTCTACATGAACGACTTTGGGATCACATCATTTGTATCAGTATACAAAGTAGGCCGCATCCATAGTGTCCCCAAGACGAGGTACCCAATCTCATCCATATACTTATAGATCTTTTTGGCTATATAGTATAACTTGATCCTCTTTTATGTCTCTACATAAAGTCACAATATTCATACTATAGTCATTGATTCATTTGTTAGATTTTATAACATAATGAATTTCAATTTCAATAACACTTTTATTAAATAAATTTTTCAATAATACTTTTATTGATAAATAGAATATATTTCCATGATTACGAACTGCGAGTTTTAGGACATTCCAAACAGACCATTCTAGGATAGAGGGGCAAGGAGAGCAAATAAGAGGTCGAACCAAGAATCCAACTAAGCCTACGCAGACACTTGTTTCACCTACCATTCCGACTGAGTATACAACATTGGCTGCAGTAATAGGAGAAGCAGTCACAAAGACAGTGATTGGGCAACTAAAGGACATTGTGGCAGAGCAGATAGCCCAACACAACCAATAACAACAGAACCTACCCTCACAAGTCCAGACTCCTCCAGTACAGGTCCAGAATTAGTCATAGAATCAAATTACGTTAGACTTGTCAGTAGAGCCAAAACATTTATGGGACTTCAGAAAATATAGCCCTCATACCTTTGATGGGTCTTTGACGGACCCTATGAAGGCAGAGATGTGGATGTCCTTTATTAAGACTATTTTTCGCTATATGAAATGCCCGGAGGACCAGAAACTTTAGTGTGGAATATTTATGTTGGTGGATGCTGAGATTTGGTGGCAATTGACCAAGAATTTTATTGACACAAGCAAACAGTCGGTTACCTAGAACCAGTTTAAGGAGTAGTTCTACGAGCATTACTTTTCTATCGACACGAGGTATAATAAGTAAGCAGAGTTCATGAAGATAAAGAAAGGAGTCTTGTCTATGGCGGAGTATGAACGAGAATTCATCAATATGTCTCGTTTTACTCCCAAGTCGGTGGCCACAGAGGAGGATAAGATAGAGAGGTTCATCTAGGGTCTGAAAAATGAGCTAAGAGACCATGTACTAGACCATGAACCGACCAATTATGCAACAACATTTCGTATAGTAGTCATAATAGATTCCACCGTAAAAGAGAGAAACATGAGATCACATGGAGCAGGATCCTTTTCAAGTCAAAAGAGGAAGGCAGATCAGAGGCCTCCAGAGCCTCCACAAAAGAGTCAGAACACAAATATAGCTCTACGACAATGGGAGCAGTAGGGCTCCAAGTCTGTAGATATTAAAGAGGATAAGTCGGTCTATTCAAATGTGGTAGACATCATTGGGGATGTTGCCTAGCCGGTACTGGAGTTTGTTTTCAGAATGCTCAAATAGGGAACATGTCGGAGAAGTGCCCCAAGAGAAATGCATCGGATAGTGATAACGGGCAGAAATGCACGTTATTACAGCGCAAATAAGTAAAACAATGAGGGAATGCAATGGTAAAAATATATAAAATCATTTCCAAAAGCGTTAAACTAAGAATATTGCGATCACATGCGCCCATCGCATAAAAGCAACTAATTTACTTATTTTGTGCAGGAAAAATGCGTTGGCGCAATGCAAATTACGATCCAAGGAATTCAGCGACCGCGCGCATTAAAAGATTGCGATCGTATGCACTCATAAGAATTTGCTCAAGAAGGTGGCCGCATAAAAACGACGCATCAAGGTGAAAGCATAATAAATCATGATTGGACGGAAAGTTGATGACGGTCGAATCCTAATTTAGTTGACAAGTCATTAACGACACATTGTAGCAAGTACATTCGACTTTTCGATGACCATTAATCGACGCATCAGACAGAAGATTTAATGACCTCCCATCATTGCAATCATTAGAGAAAAACCTTCTTCACCTTTAGCTCTATAAATACTGAAGACCACCACTGATAAAGAAGCTTAGCCAGATAGTTCGCCATACATAGAAGATAGATAGTCGTAGTTGTTCATAGTTATTTTTTTTTACTTAGAAGGCAGAGGAGAGCGAAGGGAAGAAGATGTCGAGAGGACATTCTTGGATAGCTCGGAAGACTGTCGGGAAGCGCTAAAAAAGGAGAAAGGGCCAACACTTGAAGAAGCAAGGACAATCATCTGAGTAGAGTTGGAAAGAAAAGATAGTGTAAAGGCCACGGGAAGCAAGACATTGCTATCGGGCTTCTTATTTCTGCATTCTATTGTTATTTTGTATTCTACATTTAATCTATAGACAATGAAAATCTTAATTCAATTTGTGTTCAATCTCTCCACATTTCGCATGAGTTGCTAAATTTCCAAATGGGTTAAGAAGTACTTAGCTAGCATAACCTGAGATCTTCACTTTATGTGATCATCTTGTCTTATGTATGCGTTATTCGCCCTTTAGAGATGCGGGAGGGTGGTCTAAGGATAGAATCTAGGCTTGGCAAAGTCAGATTAAAATCTAGGTTCGGGAGAGTCAGATTAGAACCACATAAGCAAGAGATAGAAACTTAGGAAAAAGTTTTGTTTGCTATTAACGCATCGCATGCACCCTAGAGATAGGATATGATAGTATGCGGTCACCTTGTGTATGTGTGCATCATTCATCATCGCATAGACAAGAATAGAGGCTTAGGAATAAGTCCTATCGACATTATCGTATACATCGCATGCGTCCTAGAAATAGGAATTATGGCATTTGTATTGGAAGATGATTTGTTGTCGTGTGTGTGTAGCATGATCGCATAACTTGAACGCAATCTTAGGAAGTGTTAGCTAAATCCCTTCTCAACCCGTTCATCGCATACTCATTGTTCTTCTCATTTTCATCAACTCTTTACTCCCATCCGTTGCATAGTATTTACATTTAAACAAAACACCAACCAAACTTATTTATTTTTGCCACCGCAAAGGAATATAAAAAAATTACTAACGCATAGTATCACAGTGATCCCTGTGATCGACCCTAAACTTACCAATAAACCTAGTAAGATTTATACTTAGGTTTTACTAGGAAAACTTGCATGTGCAACACATAAACCATCATCGCAATTGTACACCATTATTTCATCACATTTACAACACATTAAGTTTTTGGCACTGTTGTCAGGGACTATGGCAGTAAATTTTGCGTTAACAGTAACTTTTTGATTTTCTTTGCAGCTTTCAACCTCTTTGCACCGCCTCTCCTTTGGTAAGGGAAGAAGCGGGTGTCGTATGAGCGAAGGAATAAATTCCTGAGCCCAATTACAACCCATAGATTGAAAGAACGTTCAGAAGAAGATAGTAAGACAACCGCCGACCACAATAAGAGAGAAATCTCAACATGGCGAAACAACTGGAAGATAGAGCAGCAAACGTGAATAATATCATGGCGAACCCTATTCTCTTGGCGAATGACCGCAGAGACCCATCCGGGATTATGCATCGCCCAACCTCTATGATTTCTCACCAGGAATCATGAGGCCAGCCCTGTACGGATCGAGGTTTGAGATGAAGTCAGTTATGTTGCAGATGATTCAGACGGCCAGACAGTTTGGTGGAAGGCGTGGCGAGGATTCGCACGCCCATCTCCAGAGTTTTATTGAAATCTACAATACTTTTGTGTTCCCAAACATCTCAGCTGAAGAGGTTCGACTAACGTTGTTCCCATTTTCATTATGCGACCAAGCAAGGAAATGGGCCTATTCTCTCGAATTAGGGGAGATTACGTCTTGGGAACAAGTAGTGGAAAAGTTCATGAAGAAATACTCTTCCCCCCTCCCCCCCGACAGAGAATGTAAGAAGGAGGAAGTTGATTACAAATTTTGAACAAGATATTGACGAATCGCTCAGCGATGCCTAGGCGAGGTTTAAGAGATTGGTGCGAGATTTTCTGCTTAATGGCTTACTCGATTATCTCCAAATGGAAATCTTTTATTACGGTTTGAACCCTGCATCGCAGACGGCTGCCAATGCGGTAGCAGCTGGAGGTCTGCTTGAAAAAACGTATGATGAGGCTAAAAATATTCTTGATCGCATTTCGAAGAATCACGAAGACTGGAGGGAAAGCGATCAACGACTTAGAATTAAAGAAGGTAATGCAAGCAATGGGGCCATCTATCCCTACAAAATCAAATGAATGCGATGATGAATCTGATACAGGGAATCGCAATCAATAGCCCAGGAATGCAAAGAGGGCAGGTCAATGCAATCGAGCAAACAAGCATAAGTTGTGTTAATTGTGGAGATTTGCCTCCGATGGAAGAATGTCCAAGGAATCCGTAATCTATATGCTTTGTAAAGAGCAATCTTTTCTCAAACACTTACAACCCTGGGTGGAGAAACCGCCCCAATTTTGCGTGGAAAAATCAACAACAAAATTATCAACCGATGGCACAAAAAAAAGGGCCACCAGGATTTTTCCCGCGAACAAATAGTCAATCGCAAAATCAAGCTAGCAGTTCACAAGCGCCACAATCTTCATCTATGGAGGGCTTACTAAAGCAGTATATTGAGAATATTGAAACAGTACTCCAGAATCAGGCAACTTCAATCCACAATCTTGAAATTCAAATAGGACAAATTACGAGCGAGCTCAAAAGTAGACCACAAGGGGCGTTTGCCGAGTTCAACTGAGCTCCCGCGCAACTTGGGGAATACGGGAAAGGAGCAATGTCAAGTTGTGACTTTGCAAAGCAAAAAAACAGTAACGGAAGAGAATAATGAGCCAAGTCGGACTAATTCAGTTGTGATGAAATCCCATACCTCATTGACACAAGAGGAACTAGAAGAAAATGAGACGATGGAACCGGAAGTTGCATCCACTTTTAAGCCTATGGAACAGGGAACCGTGAAAATACAGCTGCCACCATTCCCTCAGAGACTTAAGAAGAAGAAAAATGATGAAGTGCAGTATCATCGCTTCATGGACATGTTAAAACAGCTGCACATCAACATCCTTTTCACTGAAGTGATTGAACAAATGCCAAGGTACGCTAAGTTTTTTAAGGACATGGTGACGAAGAAAATGAGCACAAGGAAGTTCGCAACGGTGGCGTTAACGCGAGGGTCAAAAACCATTATTCCATCGAAAATGCGCGACCCCGAAGTTTCACGATACCCTGCTCAATTGGCGGGATATATATAGGTCAAACGCTTTGCGATCTCAGGGCCAGTATCAATTTAATGCCCCTTTCAATTTTTAAACAGTTGAATGTGAGGCATTTGGCGCTCACGATGATGACTCTCCAGTTGGCGGATAGGTCCCTAGTTCATCCAGAGGGGAAGGTGAAGGATGTCCTGGTCTTAATTGATAAGTTTATTTTACTGACAGACTTCATCATTCTTGATTATGAAGCGGACAAGGATGTACCCATCATATTGAGACAACCATTTTTATCCACTGATCGTGCTCAAATTGATGTGTACAATTGAGAGATCACGTTGAGTGTGAATTGGAATAAGCTTAGGTTTGACATAATTAAAGCCATGAAGTATCTGTTACTGTTCATGACAGAGACTTCACTTCACTAAGATGACCATAGGTAACATGACCTCAATCCTGAGTGAGTTGGGAACTCTTGCCATTGAGGGCGGTCTTTTGATTTGTATGGGTGTGAGTGGCCAGGTCGCCGATTTAAACCTACATTTTGGTGATTCGTCTGATTTGGGACATGGGAACTCAGCTACACAAGATGGAATTCACTCTTTCCCCGAAGCAGGAGTAAGTAGATAGATAGCTCCCTTAAAGGCTGATTCCAGGGCTTGAACGATGTGGCGCCGCACACCTTCTTTTGGCCCGAGAGGTGTTCACACATAGTTGGACTATGTTGTATTGTTCATTAGAGGAATCAGTGGTACTTAAGGAGTGAGATGTAACTACAGGGGCAAAACGGTAATTTGGCCCAGCTGTACTTACGAACATCTGTGAAGAGTCATCGTACTCATGATTGGTTATATCCGATGGACACATAAATATATCTATGGTAAGAAGAGTTTAGCTGTTGGTCTTTAGTGGAATGTCTAACAGTTAACGGATGGTGTATCTCGTGGCTAAAGAGTTTAGTCAGCTATTCACAGACTGTTGGAGCTTCGAGCCACAAGTCCAATAGGTCCCCTGGGTAGCTTGGATAAAGCCGAGAACCAGTATTTGGGTTAATTTGAAATGTTCAAATTGACAAGAGGAAGTTCGATTATATATGATATAATTGGTTAAATGTATGAGATACATTATTTTGGAGGAAATTAGATATAAATATGATTTATATCAAGTAGAAGAGAAAATACTATAGTAGATATGTGATATCAAACTATAGGATAAAAATAAAATATGATTATATTTATTAATTAATTAGTTGGTTAATTATATGATAATTAATCCAAAATTCATGTTTGGATGTGGGTTAGTGAGATACGTCGGTTATTGTAACCGATGAATTAAAATGAAAATAGTTTTCATTTTGATTGATCGCCCAAAAAGAATTCGCAAGAGCGTGCATTGGTGAAAAGAGAACGATCACTTAAAGAATTGAGAGCCTATACGATAGTCACCTCGCGCCTAAACGATCGCACACTGTCACCTACACGATTGCATAGCTTCTCTAAACGATCGTAGTATGTGCCGATTTTGCTAAACGATCATATACCTTTTCTTAAACGATCGTTCAGTAAAACCTACACGATCGTGTAGCTTCTCCTAAACGATAAGCATTCTACTATGCGATAGCGTCTTTTTCCCTTCCACTTGCTTATCACCTATACGATTCGTGTTTCCTCCTTCCTCTACCAAACTCACCAAAGACCATGCTTTAGGTTCTCACTCCGAGAATACCGGGGGCTTTTTTCTGGTGGTATCATCCCCACGGCGTTCGTGTTCACAGTTGTTCGTGTTGCTGCCGCTGGGCGTTGGTAGATCGCATGGAGGTTTTCTGTTGTTTTGAGTGCTAAAGTTTGAAGAACATCTTCAACTGGTATGACACTCTTTCCCTTGTTATTTTGTTGTTCATAGCATACCGATAATTAGTATTTGTTTTCATAACTGTATGTTTTGAATGTATAATATGTATTTTGGTCACTGTGAGATCAGAGCGATCCGAACGTGCTCATGGAACTGTATGTTTCAAAGACCCGGTAGATAGCTGGGGATATACGGTGTAAGATGAAACTCACTCACACCCGCTTTTAGGGATAGAGAGAGTTTGTTCCCTTAGTGCTGACTCGGGGTCTTGAACAAGAGGCTCCATCATCTCATTGGCCTGAGAAGGACTCAATTTAGTGATTTGATCACAAACCAATTGTTCATTAGAGGATCAGTAGGACTTAAGGAACAGGATATAATCATGGCGGTAAAACAACTTTTGACCCAGCCGTTATTACGAACAACATGTGAATGGTTGACTTACTGATTATGGTTATATCGAATGGATACAATTATATCTATAGTGAAAGAAGTGCAACTACTGGGCTTTAGTGGAATGACTCAATAGTTAACGAATGTTGGTTAATCGGGTTAAAGAGTTTAGCCCGTTAATCTCATATCGTTAGAGCCCATGATCTGTAGATCCATTAGGTCCCTCTACTAGCTCACAAACGGATTAAACCTTAGCATAGCGTGATGAGAAAATTTGAAACGTTCAAATTTGAATTGAGGGAATCATTAATTATATGTGATATAATTAAACGTTTAATCATCAAACTAAACGAAATTGAAGAGTTGGATAATATTTAAATTTGATTTAAATATTAATTACATGAATATGGATTCATGATTGTGGAATTGGTTTTTTAATATTTTAATATTGTATATTAAATTTTTTAATTAATTAAATAATTTTATTTAAAATTAATTTTATTAATTCTTTTTATTTAAAATTGAAAATTTGAAAATTTAAACTGTGTGAAAATTCAAAATATATAAATCAATTTTATATTAATTTAATTTGGAAAATTAAATTAAATAATCGATTTAATTTCAATTAAAGAAAATTGGATTTAATTAGAAAAATCTAGTTTGTGTAGGTTTTTCCGACTTTGAGTCACAATTCCACCCAAATCCTCCAAGTAGGAGGTGTCAACCTCTTGGGAAGATCTTGGCATGCTGAAGAGGAACAAAACTCAGCTAATTGTGCTAAGATTTGAAGCCATGTAAACTGAATTTTTCAAGTTTTGAGAGGTTGAAGAAAGAGTTCTTCTCCCTCTCTAGCATAACCAGTTTTCTCCTAAAAAATTCCTTAAATTCAGTTCATTTTAAATTCCACAATTGAATCTAATTCAAGAGAATAGTAGAGAAGATCAATTGGTGGTCCACATCTTGTTGTTGAGGAGATCGAAGATGTATTTCGTGGATTGAAGAAGGTCTTCAAAGGTAACTTCTCAAAACCCCTATTTTCTATTATAAACAGGCTTTCTTAATTTCTAAAACTGATGAATTGGAGTGCTTAATGAATCTTTTTACTTCCTCTAATTGCATGCCAACTCCAACATATGCATGCATGTCTATAGTAATGGCTTAGTTTAAGTCTTAGGGAGTCGGGTCATTACACCTCGTTAACTCAATAAGAATTAGTGAGAATCAAATTAATTTTATATTAATTTGAATAGTTCAAATTAATTGAGAATTAATTATATGAGAAATAATAAAGTAATGTATGTGATACATTATAATGTAAAGTTTTATTTGAGAGAAATAAATATTTGAATATGATTCAAATATTATCATATAAAAAACTATAGGTTAAAATTAATATGAATATGATTCATATTTATACTATAGTCTAATTGAGAGATTGACAAACCAGAGGTTATATTATATGTGATATAATATCAACTATAGGTTATATGTAATATATGATATAACATATGGTTAGATGTTAATAATAAAGGTGGTTATTATCTGAATATCAAAATTGTGAATTTTGAAATTTTATTTTTCAAATAATAAAAGGGAGGGAGTTGTTTTTTTAAAAGTTTACAACTCGCTCCCGTTAAATCTCTCAACTCAATTTTCACGTTAAGATTGAGGAGTTGACATTCGATCTAGGAGAAGGCTCTCTATAGAAACAATGTTCTATCTCAAACAAATTTCTCCTTTCTCCCTTTTTTTCCAAAATTGATCACTGTAGCCTATACCTCTCAGCACCTTTGAGAATAACGAGGAAGAGCTCTTGATGGTGTCTACCATCGTTTTTGTGATTGTGTGTTCATGAATTCTAGGGAGAGCCCGATTTGTTCATGACCGAAGAGGATTCATGAAGATTTTTTGTCTCCAAGGATAAGATCCATGAATCCCTTTTGTCCTCTTTGTCTTTTGTTAGAAAAGCATGCTTAATTAGAGTTGTTTATTCCTAGTTTTTGGACTTTGTGTAATCAATGTTATGTAAAATTAAAACTAGGACACAATCCTTCCATTGCGGGTAGTCATCTACTCTTTTCAATTGGTATTAGAGCATCTGTTGTGTCTCAATTTTAATTTATGAACTTTAATACAGACTAATGGTGGGATTTTCGTTCTGCATTATAAATATTTTGGATTGGTTCTGCAATTTTTAATTTTGGTTTGCAATTGGGCATTTTTTAGTCTTGCCATTTTAAATATATGACTTTAATTTTGAGTAAAGATGTAAAGGGCCCATTGTTTCTGGGTGTTTATTACTGTTGTCGAGTCTGTAAAGTTTGGGTCTCGAGTTTGGCAAGAGTTGCTGGTGATCGGGATGAAGAAAGAAGGAATTCGGTGCAAAATCGAAGTAGATCTGTGCTTTATGATGCAGTGTCACGACGTTGTACCCTATCGATGCAACGTAAGTGGAATGGTTTTTACTTTTGGTAGCGTCGCGATGCTCCGAGGCCGATGCACGTGCGTGGTTTACATTCAGGAGGTTGTGGGATCGAGTCCTGCTTCTAGTTTTGGCCTTTTTTTTGTATTTTTTTAATTAATTAGATTAATATAAATTAGTTTTATTTGATTAAGATAATATACGTATATATAATAACTAATTTATTATACATATATATAATTATATGTTATATCACATATAAGATATAACCTATAGTTCAATATTGTATCCAATACTATATGACATATGGTTTAATTCTCTCAACAAGAATATTTAATATAAATCTCATTTATATTAAATTTAATTATATGATTCCAATTCATATAATTAATATTTGAATCATATTCAAATATTTAATTTATCTCAATTAAATTTCTGAATATTATAATATATCAAAAACATTATAGCAAATTATACCATATATAATTAAAATTTAATTAAATATACCATATATAATTAATTCCATCAATTAATTTGAACAATTCAAATTAATCAAAAAAACAATTCTCATTAAATCCTATTGAGCTACTGATGGGACCTCATGTACCTGTAGCTTGAAACTCCAATGGTATGTAAATAATTAGTTAAACTCTTTAATTAAATTATTCCTCATTTGTAATTGTCGAGCATTCTACTAAAAACCAACAACTGCACTCTTCGCACTATAGATATATTTCTGTGTCCATTGGATATAATCAATCAACGGTACAACGACCCTTCACAAATTACTCGTAAGTGTAGCTGGACCTTATTTCCCTTTGAATGTAGTTAATTAATTAATTAATATTAATTTAATAAAAATAATATATATTCCCAGGCATCCTTATTTCCCATAGATAACAGTTTTCTATTCCTTTCCAAAACTGTGGGTTTTCTCTTTTCTCCTATCTATCTGATTTTCATTTACATATAATTTCACTTTGAATATAGTTAGTTAATTAATTAATATTAATTTAATAAAAATAATTTCCTTCACCAACACAAACAAAAAGGGAGATAACGGATCCCTCTGTCTCAACCCCTTCCTCCTTGGGAAAAACCCTCAAGAGACCCATTAATCATCACAGAGAAAGTCGGCGAAGTAACACAAGCCCTTACCCAACTAACGAACTTAATGGGAGTACCAATAGCAAGCAGCACACCAAATAGGAAATCCCAATTGATCAAATTATAGGTCTTCTGTAAGTCAACCTTCAACACACATCTAGGCTTCCCTTTATCTAACTTATGGGCCCCCAAAAGTTCCTGACACAACAAAATGTTATAAAAAATCGTCCTACCAGGAACAAATGCAGACTGGTTACCACTAATGACAGAAGGTAACCACAACCACAAACTATCAATAAGGACCTTCGAGATACACTTATATAAAACATTACAACATGAAATAGGACGAAAGTCCTTCATACGATCTACTCCCGGCCTCTTAGGGATAAGAGAAATAACAGTAGAATTAACTCCACCAGACAGATAACAAGACTCAAAAAAATTCAACACAGCATCACAGAAATCAACCCCAACCACACTCCAAGCATAACTGTAAAAATCCACTGAAAACCCATAAGGCTCAGAAGTCTTTCCAAACTTCATCGAAAATAAAGCCTTCTGAATCTCATCTCGACTCATTGGGCGACCAAGAGCCTCCACTCTCTCCACGGGCCAACTGAACTGCACAATATCCCCAATTTGGGCAGTAAGATCCTTATACCTCAAAGGCGTCCAAACTACTTCGAAAGAAATCCACTGCCACCCTTGCCACCTTGTCATGCACCGTCTAACGGGTATCCCCAACATCCACAACTGACAGCGGACCACTGCAACTACGACAAGAATGAACACAACAATGAAAAAATGTCGTATTCATATCACCTAACTCTAACCACCTCACCCTAGCCTTCTGCTGGAGCGACGCTTCCTCCAACCTAGCCACTGATTAGAAAACCTCAGTGGCCTGAGCTGCCTCCGCACACACTGACTACCATATGAGGCACGTAAAATCCGCTTCACTACCTACAGATTATGCACAAAACTAACCATAGAGGACACATCCTCAAATCTTCTCCACATTGACCATATAAGTATCAATAAAACCATCTGCCTCTGCTCAACGAGGAAAATAGCGAAACGTAGGAGGCGGCCTACTCTTTGTCTCCCCTGTAGACACCATGAGAAGGCTATGATCAGAAATCCCCCACTGCCCAACCCTAACCTCCGAATAAGAAAAAGCCACCTTCCACGCCTCATTAGACAAGCAACGATCCAACCGGCGCAGGATACCATTCCCCCAAACTTTACTTGTCCAAATAAACTAATTACCTATCACACCCATCTCAACCAGATTTGCCTCCAATAATGCCCCATCAAACTCCTCCATTCTCTCAAGTTAGGACAACCATTAAGATCCTCCAAACTACTATGAATAGCATTAAAATCTCCCAAAACAATTCCATGAAGCTGCCAAGAGGCACACATATCGATCAATTAGGACCACAAGTTTCGCCTATCACTCACCTGATTAGAGGCATAAACAACACCAACACAAACCCGAACATTAGAAACAATATCCAACAAGGATCCATAAAAATGATTAAGTATTAGATTATAATTAGTATGACGTTTATTAATTGCATTAATTGGTTAATTCTAATTATAAAGCACTCAATCTTCAAATATTTACAATTAAAATTATTATTGATTCATAATTAATTAACTTTTTATTGACATACTAAATATTATTTATTCTTTAAATTATTAATCTATTGCAATTATAATAAGATTTCCATGTTTAATTTCACAAATTAAACACAAACACAATTTTTTTTCATAAAATTCTGATAACATTTCCATGCACAAACAAATATAGTCATCTTTGATTCTCAGATATCTTATTCTCAGGCATTCTTTATTCCTAAACATCTAGAAAACCTTAAACCAAACGATCCCTAAGAGAGTAATTTATCTACTTACCCTAACATCGGGAAGAAGTGAATTTCTTCTTATGTAGCTATGTTTCCAGATCCCCAGTCACACAAATTCCTAAAATGGTAGGCATATTGAGTCAGCGAATCTGGCCAGTCTCACCCATGTAGATCAAAGGACTGCCACTACAAGAAATCCGGGCTTTGATATCAGTTGGAAAAACTAAATACAGATGTACAATGTCGGTTTCTTAGGGGAAAAAAACGGATCTTTAATGTCGATTTTAAACCGATATTGTAGGCATACCTATAATATTGGTTGAAAACTAATATTGTACGTGACCCTCTCTTTTAAATCGTAAACAATTTTTTAATCTTTATTTTTTTTCCCTCTCTCCTCCATTTTTATTTCCCTTTCAATCTTCATTTTTAGTAAAAAAAAATTAGAATTTAAAAAATAGGAAAAATAAAGAAGGAAAAAGGAGGGTCCATATTCATAACAGAAAAAAAAATTACACGGAGGAACCAAAGCAGAGAATTAATAGATGAAGAGAAATACAACCCATTCCAGCCGGAGCAACGAAAGACATATAACCCATTCCAGCCTGAGGGAGAAGAAAAGACTAGAGAACGAAGAGATCAGACGAATAAGAGAAACCAAACGACGAAAGAAAGGAGAAAATGAGAAGAGAATGGTGATTAATTACGTGTGACAGAAGAGAGAGTGAGGCTGAAGAATAGACCTGCAAAATGGGGCATGAAACGAGGGAAGTAAACAATGGATTAAAACGGTGGGTTTCAAAATCTCCGATTTCAAATTTCACCACCATCAAATACTGGGTAGGCTTAAAAGCCCACCCAACCCAACTCAAGCCCACCATCAAACATCACCTTAGAGTTTAGTTAGAGAGAGTTTATACAATTCGATAAGTAGCATTTAGGTAAAAGTATGAACATTAATTAATTGGTCATTTTCTTCAATGGGCACATATTACTACTCCCATGTATCTAATCAGTTTCATATATCGAATTTTAAATTCCAACTCCCTTTTCGTAAAATTGGAATTTCTGATGGTAAGAGCAAGATTGATTGTTTATTCATGGAAAAAAATTGCTAATGATCCTACCGTTAGAGCATGATCAAAACAAATAGAATATCGTTTTTTTTATATTTTATTTTTATTTTTATAATTTTAGTATATATCAATATAATACTTCTTTTCTTCTTCGTTTTTGTTCTTCACTGTCTCTTTGCGCTCTAGTTTTTTTTCTCTCTCTTTTGAAAATAATGTCGCTCTTGGTCAATTTTCATGGCAAATGCATCAATACTATTGTTGCAATTGGTAACAATCAACTCAAGAGATGGCTTGTGGCAACTTTGAGAGAGAGCCAGCAACAAGATGGATTGGTTATAGGTTTGAACTTCAAATACACCAAGCACAAGCTAACTCTTCTCTCCATGTGGGTGGGTGAAGAATGCATTATGTTTCAATTTCCCCCCAAGTACACTCCTCCATCTGAGGTGAGGAAATTCTTCATGGAAATCTTTCTCTTTATTTCTATCAACATACAGAAGCATGCACGAGCGAGGTTACTTCATTATGGAAATAAAATCAAGAATTGAATTGAATTAAGGACTCTCTCTCAACCAAGAACCTGGAAGAGTAAATTGAGCTACCTCTTATATTTTGATTTAGCAAAGGATATGGGCATGAAACTTGCCCCATGGTAAAAGGGAACCCAAGGATGGAAGGGTGACAACAAAATTAAACAGGTTACCAAGGAAACCTTTGTTGCTTATGGGATGAACCATCGAATCCTGCCCTATTAGTATTAGAAGGTTTGCTCATATTTACTTTATTTTTACAGCTGTATGTTTCTTTCATTTATGTGTGTTATTTATCTGTTTCTTTCTTTCTTTCCTTCTTTCTTTAAGCAGTTTTCTGCTCGATGAAGGAGGGTTGAGGGTTGCCCTATCATGGTTTTTGTTACCAAACTATAAGGTAAATAAAATTTTTGATATGAAATTTTGATGTGAATTAGTTAATGGGAACAATTACACTCTGTTATTCTTTGGATTTTTAGAGCTACTACTTGGATTGCTCTATTTTTTGGGATTTTAAGAGCTATTACTTGGATTACTTTTAGGTGCTACTTGTAATGGATTACTCTGATTTTGGGATTTTAAAAACTATTTGTAATGGATTACTCTGTTCTTGGGATTTTAAGAGCTACTTGAAATTGGATTATCTATTTCTGTATGAATAAAAAATAAATCGTTTCTGTTTAGTTTTTTTTTTTCTTTTCCTTTGTCCCAAATTGTGCGATCTTCAAACACTAAACAAATAAACTTTATAAACCCAACGACTTAAATTCAATTAACTCAAAAATATTTTTGGAATTCCTCCTTTAGCTTCTTTTAGTTCTGTTTTTTTAGTTTTAACGCTCTTCTCCTTTAGGGTTGGCAAAAAAACCCGCGGGGACTTGACCCATTCGGGTTGGGGATTCTCCGATTTGACTGGGGGTGGGGTCAAACTAGGGAATTTTTTCGTGGCCCCGTCCGGGGATGGGGACAATATCCCCGCCCCAACCCTGACCCCGATTATATATATATATATATATATATATATATTTAGAATAATATAAAATAATTAATTTGTATATATGTTTATAATATTAATATGTAATGTTGGATTGGACTTTGGACTTTGGAGCCAAGAAGTCTAAAAAAGCCCTACTCTCCTCCTTCCTTCTGCAGAAAATGAGAAAATCATGTTCATTGATTGTTAAGTCTTTCTTTGCTTTGAGATTTGAGAATCAGCCGACTGCCATGCCGACTGCCCTAAATCCCTCAACGACCAATGCAACGCCACCTCTCCTCAGCCTTAGGTTCTCATCCGTGAACCCCACCTCAACGCGACTGAAGTGTCGTCTGCCGTGAAGCTTGACTGAAGAGTACCAACGTCCAATGTCGTGAAGACTGAAGACTGTGAATACTTGTTTAGGGAAGAAGAATAATATAAAATAATTAATTGTTTAGCTAGATCCAAAATTTATTTAGCTCACCTGTGAAGATTGTGGTCTATGAAGACTGAAGCGCAACTTGCCGACTGCCGTGGTGAAAGGTAATATATGGCTTTGCCTTTGACCGTTTTGTTTGAAAGGTAATACCTGAGTCTTGTTTTATATATTTTGACTATTTTGTGTTGTTTTTCTTTGGAAAAAAATAGACTTTGTGCTGTTCCGAGAAACGAGATCTATCTGTTCAACTTTCAAGGCTTCAAGTCGCTGCCGTCTAAGATTTTTTGTCGTTCAAGCCGGTAAAAATTTCCTTTCGTTCTCCTGTTTGGCTATTTTATATTTTTGAAAAGTATGCTTGAAATTAGTAAATAATATGTTTAAAAAGTATGTTTGTGTATGTTTGATATTTGAATGTTTTGAATTTTAGGCTTGAATATGTTTGAAAAGTATGTTTGAATGCTTTTGGGGTCATTTTGAAATTTGAATGCTTTCAATTTTGGGGTTGAATGCTTTGAAAATGAAGTCCAAGTCTAAAGAGAGGTTTTTAAATTAAATCTTTGGTAGGTTGAAAACAATGTCTTCATCACCTTCTACATATAAAGATTCTCCAAGTCCAATCTCAGATCCAACCCCAAATTTAACTCTATGCTCATCGAATTATGATAATTTGAATGTTGATAATTGTGTTATTCTTGATGAGGATATTGAGAAGGGATCTTTAAGGAGGAGATTGACATTGGTTGTTTGGAACCATTTTAAGAAACAAAAAATAAATGGAGTAGACAAGGCGGTTTGTAATTATTGCAAATGAAAATTAGGGGGTGAAAGTAAAAATGGAACCAAACATTTGCATGAACATATTAAGATATGCCCATATAAAGGACAAAAGGACATGCGACAATCCCTATTGAATCCTAACAAAGAGAAGAACAATACATTGAGTTTGTATAACTTCGATCAGAAAGCTGCAAAAAAAAAACATTAGCTAGGATGATAATAAGACATGGATATCCTCTCTCAATAGTTGAGCATGAAGGTTTTAGGGAATTTTGTAATATCATCCAACCATTATTTAAGATGGTGTCAAGAAACACAATAAAAAATGAGATTTTGAAAATTTATGAGATTGAAAAATTGAAAACCATGGCATTGTTGAATGAGATCAAAAGAAATATTGCCCTTATAACGGACATGTGGACTTCCAACCACCAAACAAAAGGTTATATGGTTGTCACTGCTCATTTTGTAGATGATAATTGGGTCTTGCAAAACAAAATAATCAGGTTTATATATGTCCCTTCTCCACACACTTCTAAGATGCTTCATGAAGAAATAATGGAATGTCTATTAGATTGGAATATTTATCGAAAATTGTCATCAGTAGATAATTGTAGTACCAATGACTCCATGGTTAATATGCTTGTTGATAGTTTGCGTGGAAACTTAATATTGGATGGGAGTTTCTTTCATATGCGGTGATGTGCTCATATTCTGAACTTGATTGTGAAAGATGGGTTGGCAGTGATAGGAGATGGGATTGAAAGAGTACGTAGTAGTGTTGTCTTTTTGGGTGCATACACAAAAAAAGAAGAAGAAATTTGAGGAAACTGCTCGATAGTTGAATGATTATGATGGTTAGATGTTGAGTCTTGATTGTTATACTAGGTGGAATTCTACCTATTTTATGTTAGCCACTGCATTAAAGTACAAGGCTGTTTTTTATCAATTAAAACAACGAGAACCAAAGTACAAGTGTTTGCCTTTTTGCCTTTGGTTCAAGATTGGGTATTAGCAAAAGAGATATGTGAGAAACTGAAAATATTTCATCATGTGACTGAAATATTTTCTGGATCCAAATATCCTACTGCTAATCTTTTTTTCCCAAAAATTTGTAAATTGAAATTGATTATTGCTGAGTGGACTAATTCTGGCATTCAACAAATAAGAGACATGGCTTCAACTATGATGTCAAAGTTTGATAAGTATTGGAAGAAAATTCATGGGGTAATGGTCATAGTTGCAGTTTTAGATCCACGTTACAAATTAAAGTTAATTGAGTTTTACTTCCCTATAATTTATGGAGATAGTTTTTTTCTTGAAGTAGAAAGGATTAAAAAAATTTGTTCAGATTTGGAAATAGAATATCAGCTGAAGCATGAAAGTGAAGGTGATGAATATCACGCTAGAAATTTAGATGGAACCTCACAAACTTACCTCGAACATCCGATTATGACTTGTTTGTATCAAATTCCAATAATATGAATCAGAAGCAACAGTTTGATGCATATCTGGATGAACTTGTCTTACCTCGAACATTTGATTTTGACATTTTGAGTTGGTGGAAATTGAATGGTGTCATGTTGGATTTTATGTCCTAAAACTCGTAGTTTGTAAATTGATAAACATATTATATTTTGTTTTGTTTTTTCGATAACTTTTGGGTATATGCCCTAGTTTATTGTATTCATATGTTTATTGTACTCATATGTTTCTTTTCCTCACTAAAATTTAACTATGTGATATTTCACTAGGAGTTTTAGTCCAAGTGGGAGTTTGTTGGATTTTATATCCTAAAACTCGTAGTTTATAAATTGATAAACATATTATATTCTGTTTTATTTTTTTGATAAAATTGTCATTAAAATTGTAATCTTGAATCCAATAAACTAAGGTCCCGAGGCTATTTTATGTAGACTTGAACTTTATGTGATGACATAAAACATGGATTAATTTCAAGTACATAGCCTAAAATGGTCTATAGTATTGGGATAAGGTTGGGCGCCTTGTTCTGGGGACACTATGGATGCGACCCACTTTGTATTTAGTACAAACGATGTGATCCTGAATCGTTCATATAGAGATATGTGAGTGGGGGCATCCTATGCAATGAGTTTGTATAAGACTGGACCATGACTTAGTCACTTTTGCTTTATAACATCGTTTACTGAATAAAACTGACTAATTCAAATTTCAGGACATAGGTAACTCGATCTCAATCTTGAGCTAACTATGAATTCCTGTTTATTCGGGATTATCCTTAGATCTGCATGAGTGAGAGAAGCTCAACAGCGTTGGCTCAATAAGCCTCCCATTTCAGGGGTAAGACCGAGCAAATAGTTGGAGACATAGGGTGCAAGACGGACTTCACTCCTACCTGTCTCTAGGGGTAGTAGATAGGTTGTTCCCTTAAGTGCTGACCTCAGAATTAGAACAAGGGGCCTCACCCTCTCTCTAGGCTGAGAGGGACTCGATTTGTTGGTTGGACCATAAATCAATTATTCTTTAGAGGTTCAGTGGGACTGAAGGAACAATAAGTATTCTTGGGGGTAAAATGGTATTTTGACCCAGCCAAGACCATGAACAACTTGTGAAAGATTCACTTACTGGTTATGGTTATATCAGATGGCCAGAAATGTATCTACAGTGAGGGGAGTGCAACTACGGGACTTTAGTGGAATGACCCATTAGTTAACAAATGTTGATTAATTAGGTTAAAGAGTTTTACCGGTTAATCTCGAATTGTTGGAGCCCATGATCTATAGGTCCATTTGGTCTCCTTGCTAGCTCATATGGATTAAACTTAGAACAGTATGTTGGATTAATTCGATTTGTTCGAATTAGGAAAAAGGATTAAAACTGACAAGTATATGCGATATCGCTATCGGTTTTTTGTATGGCGCTTTATATTTAAATGTGATTTGAATTTTGAAAATATGAATGTGGATTCATGTTCGGGAGGTCAAAATTAGTCAAGAGGGTCAAAAATGTAAAAAGTCAAAGGGTTGACTTTTTCACTAGGAAAAGTCAAAATTTGACTTTGACCAAATGGAAAAAGACCATTTTACCCTTGACTAGAGTTAGTGGAATTATCCAACATTTTTGTTGGATAATCCCACTAACGTAAGTGAACTATATGTAAACATTATAAAATGACACATAGCCCATTTTGGTTTAGTGCTTTGTGAGGTGTTGATTTTTTGTGAGCTTTTACATGCATTAGATGCATGTTATTGTTTTATAAAAAGGAAGTTTTTTTAAAATAAAATTCTTCTCTTTAACAAGCTGAATTTTCTATATTTTTTTTGTTTCCAAATTCTCACCAAAACTTCATTTTTCTCACATTAACCTTGAACCTCTCTTTCTTCTCTTTTCATTCATTCATTCACCAAGTCCCACGATCCGGTTCTGAGTCAACTCTAGTGGTAGTCCGGTAGAGTTCGGGTCGAGATTCAGCGAGAAAAAGTATTTTTTCGGGAGCTACAAAGGTTGTACACTATTTCTTTTAATTTACTATTTTTTTTATTTTTATTTTATTTTTATTTTATTTTTTTTTATTTTTTTTTTACATTTGCATGCTAATTTCCTTTTAATTAGAGGCAATTAGAGTGTAATTAGATCCTTTTCCACTGCGTATGTCTCATGTTCCATCATGTCAAGTATCCAATTTTACAAGAAATTGTAAGAGATATATTGGCCATCTCATTATCTAATGTTGCATCAGAGTTTGCTTTTAGTACCTGTGGTAGGATTGTAAGCCCACATTGTAACAAACTTCATCCAAAGGCGATAGAGGCTTTGATGTGCACTCAAAATTGAATTGCAACTGAAGTTTTGACAGGTTAATTTGTTTATTTTGTTTTACATCTTTATATCATTTAATATATTAATAAATATTTTCTTTTGTTACAAATATTTGACAATGTATGGTACTAGCACGGGAAAAGAAATGGTTAAACATTTAGAAACTGACATATATGATTCTGATGAAGATGGCATAGTGACTAAGGTATGCTCAAGGATTAACATTATTTTGTGTTCTAGTTTTTTTTTTTTTTTTTTTTTTTTTTTTTGTGACATTATTTGTTTATTACATTTTAAATGTAGGAATGAATACAACTAAGGATGGGATGATGCCAAGAAAGGAGAAAGATTTGATTGTGAAGTCATCGTTGAAGAGAGAAGGTCGAGCTTTATTGAATTTTAAGTTGTAAACTTATTTGAATGTATAATACGTTTGCCTTTAATTGACTTTATTAAAACTTTATGGGGAATCCCCGCGGGGACCCCGAGAATCCGAGGCTGTTAAGTTTAAGTTTGAACTTTATGTAGTAACATAAGTGTGGATCAAGTTCAAATATATAGCCAAAATGGTCTATAGTATATGAATAAGGTTGGGCACCTTATTCGGGGGACATTATGGATGCGGCCCATTTTGTACTTAGTACAAACGATGTGATCCTAAACCGTTCATGTGGAAACATGAAAGTGGAGGCATCCTATGTAAAGAGTTTACATAAGAATGAACTATGAAATAATCAATTTTTACATTCTAAACACCGTTTTATGTATAAAACTGACTATTTCGGTAATTGATGACCTAGATAACTTAATATTAATCATGAGCTAACTATGAATTCCTATTCACTCGGAATTATCCTTAGATCTGTATAGGCGAGGGCAGCTCATTATCGCTGACCCAATAAGTCTCCCATTTCAGGGGTAAGATCAGGTGAATAGCTGGGAACATAGGGTGCAAGACGGAATTCACTCCTATCCGTTATAGGGATAGTAGATAGGTTGTTCCCTTTAGTACTGAATCCAGGTCTTGAACAAGAGGCCCCACCCTCTCCTTGGCTCGAGAAGGGTTCGGTTTATAGGTTGGACCTTAAACCAATTGTTCATTAGAGGATCAATGGAACTTAAGAAATAAGATGTAGTCTTGGGGGTAAAATAAGATGCAGTCTTGGGGGTAAAACGGTTTTTATGACCCAGTCGAGATTACAAACAACCTGTGAAGGATTAGCTTACTAATTATGGTTATATCATATGGACACAAATATATCTATAGTGAGGGGAGTGCAACTACGGAACTATAGTGGAATGACCCGTTAGTTAACGAATGTTGATTAGCTCTATCTAAAAGAGTTTAGCCAGCTAATCTCGGATCGTTGGAGCCCATGATCTATAGGTTCATTAGGTTTCCTTACTAACTCATATAGAATAAACTTAGAACAATATGATAGAATGATTCGAATTGTTCGGATTAAGTGAAAAGAGAGAAATCGACAAGTATATGTGATATAGTGGTCGGTTTTTAGTTTCGAGATACCACTTTAATGATTAAATGTGATTTAAATTTCAAGAATAGGAATACGTTCATATTCGACAGCTTGGAAATAATGGAAATAGTCAAAGATGTAAAAAGTCAAAGAATTGACTTTTGACTTTGAAAAGTCAAACTTTGACCGGCCTTATATTTAAATGTGATTTGAATTTCGAGAAAATGAATACGGATTCATGCTCGGGAGATCAAAATTAGTCAACATGAAAAAAATCATAAAAAGTCAAAATGTTGACTTTTCAGTCAAAATTTGACTTTGACAAAATGACCATTTTGCCCTTTAACTAAAGTTAGTGGAAAAATCCAAAATTTTTGTTGGATAATTCCATTAACAAGATAGTGGACTAGGTGTTGGCTTATAATGGAGACATCAAGCCCATTTAGATAGTGGATTTTGAAGTGTTGGGTTTTTATGAATTTGTTTCATGTAATTTTTGCACGGTCTTTTTCTATAAATTTGGGTTTTCAATTTGGATAGAGGACTTTTGACAATTTTGCCAAAATTAGTTTCTAAATTAGGCTAGAAAAAATCATTATTTTTTAGAAATATCAAAACCCAAACCCAACCCAAAAAAATCCATATCCTATTTCCATCTATTTTTCTCTCTCGGTTTCTTCATCCATCGGGTCCCATAACTCGGTTCTGAGTCCAGAGAATAGTAGGTCAGCTCTAGTGGTTGTCCGATTCATGTTCGGACGGAGATAGAAGCATTTCGGGAGTTTTAAAGGTAATATTTCAAAAAATCCTAATTAATTAATTTAGGGTTGTATGTTATTTTTGTGCAATTAGAGTAAAATTGGTCCTCGATTTCACTGTGCATGCCTATTGTTTTTTTATAACATTATGATAGACATAAAGTTGAAAACTGTGAAACAAACATGGGATTTGGATACTTGTGCTAATTCCTATGCAGAAAATCCGCCAACCAAACGACTCTATAAGGGCTGATTATGGATCTTGAACAATGTGGTGCCACACCCTTTCTTGGCCTGAGATTGATTCAGTTATAGTTGAACTATGACTAATTGTTCATTAGAGAGATTAATGATACTTAAAGAGTTATATGTAACTATAGAGGTAAAATGGTTATTTTGACTCAGTTGTACTTATGAGCAATTTGTGAAGGGTCAACACGTTGTTGATTAGTTATATCCAATGGACACAAAAATATATCTACAGTGCGAAGAGTACAATTGTCGACCTTTAGTGGATTGACCAATAGTTAATGAAGGTTGGATAATTTAATTAAATAGTCTAATTAATTAATCTTGTATCATTATAGCTTCAATTTATAGGTCCATATGAACCCCTTATTGGCTCAATAAGGATTAATGAGAATCAAATTAATTTTGGATTAATTGGAATTATTCAAATTAATTGTAAGAGATACAATTAATGTAATGTATGGAATATATTATAATATAAAGTTTAGTGAGATAAATAAATATTTAAATATGATTGAAATATTAGTTATATAAATATGATTCATATAAAAATTATAGGTTAAAATTAATATGAATTTGATTATTGTTAATACTATAGGTTATATGAGAGAATATAAAATATAGGTTGTATTGTATGTGATATAATAAACTATAGATTATATATTATATGGGATATAATGTATAGTTTAAATTTAATTATATTAAGTTAGTTGATACGATTAAAAATTAAATTAAATATTGAAATAATTTTCTTGGGAACTAACGATGGATGTGGGGAGTTATCTAGGGTTAGCAAAAATCCCCACGAGTCCCCGCCTCTTGACTGGGGATTATAACCAGGTCCCTGGTCAGAAACAGGACGGGGACAGGGAGGGTATCCCCGCCCCGTCCTTGTCCTCGACCTCGATCCTAATTATTTTTTTTATTTTTTAATATATTAATTTTATAATATTTATATAATTATATATATGATAAAAAAAAAAAATTGGAGAGGGGTCCCTGCGGGGACCCGTCTCCCCCAATGTGGAATCCACATCCTTGTTTCAACCTTAAATTGGTAGGAATAGGGAAAATACCCTCCACGGGAATGGAGATAGGGAACACTCCACTCCCCACCCCGGCCCCAAAATCTCATCTGTGAAAGATTAGCTTACTAATCATGGTTATATCATATGGACACAAATATATCTATAGTTAGGGGAGTGCAACTATGAGACTATAGTGGAATGACCCGTTAGTTAACGAATGTTGATTAGCTCCGTCTAAAAGCGTTTAGCCAACTAATCTCGGATCGTTGGAGCCCATGATCTATAGGTGTATTAGGTTCCCCTACTAGCTCATATGGAATAAACTTATAACAGTATGTTAGAATGATTCGAATTGTTCGAATTAGGTGAAGAGAGAGAAACTGACAAGTATATGTGATATAGTGGTCGGCTTTTAGTTTAGAGATACAACTTTAATGATTAAGTGTGATTTAAATATCAAGAATATGAATACGTTCATATTCCGAAGCTTGGAAATAATGGAAATGGTCAAAGATGTAAAAAGTCAAAGAATTGACTTTTGACTTTGAAAAGTCAAACTTTGACCGGCCTTATATTTAAATGTGACTTGAATTTCGAAAAAATGAATACGAATTCATGCGTAGGAGATCAAAATTAGTCAACACGGACAAAATCATAAAAAGTCAAAATGTTGACTTTTTGGTCAAAATTTGACTTTGACAAAATGTCCATTTTGCCCGTTGATTAAAGTTAGTGGGAAAATTCAAACTCTTTGTTGGATAATTCCACTAACAAGATAGTGGGATAGGTGTTGGTTTATAGTGGATACATCAAGTCCATTTAGATAGTAGATTTTGAGGTATTGGGTTTTTATGAATTTGTTTTATGAAATTTTTACATGGTTTTTTCTCATAAATTTGATCTTGCAATTTGGATATAGGACTTTTGACAATTTTGCCAAAATTAGTTTCTAAATTGACTGGAAAAAATCACCATTTTTTAGAAATATCAAAACCCAAACCCAACCCAAAAAAAAAAAAACCATTCCTATTTCCATCTCTTTCTCTCTCTCGGTTAATTGATGACCTAGGTAACTTAATCTTAATCCTGAGCTAACTATAAACTCGTATTCACTCAGAATTATCCTTAGATCTGCATAGGTGAGGGCAACTCATAATCGCTTACCCAATAAGCCTCTCATTTTAGAGGTAAGATCAGGTAAATAACTGGGAACATAAAGTGCAAGATGGAATTCACTCATACCCGTTATAGAGATAGTAGATAGGTTGTTCCCTTTAGTACTAAATCCAGGTCTTGAACAAGGGGCCCCACCTTCTCTTTCGCCTTAGAGGGGTTTGGTTTTTAGGTTGGACCTTAAACCAATTGTTCATTAGATGATCAATGGAACTTAAGAAATAAAATGTAGTCTTGGGGGTAAAATGGTTTTTATGACCCAACTAAGATTACGAACAACCTGTGAAGGATTAGCTTACTGATCATGGTTATATCATATGGATACAAATATATCTATAGTGAGGGGAGTGCAACTATAGTACTATAGTGGAATGACCCGTTAGTTAACGAATTTTGATTAGCTCCATCTGAAAGCGTTTAGCTAGCTAATCTCGGATTGTTGAAGCCCATGATCTATAGGTCCATTAGGTTTCCCTGCTAGCTTATATGGAATAAACTTAGAACAGTATGTTATAATGATTTAAATTGTTCGAATTAGATGAAGAGAGAAAAACCGACGAGTATATGTGATATAGTGGTCAGTTTTTAGCTTAGAGATACAACTTTACTGATTAAATGTGATTTAAATATCAAGAATATGAATACGTTCATATTCGGAAGCTCGAAAATAATGAAAATGACCAAAGATATAAAAAGTCAAAGAATTGACTTTTGACTTTGAAAAGTCAAACTTCGACTGGCCTTATATTCAAATGTGATTTGAATTTTGAGAAAATAAATATGGATTCATGCTTGGGAGGTCAAAATTAGTGAATATAGAAAAAATCATAAAAAGTTAAAATGTTGACTTTTCGGTCAAAATTTGACTTTGACAAAATGACCATTCGTCCTTTGACTTAAGTTAGTGGGAAAATACAAAATTTTTGTTGGAGAATTCCACTAACAAGATAGTGGACTGAGTGTTGGCTTATAGTGGAGATATCAAACCCATTTAGATAGTTAATTTTGAGATGTTGAGTTTTTATGAATTGGTTTCATGCAATTTTTGCATGTTTTTTTTTTTTTTTTTATATAAATTTGAGCTTTTAGTTTGCATAGAGAACTTTTGACAATTTTTTCAAAATTACTTTTTAAATTAGGCTGAAAAAAATTACCATTTTTTAGAAATATCGAAACCCAAAACCAACCCCAAAAGAATCCATCTCCTATTTCCATCTATTTCTCTCTCTCGGTTTCTTCATCCATCGGGTCCCCAACCCAGTTCTGTGTCCAGAGGATAGTAGGTCAACCGGTTCTGTTCAGGCGGAGATATAAGCGTTTCGGGAGCTTTAAGGATAATATTTCTATAAAACTCTAGTCAACTAATTTAGGGTTGTATGTTATTTTTGTGCAAATAGAGTATTTTTCTATCGGGGATGGGGGCGGGGATTGGAGACAATTTCCCCCATGGGGCCGGGGTCGGGGGACGCCCCCTACCTCGCCCCAACCCCGTTGCCAATCCTATTCTCCTTGCATTTATATACCCTGTATATAATATATATACCCTATGTATAATTTATGTACCCTAGGTGTGTGTGTGTGTGTGTGTATATATATAGCTTTCCTTTAATTTTTTTTTAGTTAAATATGTCTGAAGCTTATTACTTGGTTTTTGCTATATCCATATAATATATAGGATTATTTCATTTAATATTTTTTACCATGTACTATCCATCTTTATTGTACGAACAACTAAGATATTTAAATTTTGTATTTATATTTATTATTTTCTTTATACATAATATCATTGAGGATTAATTATTATTTTTTATTTTAATTGAGATATTTTGAAAAGATAACTAGTTCAAATTTTTTTTTATTTTTTAAGAATAATTATAAATTTTATTTTTGTTCTTATATTATTTTTTTTATAGATTCTATTTTTTTTTTTTATTTTTTGTAGTTGTTGTCAGATAACAAATAACAGGAAAAAAGGGGGAACGTTGTCGCTTTGAAGAAAAGAGAACTACCGTCGAATCTTTGAGTTGAACTTATGATATTTGAAAAGTTTAGTTTCTTATGATATTTGATTTCTTAAGTATTAACTTTGATGTTTATAGTGTAAAGTGTTTAGTTTATTTTGTGTTTAAAAAGTTGATATTTATAGTTTAATACAAAATTATTGTGATAGTTAACAAGTTTAGTATAGTTTGAAAAGTTTAGTTTATTCATATGATATTTGATTTCTGTAGTATTATCTTTGATGTTTTTAGTGTTAAAATGTTTAATTTATTGTTAGGTTTAAAAAGTTGATATTTATAGTTTAATATAAAATTATTGTGATAGTTAACAAGTTTAGTATAGTTTGAAAAGTTTAGTTTATTCATACGATATTTGATTTCTTTAGTATTAACTTTGATGTTCATAGTATTAAAATATTTAGTTTATTTTTATGTTTAAAAAGTTGATATTTATAGTTTAATACAAAATTATTGTGATAGTTATTGTGATTTTTTTAAATATATTTCTTATGATATTTGATTTTTCTAGTATTAACTTTGAAAATATAGTTTGAAATAGTTTGAAAAAGTTTAATTTAATTTAATTTTTTATTTTGTATTAAATTTGATTTTTTTTTTTAAAGTTTACCTCATTGTAATTTGAAAAGTTTAATTTGTTGTTATGTTTAAAAATAGTTATAAAAAGTTCAATTTATTGTTAGGTTTAAAAAGTTGATGTTCATAAAACTTAAAAAGTTTATGTTTATAAATTAAAAAGTTTAATATTTTTAGTTTAATACAAAATTATAGTGATTTTTTAATATACTTCTTATAAAAAGTAAAATTATTGTGATTTTTTAAAAAACTTTAATATTTTTAATATACTTCTTATAAAAAGTATAATACAAAAAGTTGATGTTTGTCTTTTTTTTTTTAGAAAATGGCAGGCAAATGCTTGGTATTTTTGTTGTTTACAAATGGTAATATGATTGACGATATTGATGGAGTTACTATGACCAACCACCAAATGAGAGTTTTAGCATAAATGTGAACAGTAGAATTGTATTTGAACAATTCATTGAAATGGTTGGGATATCACTTAGTGTAGATATGATAACAAATCAGATAGAAATAATATATAGATATCCTAACATAGTACCATCAGGATCAATAAAGTTTATGTCGTTCCCTATTTCAAATGCACAAGTTATGAACTTGATGTTCTCAATGGCAATGCCACTGCCGAATTTAGTACATTTGTATGTAAATGTAAATGTAAATAAGATAAGGGTGGATATAAACTTGAATACATCATTTAATCAGTTTGAAGATCCAACTCAATGTATTGATCCTGATCCGGAGTCAATTGCATCGCCACGTGATAATGAAGATATAGTGGCTAACAACTTGTACAGAGACTTCAGAATTGAAACGGATGATGAATTTGAAGGTCGTGAACATGCGATGCTTTCAGATACATTCAACGATTTGGATATGAATGTGCTGGATAGCATTCGAGAACATGACCCGATTGTAGCCCCTGTGGACGTTGACAATACTCAATTGTATAAAGGGATGATTTGTCAAGACAAGGAAATGCTACAACACGCGATCAAATGTTTTGCAATAAAATGTCACGCACCATATGAGGTTGTTGAATCGACACCAACAATTTGGACAATTCGGTGTAAAAAGTGGGAGGAAGGTTGGAAGTTGAGTCTTCGTGCAATAAAGAAAAAATCGCACGGTTTGTTCGAGATTACTAAGTACAATGAGCAGCATACATATTTTTATTCAGAATTAAGTTAAATTCATGTGCAATTGGATTTATCAATGATTGCATTAGAGTTCTGTGATGCCGTAAGAGAAAAACCATCTATCAGTGTGGTATAACTGCAATTCGACATCAAATCAAAGTTTGGATATCATATTTCTTACTATAGGGTATGGGAGGGCAAAAGAAAAGCGTTGACTAAAGTGTTCGGTGATTGGAATGAGTCTTACAAATTGTTACCCAGGTGGTTGTATATGGTTAAGCAGACTAATCCCGGAACACGTATAGAGTGGAAAGTGAAAGAAACACTTATTGAAGACCATGTTATCCTAACTTCTGTATTTTGGGCATTTGGTCCCTGTATAGAAGTTTTTAATAAATGTCGGCCGATAATTCAGATAGATGATACACACTTGTACCGCAAATATAGAGGAAAATTGTTGATTACTACATTAGTTGATTCGAACAACCATTTTTTTCCACTTGCGTTTGCCGTTGCTGATGAAGAGTTTGCAGATTCATGAGGATGATTCCTGAAACACCTGAGAGAAATCGTAACACACGAAGAGGTGTGTTTAATTTCAGATCGACATGTTGATATAATCGCAACAGTGAACAATCCAACAAATGGTTGGACGGGACCGAAATGTCACAATCGTTTCTGCTTACGACATATCGTCAGCAACTTCAATAAAAAGTATAAATTTAGTTCATTGAAAAATTATGTTTATCGTGCCGGGTGTCAATTTTAAATCCGAAAGTTCAATAAAGCAATTGAAGATATCAAATGAATAAATCAGAGCTATCTGAGTTTTTCTGACAACATCAGTTTAGAGCAATGGACTCAAGCACATGATGGAGGATTTAGATATGGGTGGATGACGAAAAATCTATCAGATTACATAAATGAAGTCCTCCAAGGAGCTCGAATGTTGCCTATAAATACTCTTGCTCAGATAACATTCTTCAAATGCGTGAATTATTTCGAGAAAAGAAGAGAAGAAATAAGGGATGCATTGGAGCATCAAGATAAATACACCCAGTAATATTTATATATATATATATATGTTATTAACAATTTATTTCAAACATATTTTATAATACTAAATGGAGTAAAAATCGAGGTACGCACACGAGAAAATAAATAAATGAACTGCAAGATCTAGTAAACATGAAGTACAATCATATGATCGGTATGAAGGTGTGTTTCATGTGAAGACCGGACGTCATAGTCTCAATGCAAAAAGAGGAAACGTTCAAATATTGAGGCTAAACAGGTTCGAGCAGTACTGTTCATGTGGATTTTGTAATCAGTTAGGCTATAATCGAAAGAAGTGTCATTCGTTACTAAAATGGGCACCATAATCGAAAAGTTTATTGTATATTCATTTTTTTATTATAATTTATTGTAAATTCAATTTTTTTATAATAATTTATTGTATATTCAATTTTTTTATTGTAATCTATAAAGTTATACATAATTCTTTTAATTGAGAAATAAATACTTCTTTTATCATATATATTTAATAAAGTGTAGATACTTTTATTGTATATTCAATTTTTTTATTATAATTTATAAAGTTGTACATTATTCTTTTAATTAAGTTGTACATTATTTAATTAAGTTAATTAAGTTGTACATTATTCTTCTAATTGAGAAACAAATATTTTTTAATTGAAAAATAAATATTTTTTTCTTTCAGATCATGGATTTAAACCCAGAACCTGTTGATCTCAATGTTTTGTACGACTAGTCCATTCATCGATCATCTGTTGTATGGCGAGATCGTACTACTGGAGAAATATCTTGCAGGCGTCGAGAGGCAGTTCTCCAGCGCACTATCCCACTCCACCCTCGAATACTACCGCTATTGCGCACATGGATTCTATGGGGTTGCCAGATTGGGATTTATTCAGTTGGACTGACATCTGATCACAACCTTGGTTGAGAGATGAAGACCCGAGACGCATACATTTCATATGTCTGTTGGAGAGTGCACTATCACTCTAAAAGACATAGAAGTGTTGTTGGGGTTACCTGTTGATGGTGAGCAGGTCACCGGAGTGATGTACGATCGCTGGTCACAAGTTTGTCAACTGTACCTCGATGTGACTCCACTTGCCGACAAGATTAAAGGATCGAGGTTAAGTTTGATATGGTTAGGAACACAATTTTATGAGCTCACAGATGATGCAGACAAGGAAACCGTCATAAGATATGCGCGAGCATATATACTACAAATGATGGGTGGAAGTCTATTTTTCGATAAATCAAGTCATTTTGTTCATTTGATGTTCCTGCCACTATTAGCTAACTTCTATGATGTGGGGCGGTATTCGTGGGGTTGAGCATGTTTGGCATAGTTGTATAGACAACTATGCAAAGCAACAAGACCTGAGGTTCGAGAGATAGCTGGGCCTCTCATACTTTTGCAACTATGGGCTTGGGAGAGATTTCCAACAATGGCTCCACATCTACAACACGTTAATGATGTTCAGTTAGCTGGACGAGCCTACGGTTCTCAGTATGTTGTTTTAATTCAATTTAATTTTTACATCACTGATCTAGTTAATTTATATTCTAAATTATCAATTTAAAAATTTAGGTGGAGAGACAAATTTTGTGTGACTAGGACAGCCACACATGTAGTCAGCCAGTATGGATACATGTTTGATCTGCTTCAACTTGATCAGGTACATTATACTGAACCTAATTGATTATTTTATACACATTTTTATTGTATTTGTCTTCAATGTTCTCTAATATAATATTTTGTGTTTCAGGTTATTTGGGAGTTGTACAAAATTATTATGCATACTTTGCCTAATTTTTGTACGAATGGTCAAAACATATGGCGGACGATGAGTCATCTCATAAGTTTTCACATTGGCGAGTGACATCTTCCTGACAGGGTGATGAGACAATTCGGTTTTCCGCAGGATGTCCCATCGCCTTGTAATACTGAACCCGTACTACATGATATTGACTTAAGGACTGGAGATTGGTAAAAAAAAGTTGCACATTTGGTAGTGCGATGGCACTATCGTGCAAGGTTTATTGCAGTGGGGGTTTCTCTTGAACAGTTTGACAGGGATGTCACTCAAGAATATATTCATTGGTCTAATAATATCACAAGGCATTGCGTCACTCATCCGGGAGCAGTTGTGGGTCATCTAGTAAATGAATGAATATTATCTAATTATTTTTAATTTAAATTTATTTTAAATATTATCTAATTTTTTTATAATTCACAGAGATCGAACAACAGTAGACTCCGTGAAGTTGCGAATGATCCAAACTAGGTTCTTGCTATATGTAGTGACAACCAAAGCTATATGGAGGAAACACATTATATTTACGATATACCTATTATTCCTCCACCAGCTCCTAGACGTAGAGGACCTGTTCGGGAAGAGGATGAGTTTGATGAAGTTGCCCATAATGTGGAAGAGTTGCCCCCTATGATGCAGACGCAGAGTCAAACTGATTATATTAGTCCGATGATGATGATGCCAGCATTTGGTTCAGGACATTATGACTTAGAGGCTGGTCCTTCGTCTTCATACGTGCATGGACATGGTCGGGGTCATGGAGAGCATAATGAATATTTATATTATGAAGCGCCTGCAGAGGTATCAGAGCAACATCAAGAAGAACCCAAACAATCTCAAGTTCGAAGTCGATGATGACAACCAACTCAAAATCGACGACGTCCGCCTTGTGGGACACATTGATTTTTGTAATTATTTTTATATAAATGAGATATTTTAATTTACACTTTTTTTTTATTTTTATGAGATATTATTTTTTTAATTTATTCTTTTTAGAGTTTAGATAAAATAATAAAATAATAAAATAATAAAATATTTTAAGATATTGTTTTTATAAAATGAAAAATTTTTTAAAAAAAAGGAAGAAAGAAGAAGGTCGAATGTCTAAATAATTAAAAAGAAAAAAAATAATCAAAAGGTCGAGAGGCCGAATTTTGAACCCTCGACCTATTAGAAAAACAACAATATTTTTCTAAATAGTTTGAAAAGTACCATATTTTTCTAAATAGTTTTTAAAAGTACAATATATTTTTAATTTTCCCAACCAAACAGAGTCATCTTTGATTCATAGATATTTTATTCCCAGACATCTAGAAAACCTTAAACCAAAAGACCCCTAAAAGAGTAATTTATCTACTTACCCTAACAACGGGAATAAGTGAGTTCCTTCTTGTGTAGTTATGTTCCCAGGTCCCCAATCAGACGAATCTCCAAAATGGTAGGCATATTAAGTCGGCGAATCTGGTCACTCTTACCCATGTAGATAAAGGACCACCACTACAAGAAATATGGGCTTTGATATCAATTGAAAAAACTAAAAACAGATGTACAATGTCGATTTCTTAGGAAAAAAGTAGATCCGATATTGTAGGCATACCTATAATGTTGGTTTAAAACTGACATTGTACGTGACCCTCTCTTTTGAATCCTAAACAATTTTTTAATCTTTATTTTTTCCCCCTCTCCTCCATTTTTATTTCCTTTTCAATCTTCATTTTTAGTAAAAAAAAATAGGGTTACAAAATAGGAAAAATAAAGAAGGAAAAAGGGAGGGTCTATATTCATTTCATCTCTCTTGTCATCCACCTCCATTTGCACGAGTCATGTCTCTAGTTGCGTTCTGCTAGCCGCTGATCGCCCACATTCGTCCACGCTGGTCCAACACATTGCTTGTTTGTTCATCATCGATTAGAGCCGCCAGTCACTATCCGTTCGCATAGTCCAACGACATTGCTCGTCTTAGTTGACGCCTAACCTTTGTCGTTGTGTTGGTGGTTCATTTCTCTCCCTAATCTCAGTCTCTTTTCTCTCATTTGGATCATATCTATTTCTTTTACTTTTTCCTTTGTTCTACATTTTTGTGCTTTTTCTGCTTCCAATTTTTGTGAAATCTGCTTTGATTTAGTGGTCGTCATTTGTTGTCGAGTTGAAGCTTGATATATGATCGTCATTAACTTTTCCTTTTCTTCTACAAAGGGAGAGATGAGATCAGTCACATGGGTAACCAATCTTCTTATTGCAATCTTCGCTAACATAAAGCTTGAATATTTCATGTCTTTTTTGTTTCTAAACAACCATTTTCTTATTCTTCTTCAAACTAATTTTGATCACCGAGAATGGCTAGGTTTGAAGTGTTTAATAAAATGTCCCTTCCAAATGTTAGCATTAACTTCTTAAAAATGATCATTAAGTGTTTGATAAAATGTTCCATTGAAGTATTTAGTGAAATCTTAGTGTTGGATAAAATACACCATAAATGCACTAACTTTATGGACATCATAGGCATCAACGCCTTTCTCTCCATGTGTAGGCTTGTGTAGAAATGAACTTCATTTCACCTTTCTTCTTTTCTTATGGTATGAAATTGACAGTTTATCTTCAAGAACTCCGCCAAATATTTCATTTTCAATCACTAAAAGGCAACATCTGCCACTCAATACTATTGGGGTTGATGCCCTAAATCTCGTAGGATCTTGTAGTTTGTAAACACTTATATGAACAAACATCTTTGTGAGTTTACAATATATGATATTTTATTCACTTCAGTCTATGAACTATTTGATATTTTAGTTGCATTAACCACAAACCAATAAACTAATATCCATGGTTAGCATTGTAACTTAAGCATGTATGTAGAGACATACAAGTGGATCGTACTTTAAGTGATAACCTAAATGGTCTGTAGTATATAGATAAGGAGGGATACCTTATCCTGGTGACACTACGAGTATGGCCCGCTTTGTAGGTGTTACAAATGTTGTAAAGTACTACAAATGATCTAATCTTGATCATTCGTGTATTAGACATGCGAGCGGGAATATACTATACAAATGAGTTTGTATAAGACCGGACCACGAAATGTATAGTCTCATTATATAACGATGTTCATAATCGAGACTTTCGTTTCACTAGGATGACCATAGGTAACATGACCTTAATCCTGAGCGAGTTGTGAACTTCTATCTATGAGGGCGATCCTTTGATTTGCATGGGTAAGAGTGGTCAGATCGCCGACTCAACAAGCTTACTATTTTGAGGATTCGTCTGATTGGGGAGCTGGGAACTCAGCTACACAAGATGGAATTCATTCATTCCCCGAAGTAGGGGTAAATAGATAAATTGCTCCCATAAGGGCTGATTTCTAGGCTTGAACAATGTGGCGCCACACCCTCTCTTGGCCTGAGAGGGGTTTAGTCATAGTGAGACTATGATTTATTGTTCATTAGAGAAATCAGTGATACGTAAGGAGTTAGATGTAACTACAGGGGTAAAACGGTAATTTGTGAAGGTTCATCGTACTGTTGATTGGTTATATCTAGTAGACATAAAAATATATATGTAGTGCGAAGAGTGCAGTTGTCGGTCTTTAGTGGAGTGCCTGATAGTTAACGGATGGTGGATAATGTGATTAAAGAGTTTAGTCAGTTATTCACGTACTGTTGGAGCTTCAAGCTACATGTCCATAAAGTCCCCTTGGTAGCTCAATGGATTCAAGTTGAGAATCAGTTTTTTGGTTAGTTTGAAATGTTCAAATTAACAAGAGTGAATTTGATTATATATGATATATTTAAATTAATTCAATTATATATGATATAATTGATATAATGTATTTGATACATTATTGTTTGATTGGAGGAACTAGTAGTTGAATATGATTCAAATATAACTTCTATGAATAAGTTTCATAGTTATTAAATTTAATATAAATATGATTTATATTAAATGCCATAAAAAGAAAAAAAAGAACTATGGTTTATGTATTGTATATGATGCATATTAAAACTATAGGTTATAAATATAATATGATAAGTTAGTTATTGTATTTATTTATAATTTATTAATTATATGATAATTAAATTTCTTTTTCTCCAATAACTACCTTTAGTTGGTGGTTATACGGTTTTATGGAAAATGAGTGGAATAAAGATGAAAAATTATTTTTCTAATCATTCTACAAAACGACTGACACTACTAACGATCAAGTGACTATACGATATCATTGAGTTTACTATAAGACAGTGCTCTTATCTAAACGACCGAGTATCGAGTCTATGCGATAGACTTTCATTTTCTAAATGATAGTTCAATCGTTTACTCGATCGTCTCCTCCTCCATTCCAAATCTTCCCTCAATCCAAAATAAGCCATAGCACACCACTGCTGAATTCTCACACCAAGAATACCAAGGTAATCTAGTGGTTGTGTCCAGTTGTTCGAGGATCGAGTTTATATTTGTTGGTGTTCGAGGGAGATCAAGTTCTTGCTCGTTGCGTTCGTGATTGGTCGAGGGATATTCTTGAAGAAAGTGTTCTTTAAAGGTATTGTCTCTCTAACCTTTGTATTTATTTCACGAAGCATGCTGTAATTTATGATTTAATGCATAATCATGGAGTTTGGATGATCCACTTCTGCTCATAGGTCCTCTATAATTAGAGTTCCTTCAAATACAAGGGACTTGAAAAGTTTATCCTGGTTTCTCTCGCTTTTTTGATCCCCACAATGAATAGTGTTTCAATTTTGATATCGTGTTTAGCTACAAAGACACTGCTGTTTTTACTAGCAAATTGAGTGTTTACTGAAAGAAGGTTGTTTTTCATTGTTTGTTTGGAAAAAGATGGTTTAAGTTCTTTTTTAGCTGAATATTCTCCATGGAGCAACAGGATGAAGGGAAATGGAAATTTGGAAGATTCTGTATATATATATATATATATATAATTTAATAGTTAGTGATAGAGTCTTGAACGCTTGAAATTTGCTTCTGTAAGGATTATTGGTTACAAGATTTCATGAATGGCTATTATTTGTCTTCTTGTCAATCTTTATGTACTATTTTTGCAAAAAAATATTGCAATGGAAGTTCTCATGTTCTTATAAGGAGGTTGACTGAGTGAAATGCGTTATTTTGCATATAATGATGTAAACTCGCATCCCTACGAGTTGGAAATACTATCATTGCCAGAATTTTTTTTCTCTCTCGCTCAAATGGGCTTAGCACACATATATTGATGAGTCCTTCCATGCAATCCCCATTTCTTTGATTGTTACAGACATTGTTTTTTTATTTTGTTTGAAGTAGATTTCTACACATAAGAAAGATTATTTGGTTGCACTGTACCTCTACACGATTCAATAAGTCTTCTACGTCTTGCCTTTGCCAATAGTCATATTTGCAAGGTATCAAAACATATGCTTGGGTGCTGGTTTAAGGGTTTGATTTCAGAAAAGCATGATATCTAAAATAAAGGTAAGAAAGGTTTAAGAACACTATCGATTCGGTATTGATGAAAAAACTGCACCACTTATATCTTCTGAGGGAATCTACTGATTCTCTCTTTTGGATTAATATTTTATTTTAGTATTAGCATACTTGTTGGTTTATAATTGCAAGGTTAATGAAATTATTTTTTTGTTATTGTGGGTCAGCTATGAACAAAATGTTGCAGGTTAGACATCTTGTCTTATAAGCACATTGTATTTGCTTTTCCCGATGGTTGGTAGGGTAACAAAAAAAATCTCTCATATATTCACTAATTACTTAACTGTTGGCGGATCGTTATAGTCCCTCATGTGATATTTCAACGGATTCATGGACCCAATTCAATTAAGTGGGATCTTTCATTTCCACTAATTCGAAACTTAATTTGAAAGCAACCCAAGACTCAACCGTCTTCCAAAAAAGAATGCCACTCGGCCAAGCTGTAGAAGGGATTGCGAGACAATCCGAGGCACATTGTTCGAAGAACCCTAGATGCTGCTGGAGTAAAGGATCATCAACAAGGGCGTTTTTTATTGGATCGCTGATGTGGTATGAAAATCAACATCATGACCATCTGATTTCAAATATAAGCCATTTATTATTATCTAGTTACACTAGTGGCGGTAAAACATATTTTAGTGATTAATATTTTAATTAAACCCATTCTACTTTTGGCGTCGACTTGAATAAGGGAAGGATTGGTTCATATCCAATTTTGTCGTATGTATAGCGTATGCAATATGCTAGGACTGATGCCAACTACCTCCTATATATTGTAAATTGTTTACTTTCTGATGGTGAACCAGAAGATTGGATATTTGGGATGGACTCCTTAAATCATTGTACTTTAGTAGGTTCTAATGGTAGTTACCCCTTTCTATATTATCATGCAGTATTGGTTATGTATAATCTAAAAATGATGACAGTATCTAAACATAATGATATAGAAAGAATGAAAAGCAAGTATCTAAATGATGGATTTGACATTTAACAAACGAAAGCAATAAAGGATCTAATCACTCTAACTACATCAATTTTAGTCAATTAGCATGCATGTTCATTGTTTTTTTTTAAAAAAAAATAGGGTTTCAAAATCATACCTTTGATGTTTTCACCGAATTTTCTAGATTCTTTTTTGAATTCTTCTTCAATCTCAGCAGTAGACCACCGCTAAATTTTTTTTACTAAACTCAGACCTTAGATTGGAGTGAGGTCTCCAAATTGAGTGAGAAAAGGATGATTTTTTTTGAGTTGAAGATGTGAAAACCAAAGAGAACACCAGCTGGAAAAATCTATCAAAACTGTGGAATTGCATGCACCAAAAAAATTCATGAAATAAGGTTAATTTAAAGAACTTATTCATGCACTTCAGAATTCACCACAATTTGACACACATTTTCCACTTAAAGTAAGTGGATTAGGTAAGTGAGAAAATATCACTTTCAATTCATTTCTCAATTTTCCAATTTTTAATAATAGAAATCAAATTAAACTAATTTCAAATTTAAATTTAAAATTACGAAATTGAAAAAAAAAACTATTGTAATTAATTAAACAAATAAATTTAATTAATTAATTTTAACAATAAATTCAATATCAACTATTAAATTAATAAAACACCTAATTTAAATATGAATCTTTATTCATGTAATTAATATTTAAATCAAATTTAAATACCTTCAACTCTAAAAAGCGTTTAATTTGTTCAATCTAAACAATAATTATATCAAATATAATTATACAAACCCTAATCTAAATTTGAAAGTTTCAAATTCGCTCAACACGCTATTCTAAGGTTTAATCATTTTTACAAGCTAGTAGAGGGACCTAATGAACCTACAGATCACGAGCTCCAACAATTTGAGATTAATTGGCTAAACTCTTTAAACCGAATTAATCACTATTTGTTAACTACCGAGATATATTACTATAGCTCAGTAGTTGCTCTCTCCTCAGTATAGATATATTTTTGTTCACTTGATTTAACCATAATTAGTAAGTCGGTCCTTTACAGGTCTTTCGTATTTACAACTAGGTCAAAATTACCGTTTTACTCCTATAGTACATCTTGCTCTTTAAGTCTCCACTGATTCTCTATTGAATAATTGGTTTATGTTCCAACCAATAAACCGAGTCCTCTCTGCCACGAAAGGGCAAGGCTCCTTTGTTTAAGACTAGGAGTTAGTACTTAAGAGAACAACATATCCGCTGACTCTAAGATGGGTAGGAGTGAATTTCGTCTTGCAAAACTATGTCCCCAACTATCTTTCCGGTCTTACCCCTAAAATTGGAGACTTATCGAGTGGTAATATTAAACCACTCCCACCTATGCAAATTAAAGGATAATCCTAAATAAACAAGAGTTCATAGTTAGCTCAAGATTAAGATCGAGTTACCTTAAGTCGTCGATAGTCCGTCTTAACAGTAAACGGTTGTTATAAAGAAAAGTGACTATTTCGTGGTCCGGTCTTATGCAAATGTCTTTTGCATAGGATGCCCCCACTCACATGTCTTTACATGAACAATTTTGGGATCACATCGTTTGTATTAATATACAAAGAGGGCCGCATCCATAGTGTCCCCAAGACAAGATATCCAACCCTATCCATATACCTATAGACCTTTTTAGCTGTATACTAAAACCTGATCCTCTTTTATGTCTCTATATAAAGTTTAAGTATTCATATTATACCCATGGTTTAGTTTATTGGATTTGTAAAAAAAATGCTATTCAATGATACCTTCATTGAAACAAAATTTCAATAATCACTTTATTGTAAATAGAATATGTTTAAAAGTGCGAGTTTTAGTACAATCCCAACACTAAAATAGCTTTTAAAGAGCTTTTTGTGCAGAAGTTTTCCTGCAAGTCTTCAATTGAACCTAATAAATCATAGATGTGTTAGGTTACTAAAATGTGAGAACAAGAGGCCTTTGAATTACTACTTTATGTATCTATGAATATGTACAATTAACTTGATTTTCTTCATGATATAGTGTAAAACCTATGATAAGTATCAAATTTATAACCTTGGTTGATTGCAATAGTTGGATGTTTTAAATTTTTATGTACTCATTTTATCTATATAAACTAATTGTGAGATTATATCAGAACTACTAGCTATTCTCTGTTACATATTTTTGTGTTTGGATTTTTTTATGAAGGGTTGGATATTCGTTTTTTGGGAATTTTGATAGTTTTATTGAGAAGAAGTGGCTGTGGAATATTATTGAGAGTGTGTTTGATGTTTCTTTGAACAGGTTCAGGGTAAATATTTGGTTTTGTTGTGGTAGCATCGTTATGCTGCTGAAAATTTTTCAAAATATAAGAGTTGGTAAACTTAGTTTCAAGTTTTGGTAACGGTCCCTAGTTTAGCATTGAAATTTGGGGTTGTTACATTTTTCATTTCTCTGAAAGATTATTATTATTATCAATGTCATGATATTGGTTATTATAGATTTGGTGCTTGGAGTAACATTTCTTTTGAACATCGTACTCTGCTTATAATCATTAAAATTAACAAAGTGAGAGATATTGAGCCATTTTCCTACATTTGATAACATTTGAAAATTTCTAATTTGAACTTGTCATTGCTACATCATTTTTCTTCTTTTCATTGCAATCGCATACTAGTGCCTTGGACCCAAGCCCATTTTTGTAGATTCAATATAGTTAAGAAACCATTTGAACATTCTTCAACAAGCACCCAAGCTTGTTTTGGTGTGTTTTAAGCTTTATGGCTATGTTTAAACCCTTTCGACTTCGATTTAGATGCTATGATCTAGTTTAAAACTCACGGGTTTTTATGTATTTGTAGTTTAGACTCGTTACGAAGTCTTCAGATTGGGGTTCAAGGTCGTTGTAGGTAAGATTATTCATTTTGACACTATTTGGTTTCAAATAAGGTTTTGAACTAAGTTACAACCTTAGAACTTGAATGTTATTATTTTAGGAGTTTCTTGATGGTTTGAGAAACACTTTTAAAACACTCGGTTAGTAGAATTCTACCTATTGTGGTCTATTTTCTTGCGTGCTAACATGATCTGATCCTTGATTTACTTATTTGTTCAAATTTTTGTTTTTTACTTATTTGTCCAGATTGTTGGTTTATCTACTTCGTAGGTGGGAGAATAGTCCCTAATTCCAAAAATTGACATCGAGAAACTTGGGAAGATATCGTTGAACACTCTTCATTTATCTTCAGCTTATTTTTAGTCATTTAACCATTGTGTAATTCATTTATCTTGAATTCTATTCTTGTTTGCAACTTAGCACGTATACTCTACTTGTTCAATGTAGAATATCTATGTATACTTTATGGTTGATAAGTAGTAATTTGCTGTCTAAACCATATGAATAGAGATGTCCATGGGGCGGGGTAGGGTCGTGGATGACTTCCTCTTCCCCCATCTCCGCTACCTATTTCATTCCCTATCCCCACAAATTCCCCATCGGGTTCCCTGTGGGGAATTTTTCCCCGTTTGGATTTTTTATAAAAAAAATAATTAACATGAATCACTATATCAAAATTATTTTCATTCACTCAACTTCTTGAGGTGTCTTAGGACATTGTTCCTTTGACAAATGAATTCTATGTCTAAAAGGTAATAAACCTCTTTTGGAATCTTGCATATTATATCTAGACAACATTATATCAATAAGATGCTGGAGATAGTGCTAGTGTTTTTTTCTTGCAATTTTGAACTATTTGGATTCCAAAAACATACTGTGCATCTATTAAATCTTTCAGTTGAAATTGCGATGTTAGCCATCTCTTTATGTAAACAAAGAATCCTACTTCATTCCTAATGAGAAGGATATCATCAACTTAAAGTACTAGAAAAGGTACAATCTTTTTTGAAGGAATTCTAAATAGAGAACCATATGAGCGGAAGCGGATCGTTCCAAATCCTATTGAGAAAGAACACAAACAAATACAGTCTAATGAAAGAGATTATGCATAATCAATAAATTACAAGCATGCTTCTTTAAATGAACAAGGGATAGAGTAAGCAAACCTTTGAAGAACTCTTTCTTCAAGTATCCCTCAAGCAATCTCCAACGTGTCCAAAAAAGAACTCGAACGCAACGATCAAAACAACCAGCAACACGAATTGAAGAATCCTCAATCACTATCGAGTGCAACTCGATTCTCGACCCTCGAATGGAATAAGAACACCACCACAAGAGTTACCTTGGTATTCTCAGTGTGAGAATCTAGGAGTTGTGGGCTCTGTGTGACTTTGGATAGAGGAATGAATGAGGTAGACGATCAAGTAGACAATCGAATAAGTGGGAGAAGGAAGAAGTCTATCGTATAGACTTGATACTTGATCGTGTAGTAAGAAGAAACCTACTGCATAGACTTGCTACTCGATCGTGTATTAACGAGTAACTATTGTATAGTAAACTCGGTACTCAATGGTTTAGTCTGTGAGATGCTATCGTTTAGTAAAACATTTTTACTCGATAGTCTTTCTTTGGGATACCGATTCAATGAATCATCCATCGATTTGGAAAACCATTTTCCTTTTTATCTCACAGTTACCATAACTGTGCAAAACCTCCCACTCAAGTCGATTATTAAAGAAAAAGAATATTAATTATCATATAAATAATATATTATAAATAAATATAATAACCAACTTATCATATCATATTTATAACCTATAGTTTTAATATTTCATCATATGAAACATATAAACCATAGTTCTTTTTCTATTTTATGGTATTTAATATAAATCACATTTATATTAATTCCTCCAATGATAATGTATCAAATACATCATATCAATTATCTCACATATAATTGAATTTCCTCTTGTTAATTTGAATACTTCAAACTAACCCAAAATCTGATTCTCAACTTGAACCCATTGAGCTACCAAGGGGACCTCATAGACTTGTAGCTTGCAGCTCCAACGGTACATGAATAACTGACTAAATTCTTTAATCACGATATTCACAATTCGTTAACTGTCGGAAACTCCACTAAAGACCTGACAGTTGCACTCTTCACACTACAGATATATTTTTGTGTCCATATGACCAATCAACAGTGCGATGACCCTTCAAAATTTTTTCCTAATTACGGTTGGGTCAATTTACCATTTTTCCCCTGTAGTTACATCTAACTTCTTAAGTACTACTGATTCCTGTAATGAACAATAAGTCATAGTCCCACTATGATTGAGTCCTCTTAAGTTAGAAGAGGGTGTGACCACTATGTTCAAGACCCAGTATCAACCCTTAAGAGAGCAATTTATCTACTTACCCCTGCTTCGGGAAAGAAATGAATTTTGTCTTGTGTAGCTGAGTTCCCAGCTCCCTAATCAGATGAATCCCCAAAATAATAGGCTTGTTGAGTTGGAAATCTAGCCATTCTCACCTATACAAATCAAAGGACCGCCCTCATGAGCAGGAGTTCCCAACTCACTCAGGATTAAGGTCATGTCACCTATGGTCATTCTAGGGAAATGTAAGTCTCAATTATCAATGGTGTTATATAAAGAGACTAATCATTTCGTGGTCCAGTCTTATACAAACTCTTTGTATAAGATACCTCCGCTTACATGTCTCTACATGAATGGTCAGGATCAGACCATTTATAGTACTTTACAACACTTGTAACATCTATAAAGCGGGTCGTATCCGTAGTGTCATTAGGATAGGGTATCCCTCCTTTATCCATCTACTACAGACCATTTAGGTTATTACTTAAGGCATGATCCACTTGTATATCTCCACATACATGCTTAAATTACATGAAATAACCACAGATCTTAGTTTACTGGATTGAGTAAATGCTTATACAATAACATTTATTTTATTAATAACAATATGTTTACAAACTACGAGACTACTAGGAGATTTAGGACACTAATCCCAACATTGTTGATTATTTTCTTGTAAACACAAGGTTCGTCAACATTCTATTCAAAGCCATAAGATCTGATCGCAGTGTCAAATCTTATATTCCAGGACCAAGATGCTTGTTTTAATCCATAAATAGATTTTTTAAGCTTGCAAACGTTTTGCTTGACCGTGTTCAATGAACCCTTTTGGTTGAGACATATATTTTCTTTACGATGACCATTCAAAAAGGTTGTCTTGACATCCATGTACCATATTTCATAATCATAAAAGGAAACAATGGATAAAAGTATTGTAATAGACTTAATCATGGCAACAGGAGAGAAGGTTTCTTTATAGTCTACCCCTCTCTTTGGGTAATACCTTTTGCCACTAGTCTAGCTTTGTAGATTTGCACCTTACCAGCTTGGTCTCGTTTTATCTTATAGATCCACTTACAACCAATAGGTTTTACCTTATTTGGTTGATCTACAAGTTCCCAGACAGAATTGAAGTACATTGACTTCCATTTCAAGGTCCACGACTTTTATCCATTGGTATTTATCTACAACTTTCATTGCCTGTTTAAAGGTTAATGGATCCTCTAAGCCATCATTAGGTATGTCGACTTGAGTTTCTGTTAAATCCATATATAGCCAGGCTGTTGAAAAACCCTCCCACTAGGTCGAGGCATTCTCAATTCATGAGACGGATGTGATGGCTCAATTTCGTCAATAACTTTTGTTGAAGGACCAGCTTGATCAACAACTTTTGTTGATTTATTTTAGATTCTCTGAACATCTCATTTAATGCCAGTTTACTACGAGGTTGATGATTTCTTATATGCTCTTCCTCTAAGAATGTAGCATTTGTTGATACAAGTACTTTTTCTTCTTGGGGATCATAAAGCAAACCACCTTTTGTTTCTTTGGGGTATCCTATAAATAAGCATACTTTTGAACGTCTTTCTAATTTCTTAGGATTTTGCACCAATACATATGCTGGGCATCCTCAGATCCTGAAGTAACGTAAACTACCTTTACGTCATTTTCACAACTCATATGGTGTTTCTGAAACACTTTTTGAGGGGACTATGTTCAAAATATACACTACAGTTTGTAATGCATATCCCCAAAAGGACTGAAGTAATTGGGCATAACTCATCATTGAACGAACCATATCTAATAGGGTTCTATTTCTCCTTTCTACTACACCGTTTTGTTGTGGTGTACCAGGTGCACTAAGTTGGGGTTGAATTCCACATTCTACAAGATAGTTATGGAATTGTAAATTCATATACTCACCATCTCGATGTGATCAAAGTGTTTCAATATTTTTACCTAATAAGTTTTGAACTTCTACCTTATACTCTTTGAACTTTTCAAGAGTTTCGGACTTATGATGCATTAAGTAAACATAGCCATATCTTAAATAATCATCAATAAAATAGATGAAATATTCAGATCCTCCTTGAGCTTTAATATTCATTGGACCATAAAGATTTGAATGTAGAAGTTCTAGAGGTTCTTTGGCTCTAAGACCTTTTAGTCATTTTTCCCTCAAGACATGATTCACGTGGAGGTAAAGAATTGTCTTCTAACTAATTTAGATGTCCATTCTTTAATAATCTCTCAATTCTATTGAGATTTATGTGTCCAATTCTTAAGTTCCAAAGATAGAAGTCAAGAGAAATTTTGTGTTTCTTTTGTTGAGTATCGACTGTTTTAAACATTTATGTATTTAAAATAGCTTTTGTCTCAGTTGGTTTTAACATGAACAAGTTATTTTCAAGGTTAGCAGAACATATTTGAACACCTCTTGAACTAATGAACACTTCATTTATATCAAAAGTAACTTTGTACATATGTTCTATTAAATAGGAGACATAGATTAAGTTTCCTTTCATCTTAGGTACATAATACACATTTTCTAACAAAATGTATACTTCTTCAAAAAATAACTTGAGATCTTCCACTACTTCAGCCGAAATAACTTCACCTGTTATCACCTTGAAAGTCATCTCGTTTTTTGTCAGCTACCTCTAAGAACTAGTTTTCTGAAAGAAAGTGAAAATATGATTAGCGGCGCCTGAATCTAGTATCCAGGTCAAATGATAACTTTCCACTAAGCATGTTTCTATTATAAATAAATCATATTTACCTTGGTTTTCCTTCTCAGCCTTCTTTTCTGTAAGATCTTTTGGGCAATTTCGTTTCCAATGCCCATCCACATTACAGTGGAAATATTTTCCTTTTGCAACTTGTGTCTTGCTCTTTTTAGTAGGAGCCTTTTTCTTCCCCTATCCCTTTTCCTTCATTTGTATACTTTTATCATTTGAAGGACCATACTTCTTTTCAGAAGGTTTTGTACCAAATGCCGATCCCTTTTGAAACTTCTTTGGGATAACAATATTTGTTTCCCCTTCTTGACTTTTATTTTTCATTAATGATTGATAAGTCTGGTTTTCATTTAGGAGTGTTATCAAATTATAATCAATCTTATTCATCACAATGTTTGTGCGAAAAGTTAAGAAGCTTTTCGGAAAAGATTCCATAATCTTACTGACTTTACTTTTCTCATCTATGACAGCGTCATTCGCTTCTGCAACATTGAATTGGACCATCATGTCCAGGATATGTTCCCTAACAGAGGTCCCTTCTTTCATGCGAGAATTATAAATGTAATTTATAGCATTGTGTTGAACAAATGAGGACGGTTGCCCAAACATCTCTTGTAACGACTCCATGATCTCCCTAGCTGTGACCATGGATTCATGCTTTTTAGTAAGTACATTAGATATGCTCGCTAATATATAAGCTTTGGCTTTTTCATTAGCCCTGACCCACCTGTCATGGACATCCCGAACATTTTGGTTTGCATTTGAACTGGGAGGAGGAGGGCATTCCTTTATTAAAACAAACCTTAGGTCATCAATAGTTAGTATTATATTCATGTTTGATTTCCCATTTGAGTAACCCTCGCCATTGAACTTATTAGAAGCTAAGAGTTGAATTATCGAGTTTGACATGTTAATGAAGGAATTCTAAACATAGATAACCAATGAACAGAAGCAGATCGTTCCAAACCTCATTGTGAAAGGACATGAACATTTACAATCTAATAGAAACAGTTATGCATAACGAGTAAATTACAGCATGCTACAAAGGTAACAACAAACAAGAGATCGAGTAAACATACCTTTGAAAAACTTTTTCTTCTAGTATTTTCTCGATCCAACAACAAAGTGTCCAACAACATGAATGCAATACGAGCAATTCCAACAAACAGCACGAACTGGAAAATACTCGATCCTCGACCCTTGAACGAAAACTCGACACTACCACTAGGCTACCTTGGTATTCTTGGTGTGAGAATCTAGAAGGTGTGGGATCTATTTGGATTTGGAAGAGAGCTGAAGGAACTAGATGATTGGGTAAACAATCGAGTAAGTGAGAGAAGGAAAAAGTTTGTCGTTTAGATCAGCCCTTATGGGAGCAATTTATCTATTTACCCCTACTTCGGGGAATGAGTGAATTCCATCTTATGTAGCTGAGTTCCCAGCTCCCTAATCAGACGAATCCTCAAAATAGTAAGCTTGTTGAGTCGACGATCTGACCACTCTTACCCATGCAAATCAAAGGATCGCCCTCATAGATAGAAGTTCACAACTCGCTCAGGATTAAGGTCATGTTACCTATGGTCATCCTAGTGAAACGAAAGTCTCAATTATGAACATCGTTATATATGGGTACTCGATCGTTTAGTAACGAGTATCTATCGTATAGAATCCTCGATTGATCGTTTATTCTTTCAACCAAGATATCGTATAACTTGATGCCTTTTGTGCGTGTTTTTGTGTGTTATAACAAAATGAAATCTATTTTCACTTTATCCCATCGGTTGCCATAAACTGTCCATAGCCAACCATTAAGTCGATTATTGGAGGAAACCGAAATCAATCATCTTATAACTAATTTATTATAAATAAATATAATAACTAATTTATCATATTATATTTATAATCTATAGTTTTAATATCATATCATATGCAACATATAAACCATAGTACTTTTTCTCCTTTATGGAATTTAATATAAATCATATTTATATTAATTTCTCCAATCAGTTAATAATGTATCAAATACATTAAATCAATTATATCACATATAATTGAATTAATTTTTAATTATATCATATATAATCAAACTCCCTCTTGTTAATTTGAATACTTCAAACTAACCCAAAAACTGATTCCCAACTTGAATCCATTGAGCTACCAAGGGGACCTTATGGACTTGTAGCTTGAAGCTCCAACTGTACGTGAATAATTGGTTAAACTCTTTAATCATGATATCCACCATCCATTAACTGTCAGGCATTCCACTAAAGACCGACAGCTGCACTCTTCGCACTACAAATATATTTCTGTGTCCATCGAATATAACCAATAAACAGTACGATGACCCTTCACAAATCGCTTGTAAGTATAGCCTGGTTTTACTGTTTTACCCCTGTAATTACAACTAACTCTTTAAGTACTACTAATTCTAATGAACAATACATCATAGTCCCAGTATGAGTAAACCCTTCTCAGACTAAGAGAAGGTGTGGTGCCATATTGTTCAAGCCCCGGAATCAGCCCTCAAGGGAGCAATTTATCTACTTATCCCTACTTCAGGGAATGAGTGAATTCTGTCTTGTGTAGCTGAGTTCCCAGCTCCCCAATCAGATGAATCCCTAAAGTGGTAGATTTGAGTCGGCGATCTGGCCACCCGCACCCATGCAAATCAAAGAATCGCCATCAAAGGCAAGAGTTCACAACTCACTCAGGATTAAGGTCATGTTATCTATGGTCATCCTAGTGAAATGAAAGTCGCTGTCATGAACGACGTTATATAGCGAGACTGAACATTTCGTGGTCCGGTCTTATACAAAGTCCTTTGTATAGAGCATCCCCGCTCGCATGTCTAATACATGAATGGTTAAAACCATACCATTTGTAGCACTTTACAACACTTGTGACATCTACAAAGTGGGCCACACTCGTAGTGTCACCAGGATAAAGTTTCCCTTCTTTATCCATATACTACAGACCATTTAGGTTATCACTTAAAGCACGATCTACTTGTATGTCTCCACATATATGCTTAAGTTACAACGATAACAAGGGATCTTAGTTTATTGGTTTGTGGTTAATGAAACTAAAATATCTCATATTTCATAGACTGAAGTGAATAAATATCTCATATTATAAATCATCAAACTGTTTGTTCATACAGATGTTTACAAACTACAGGACCTTACGAGATTTAGGGCATCAACCGCAACAGTTGAAACATAAACAAATTCTATCAGAAAATTGCATCTAAATCCAATTTTTAGCAAAAATAATAAAGTACCCAAATTGTTTTATTTATTTGCAATGATACTTTAGTGAGTCAGAATAGATGCTACTGAAAAGTAGTCAAAATACTCATTCATTGAAGCAAGACATTCTTGACTAAACACTAATTTAAGAATAACTCTTTATTCTATTAGTTATTTAGTCACTGTTTTCGATCAAGAACTTACTAACACTTAGTACCTCTTGTAAGTGTGACTTTCCATTTTTTGATTTCATAGAACGGTATCAACAAGCCCCCAAATTGGAAGACAATGTTGAAGATGGAACTAAGAAACCCTATTCTTTTATGAAGTTTGAGTTGTTCCGAATCTTATGTTACAACCCTTCGAAGAGATCATTGCGGATAATGGCTAGCTAATGTCGCCTAAAAATGACAGCAGACTCAACATAAAAATCTCATGGTTCAAACTAATGGAAGAGACCATATGATATGTTGACAAATTTCCTGCTGATAACTTGTAGAAATACAAGTTATTTATACTGTTTTATTTAGATATTGCGGCCAAAAGAAAGGAAAGTTATGTCAATTGTATGGAAATTAGCTAAGAAATGCGAGAATTATAAATTGTCGTCAATACACCCACTGACACCATTGCGATGGTAGAAAAGAATATTTCAAGTCTGTTTTGCAGGAAATCAAGTCACCGTATGCATTCATGGCTCAAGATAATCTAAAATACGCATCAACATCACATTGCACCCATCATTTAGGAATGAATAGACGATCAATGCAATGATGGCGCATGCGACAATCGATTAAGAGCTAAGCGATTACGCAATCTCAACCACATGCAGTAATAAAAAAAACACCGCATGCGGGCAAACGATCGAAGATGTAAAGAGCAACGCAATTGCAGAGGATTCTGAAGCGTATACAGCTGACCGTTATGCATTTCTGACAGGATTGATTGCGTAACAGAAGGAACATTCACTCCACCATTTTAGGAACTGCCTTAACAATACAGTGGGGACCACAATGCAGAGAGTTAAAGCTTAGCCTATAAATAGCTCCGACATTCCACTGAGAAATTATGCTTGAATATAGAGAAAAGTGTATATATTGATATGAGAGAGAGACTGGTTGAGCGACAAATCAGAGTAGATCCGGGAAAAATTAAGAGACAAGGCCGAGAGGTGAGTCTCAGGGCAAGAATCCTTCCGATCCCCGCCATTGAAGTTCTGTACGAAGGTCACTTCTACGGTCACATCTAGAAGTAGTATTGCATAAAGTGTCAATAAGCATAACACAACATCCACACTCCATCTCCATCTTTCCAAATCATCAAGTTTATGGCAACATGAGCTCGTATGATTCACATTCATCATTATCCATATTTGTCCACATGCTTATTTAAAGAACATAAAATCAGCGTTACAAGTTTATGGCGCCGTTGTCGGGGATTGGTAACGGTTATTGTTGAGTACTTTTGTAGTATGTGCATGACAGATCTCTTTGTACTGTCTGTTTATCGCGAAGAGCAGGCTGATGATTTATGAGTACTAGAGTGATCCAGCAATTCTAAGCTGACCCAGAGATCAAGTGTACTTTTTGTGCAGGAGCACATCAGAACCAGATTAAGCGCCAGAATTTCAAGACCTACGGTTGCGGAGAATGCAAGGTTTGAGAAATGTGCAACTTATTCTCCATACCTGGTGTGATTCCCAAAGGAAATAGATCATCTCTCTCAGCGTATACATTGTGGGATGAGACCAGGAGGAGAACAATGTCCTTGAAGACATTGGGCAGGCAAGCTTGATCGCCTGCGGAGGTGTGGATTGCGTTCATCATGAAAAGTTCTTTTCCGATCCATATCTCAATTCTCTGTTTACATGTTTTTTTAATTCCTATCTTTATTGCTTTATGAACTTTGTCATTTATTGCTTCATTCAACTTGTTTTTATTACTTTATGAATTTATGCTTCATTTGATTCTCTTGCGTTTATTTTCGTGTTCTCTTTATATTCCTTACTTTTCCATATTAAATGCGTTATTCTTAAAACCTGGTGAATGGTTGTTTAATAAGAAGAGAATTATTACCGCAAGGTCCTTGTGAGTTGCATTGATGAAAAAAAAATAATATAAAAAAAAGAATAATAATAATTTTAATAATAAAATAATCAACACCCGGTATGCATTGCGATGATGGGTGCATCTTGTACCCACAAGATACACTTTGCGTTCATCCATCTCAAATGCATTGCGTTGAGGGGTGTGTTGTGCTCGTATGTGTTCTTTGCCCGTCCTTAGCAAAAATGCACTATGTTGATATAGTGTTGCGCTGGTAGAAATACCGTACGCTCGTCCTCCAAAAATGCATTGCGTTAAGGGGTGTGTTGTGGGGATACATGCATTGTTGCCTGTCCTCTACAAAGATGCATTTGGGTTGATGGACTCATTGCATTAGTTCTTCACTTTGCGCCCATTCGAATAAAACACTAAAGATAATTCTTTTTGCAAACTAAGAAGTCCAATCGTTTCGTCTTCCAAGGAAATGATGATTTAACAGACGAAAGGACGTCCTTCTCTGACGCTTCATAAATGTGAGGAGTGCAAACGGTAGGCTTTTTTGGTAGCTCGAGGCCTGCCACTGTAGAATTCGTGTTGGGCCCATCAAGGCCCAACCTATAAATTCCATCTCCTCTGTCTGTGAGTCCATTTGATCTCATTTGCAAACAGAAACTCTAGAGCACTCTGCATACCAGATTGTTTCCCTCTTCCTAAAACCCTAAAGAATTTCCAGTTTTCTTTTATTCCGGCATCCATGATAGACCAATCTTCCCAGCCATCTTCTTCACCCTCATCATCCTCGAAAAATTAACTCTCTAGCGAGAGGCGACATTCCTTGTAGCCAGTCGTCGTCTCGCCGTCCAGCCACACACCGTCCCTCGAGTCGTCAGAAGACCCCGACGAAATCCCTTAGCAGCCAGGCCACTCCAGTTCAAAAGGGGGCAGAGTTCTGAAAGCACCCCACTCCCAACATTCTCCTCTGAGAGTGAAAAAAAGAGACAGGATGATAAGAAGGTGTTTGGGAGCATTCTCAGCAACTTGGAGAAAGGAGGAGGACCGCCCAAAGTTGAGGTTGTGAACCAACTGTTGCTTTCGGAGGAGGCGATGGAGGAGAATTTAAGGAGAAGTGCTCTGGCCATCTTGGATCCTAAGGAAACTGCTAATGCAGAATCCTATGAGGGACCCATCAGGGTTGCTTTGGAGGAAGCGACAGTGGAGAAGCAACTTAAAGGGGCTGAAGAGAAGAAGAAGAAGAAAAAGAGCAAAGAGAAGAGGGTTGAATAAGATGAGCAAGCCCATCGAAGCAAAGCAGAGAAGAAAATCAAAGAGAAGGAGGATGAAGAAGATGAGGAAGCCAAGCTGAAAAAGAAGAAAGAAAGGAGTAAAAGAAAAGAAAGTAGGCGGAAGGAAAGACGCCTGAAGAAGGAGAAAGAGAGGAGAAAGAGGGCTGAGAGCCCAGAGCTGGACGAAGAATCCACCTATGAGGGAGGATAAGGGGGAATCAGCGCAACTAAGAGAATCAGCATAACATGAAACACCGCAAATGGTTACGACTGATGAAAGAGAAGATGTAGATGTCACCCTCTTGATACGGCATCGTAAGGAGAATGCACCATAAGGGTCAACCATTGACCCTCCAATTTTGATAGATGCGTTAGAAGAGCAGGAGAGGAGAATAAAGGAGGAGGAAGAGAAGTAGGAGAAAATGTTGCGAGCAAAACTCATCATCGCAAAAGGTAATCAAAGAAGAAAATTACAAGATGAAAAGGTGCGCCGCAACAATAAGATTTCAGCAGAAGAAGAAAGGAAAAGGCTCGAAGAGGAACAACACATTTTCTGGCCTCCGAGCAGTTTGAAAAAGAAATTGAAGAAGAAGAAAGAGAAGAGAAAGAGGAAGAAAGGAAGAAGAAAGAGAAGAAAGAGAGGAAACGTCGAGCAAATGTTCAACGCATAAGAAAGAAGAAGGGCAAGGAACTTGCTGAACGGAAGAAGGAGGAACAACGCAAAGCAAGGGAAAGGAAACAAAGGCAAGAATCCCGCCTTTAATTGACAAAAGAAAAGGGTAAAGCAGTTATAGAAAGTAGCGAGCCCGCGTTGGCAAAGGAGCGTCCATCGAAGAAGAGAGAAAACGATGATATGCTAATGGAGATGGGATTTTTCCCCGTGCCAATGCCACTACCAGACCTGATTACAAGCGTTATACTGAAGCATGGATGGGAAACATTTTGTCAGTGCCCAGCCATCGTAATTCCAAAGGTAGCGCACAAATTCTACAACGGACGTCTACATGGCACCAAGGATGTGGTGACCATAAAAGGGCAAATGGTGTCTTTCAGTGCAAAGGAGATCAATGAATTATTCTTGATGAAGAGCAAACCAAATGCATTGGGTAATAAAATCATTGATGATCCTACTGAAGAGCAGATGGAAGATGCACTGCAAACATTGACGCAATCAGGCACTAACTGGACGGTTTCATTAAAAGGCATCAGAACTCTGGCGTCCAAGACACTGCTTCCCGAGGCATGGCTTTGGGTATATTTGGTAAAACAATGACTCATCCCGACTTCCTATGACAAAAAAATTTCGAGGGATCGAGTCATGGCCGCATATTGCATCACGCGCGGCATTCTAATTGATGTGGGCCAGTTGATCGCAAGAAAAATTCGAGGTTTTGTGGGGCACATCATGGCCTCATAAACGTCAAGATTTTGAGGTTGCTCCTTAAAGATTCCCCACACTGCCTCAAGCTCCCATTGAAGAGGCCTGTCATTGATTTAAATGTGCCGCAGCAACTTAAGCCAAAGAAACAACGCAAAGATGACAAAGAAAAGGGAAATTCCAAGACTTATCAACGCAAGAATCAGTACCCTTGGACCTTTTGCCTTTGATAATTCGCCCTCCAAGACCTCCCGCACAACTTTCTTCTTCCCTTCCCGAGCACTTCCTCAACCTTCTTCTTGCCCCTGATTCTCCAACCGTATATCCAGTTGCTCCAACCTCACCTTCAGCATCATCACCGCAACTTCCTCTTCCACCGCCGTATGTTGATGACCCATGCAATTTGGGTGAAGGCACTTTTGCCCAACCCCAAAACATCGATGGCGAAACATCGCAGGCACAACCTACCATTGCCTCTTTAGTTTCTGAACTAACAAATATGCAAACCCTCCTTGCCTAACAACAAGAACTCTTCTCCTAACAACAGGTCTTCTTCTGCCAGAGAATAGATGCGGTACACGAGCAAGTAGGAGATTTACAATGCAGTGCTGCCATGACAAGGCAGGTGATGATCAATATTCAACACAACATCTATATGATCCACCTGAACCAGAGGCAACTAACGGAACGCAACCATGAGTACTTTAACTTCTTGACAGCATATCTTCATGGTCCCATGGTGCCTCCACATCTCCAGCAGCATTTACACTTTGAAGAAGCTCCTCGTGTACCGCACCAAAATCCTCCACCAGAACCTTCTCCTCCTCAATAACTTTACATTTTTTTTTATTGCGGTCATTCTTTTATTTCTAACTTCATTTATTGTTTTTCTATGTATAAAAGCCAATTCTTTGATTCTTTGTAAATGCAAATTTTTTTGTATTGCGTTAATTATAATTCTTTGTATACTTAGTTAATTTTCAATACAACTAAGTAGCAATTCTTTCAAGTATGCCTTAGCCTTTTTTTTAAATTTTTTTTTATTATCATCCTTTGTCAATTTTGCGATGTTCTTGATCTTTTATTTTGCGTTATTCATTGCGCTACCATGATGTATAATATGTATACACTTAGTAACATACCACACCTTGTATTTTGTAACTAACACTTAATTAATTCGTAGCTATAGCAATACTTTACCTTTTATCTTTCAAAATTCTACTCAAACCTTCTTTTTGAAATTTTGTCTAAGTGTTTGTCTATTCTGTCCAAACAATGCAATGAGAACCTTGCCCATCTCTAAATTTGGGGGTGGGGAAGGTCTGAGCAGATGAGATCAAGTGATGTGGTCATTAAGAAAAATGTGTTCATCATCTCCACAGAAAAAAAAAAAAACATATAAACTCCAATGTCAGCGCAAGGGAAGCCTAAAAAACAATCTTAACCTGATAAGAGTTAAGTTGTGAAAGGAACCTGCTCGTAGTTGGATGTTCGCATGATACCCGTGGAAGCAAGCTAAAATGAAGGGTATAACCATGATCAACAGTCTCTAATAAATGACATAAAGTTTGACCACCGCATCCAAATGCATCAAGTTGTCTTGACAAGAAGAGGTAAACATTCTTTTTAAAAAATCTAGAAAAGCATTTTTGAGCAGAAATTTGTTGTATAGAAGAATAAAGTAGGGCTTTGCTAGGAATTTTCAAGGATAGAAAGAAATTGCGATGTTAAGTAATGTGCCTAGGTGGAGCATTGGGAGCAACCAATCGACGCAAAATTTAGGATAGGAATTGAGCAATATTGCCTTAGTAGAAGATATGATTGAGGACAAGAATATATCTAAAGTTGAGGGTGTGATAACTTATAGAAATACAAGTTATTTATACTGTTTTATTTAGATATTACGACCAAAAGAAAGGAAAGTTGCATCAATTGTATGGAAATTAGCTAAGAAATGCGAGAATTATAAATTGTCGTCAATACACCCACTGACACCATTGCAATGGTAGAAAAGAATATTTCAAATTTGTTTTGTAGGAAATCAAGTCACCGTATGCGTTCATGGCTCAAGATAATCTGAACAACGCATCTACGTCGCATTGCGCCCATCATTTAGGAATGAATAGACGATCAATGCATTGACGGCGCATGCGACAATCGATCAAGAGCTAAACGATTAACGCAATCTCAAGCCCATATGGTAATAAAAAACAACACCGCATGCAGGCAAACGGTCGAAGATGTAAAGAGCAACGCAATTGTGGAGGATTCTAACGCGTGTACAGCTGACCATTGTGCATTTCTGACGAGACTGATTGCATAACAGAAGGAATATTCACTCCACCATTTCAGGAACTGCCTTAACAATACAGTGGAGACCATAATGCAGAGAGTCAAAGCTTAACCTATAAATAGCTCCGGCCATTCCACTGAGAAATTATGCTTGAATATAGAGAAAAGTGTATATATTGATCTGAGAGAGAGACTGGTTGAGCGACTAATCAGAGTAGATCCGGGAAGAATTAAGAGACAAGGCCAAGAGGTGAGTCTGAGGGCATGAATCCTTCCCATCCCCGGCATTGAAGCTCTGTATGAAGGTCACTTCTACCGGACGAGCAAGCCTGAGAGGGAAGCTCTTCTCTTTATCTACTCCACACGCCGGCAAGCAAAACCACCGTCCAAATCTGTGTCAAGATATTGACACTCTTCTGTATTTGTTTCTATCTCTTTATCATCAATTATATTCATCTTCTTAGTCTATCATTCACACCATGTATCAGATGCTTAATTCTATAATTAAATGTTATGATCATTTTCATCTCTATCTCTTTGCCTATTTTCGTTCATCCATATTTCACTTTCTCCACGATGTTTTCTTAATCCCTTGGATAATTAGCAATAATTGAGCAAACGAATTAATTGGGTTAAGGAAATAATTAAGTTTAGTCAAAGCATGCTAGACGACATCTTCACCTGTGAGAGCAGAAGTGAAGATGCCATTCCCCCTATTGAGAGAGGATTGGAAGAATGTGTTCACTAAAGCGAGAAGTACTTCAAGAGATGGAAGCAACCTTGCGTTCACCACGTTCATCCCTGTTTCACCATAGAGATATGGGAACGCGGCCGATCACCGAGAGGTGTACGCCAAGGGAAAACGGAACCTTAGTTGTATCTTTAACGTAATTAATAAACTTGCGATGTTTGTACTAATTATTCTTTCTCCTTCTGATTCATCCATTAAGCCTTGCCATCGCATACCACGATCCTTTGTATAAACTTCACAGTCAGTCTCGAACTTAGCATCATGTATATCATGTATCTTGTATCTTGCATCATGTTAGCTTAGGTTTATCGCACTTTATTTTATTACCGCAACTTTAGTTTATCTGCACAAGTTTACTTTACCACAAGTTATTTTCCTGTACAAGCACACAATTTTTATTAATTGTAAAAACCTCGGTCGCATATATCACAAATGTAACACATTAACAACAACAATCCCTGTGTTCGACCTCGGATCACTTCGAGAAACTTGCGTTGGAATTATACTTGGTTTCAACGCAAGGAAACTTGTGACAACGCATAGCATACTACAAGCATTTCATTAATAACGCACACATCTAGAAGTAGTATCGCATAAAGTGTCAATAAGAATAACACAACATCCACACTCCATCTCCATCTTTCCAAATCATCAAGTTTATGGCAACATGAGCTCGTATGATTCACATTCATCATTATCCATATTTGTCCATATGCTTATTTAAAGAACATAAAATCAGCGTTACACCTGCACCCACTTACTATGAATGACTTCCCCTATTCACCTTGTTATTGACCCATGCAAACATTTTCCGAATGGAGTAGTCGCAATAAAAGTGACACGAAGCCGAGCATGAATCTTAAGGTGTGAACTCCTAGGGACGTAAGAGCTAATAATATATCATATATACTATTAATCTCCTACTGAAGTATTCTGAATGTTTGAGTATATTCTTTTATTTAAGTATATTCTGGCTAAAAAACATCCTAAGTCTATGTGGTTTATCCAAGTAGTTTATATTTGGATTTTAACCTACGATATTTGAGTGATAAAACCATTTTATTACCTCATACTGCTCACGCATGTTCATAAAATCGACTTATCAACGCTCAATAATTCAGCTATAATCCCCAAGTAGTAGGTATTCCATAAACCGTCAACTTAAGTACCTCCAACCTTAAACAAGATTATAGACCAATTGAGTTTGTAACCAAATTTTTTTAAGATAACGACATATCTTAACTATTAAAACAAGTTATTATTTGTTAATCCTAAGTGAGCATGCTTCTTATCTTTGTTATAGATTTTAAATGTCTATCCCATTTTATAACACTTTATAAAACTGTAGATATGTTATAACATACATCAAACATTCTACAATGTAATATAAAAATTATATTAAATACATGAAACTCTAAACCATGTATACTATATATTATAACATATTATAACATACTTTCAATGCATGATACATGCTTCCTATGGTTGAATTTTAAATCTATGACATACTTTATGCATATAAAAGATTTAATTTAATTAAACATACATTCATAATGTATAAATAATTAAACACAGACTGAAATGAACTGGTTTTGGCATCCTAAGCAAGCAAACAAGCTAACTATTACATTAATAATTAAAAAACATCCTAAAGCCTTTGAACAACTTGAACTAACCCGAATTGAATGTGTACCACCTGAATCGGACCTCCAAGGCTTCAAAATAAGCTGAACCGATAAAAAAACAAATTGAACCGCACCACCAAGACCTGAGCCGGTCAAACCGGTTCAGTTGAACTGCTAGACATTTGGCATGTGTGTGAACTGGGCTGGGATGAACAACATCGCAAGCTTCATCCAACATTACAATGCCAATGGATGAAGAACAACGTTGCAACACTGTGAAGGTAGCATTGCAACGCTATCTCACCTTCAATTTTGGAATTTTGCTGCTGAGCTTGCTTTGGATTTTCTTCAATTACAATCTAATTGGACCTCTAATGACTCTAATAAAATTACAGACTCTTAATCACACATTAAGGCCTATAAACAAAGAGCCAATTACAAAAATTATTTGCAAATTAAACAAAAATTTAGATGCCAAAATCAAAATTCATCCATTTCAGCAACCATTTCATGCAACTCATGAAAAACACCCACCGTGCTAAAACTAACGTAAATTGAGTGCTTAAAACATGCTTTGATATCAATTGATAGAGTTGACATTCAACAAACAGAAGCAATTAAGGATCTAAGCACTCTAACTACCTCAATTTTAGGCAATTAGCATGTATTTTCATTGTTTTCAACAAATTAAGGTTTCAGAATTATACCTTTGATGTTTTCACCGAATTTGATTGATTCTTTTCTAAATTCTTCTTCAATCTCAACAGTAGACCACCAACAAAGTCTTCTATACTAAACTCAAGCCTTATATCGAAGTGTGCTCTCCAAATTATGTAAGAAAAGGATGAGTTTTTTTTTAGTTGAAGATGTGAAAATAAAAAAGAACACTAGCTGGAAAAATCTATCAAATATGTGGAATTGCATGCACCCCAAAATTCATGAAATAAGTTTAATTTAAAGAACTTATTCATGCACTTTAGAATTCACTACAATTTGACACACATTTTCCATTTAGACCCTTTCGATTTCGATTTAGGTGTTATGATTTAGTTTAAAACTCGCGGGTTTTTATGTATTTGTAGTTTAGACTCATTACGAAGTGTTCAAATTGGGGTTCAAGGTCGTTGTAGATAAGATTATTCATTTTGAACACCATTTGAGTTTCAAATAAGATTTTGAACTAAGTTCTAACCTTGGAACTTGAATGTTATTATTTTAATAGTCTCTTGATTGTTTCAGAAGTACTTTTAAAACGCTTCGGTAAGTAGAATTCTACCTATTGGGATCTTTTTTTTACGTACTAACGTGATCCTTGATTTACTTATTTGTTCAAATTGTTGTTTTCTACTTATTTGTCCAGATTGTTGGTTTATCTACTTTGTAGGTGGGAGAATAGTCCCTAATTCCAAAAATTGACATCGAGAAACTTGGGAAGACATCGTTGAACACTCTTCATTTATCTTCAGCTTATTTTTAGTCATTTTAACCATTTTGCAATTCATTTATTTTGAATTCTATTCTTGTATTCAACTTAGCATGTATACTCTACTTGTTCAATGTAGAATATATGTGTATACTTCATGGTTGAAAGTAGTAATTTGTTGTTTAAACCATATGAATAGAGATGTCCACGGGGCGAGGCGGGGTCGGAGATGGCTTTTCCATCCCTCATCCCCGCTACCTATTCCATTCCCCATCCCCACAAATTCTCCGTCGGGATCCTCGCACGGAATTTTTTCCCGTTTGGATTTTTCTACCAAAAAAAAAATAATAATTAACTTAAATCACTATATCAATTTTTTTAAACTTAAATAGTTAAATATCTCACTATATGTGACAAATATATGATTAAAATGTTTAGTTTTCATAATTTCTAAAAATTAAAATTTTAATATTACAACAATATAATGTAATCTCTACTTAATAAGAAATAAATATATCAAATAAAAAGTTATATATACATACATACGTACATACATATATACGCCTATTTATATATGTGTATATATATATATATATATATTAAAACCTTATATAAAAATTAGATATGTATAATCGGGGTGGGGTCGGGGAATATATTCCCCCTCCCCCTCCCTATTTAACCAACCGGAAAAATTTTCTTCCCGCTCCCTCCCCTATTCCCCATCCAATAAGAGAATCCCCACTCCGGCGAGCCCTTGTCCCACGGGTTAAATGGACATCTCTACATACGAAGTTGATTTGGATGAAAAATATATTTTACTTTGGTTTTGGAGTTAAATTATTATTCAATTTCTCTTTTATGACTTAATGAGGATTTGTGAAAGCAATTAAGATTTTATTTTGTGCATGTACAAGTAAAAGAGAAATAATATTGATTTGATCGTGCGTAAGCAGAAATATATATGCATATATGTATGTATGTATGTATATATATATGTATTTATGTGTGTGTGTGTATATATATATATTTTCAATGACAAAATGATGAAGACATTTAATATCAGATAATTACTGGCAAAAAGTAGGTGAAAAACCAATATCAAAGATGACGTTCAATATCGTTGAAAACTGAAATTAAAGATAGTATTGAAGAAAACTGACATTGAAGATAACTGGTATTGAAATCTTGGTAATCTATAATGTCGGTTTAAAACTGCATTAAAGACATTTTATAACACGATTTTCGATGTCGGTTTTCAACCGACATTGTACCCCTATAATGTCAGTTTTAAACTGACATTAAAGCCCAATTTTTTAGTAGTGTGCTCTCATAGGTAAAAGTTCACAACTCACTTAGGATTAAGGTCAAGTCACCTATGGTCATCCTAGTGAAATGTAAGTTTTTTCTAGTAACGGTGTTGTAAAGAGAGATTCAACATTTCGTGGTTCGGTCTTATACAGACTCTTTGTATAAGATACCCCATTCATATGTCTCCACATGAATGATCAGAATCAAATCATTTGTAATACTTTACAACAATGGTAATAATTAAAATGGAGGTTCGTATCCATAATGTCATTAGGATATGGTACCCAATCTCATCTATCTACTACAGACCATTCAGGTTATTACTTAAACATGATCCACTTGTATGTCTCTACATACATGTTTAAGATTAATCAAATAATCTTGAATCTTAGTTTATTGGTTTTGGGCTAATGCAATTAAATATCAAATAAAATAACATTTATTCTATGAAATAAATAATATGTTTGTACAAATGATTTACAAACTACAAAACCACGAGATTTAGGGTATCAACTCCAACAATACCTTCTCTTTTAAGTCAGTTACTAACTTAAACAAAAGGCTAAAACGTTAGAAGCAACACACTTTTTCTTATTTTTCCTTAACCGTATAAAAGTTATCAATGCGTATTAGTCAGATATACATCAATTTTAAACAGTAAAGAACATTTCTAAAACAAACCAATTAAACAAACATACTTCAATCCTAAACTCACCATCCTAAATCCTCATTTAAAAGGTGATTAGTTCATGTTACAATATCGAAAAACTAGAAAACATCAAATAACATCAACAAATTCATAATAACAAATAGATATGGTAAAGATTTGAAGCATATAAGTCTTTTTGTTATAGTAATGATTACGAAGGATTATCTTGTCTGCTCCAATTTTAAAGGCGTGATTCGTTGTTCTACAACTCTTTTTTCTACATCCTAATAATCTTCAACTACATTTTTTTGTCACCTTAAAAAAACATATTTTCTTTTTTAGTTATTTCAAGGCTAATTAGGCCAAATTGTCCATATAGCATGTATCTATTAAAATCTCCAAACACTATAAATATAAGATAATCTACTGGCTCATAAGTGAGTTCTTTGTTTTACATACATATTATTGAGGTGTGTTTTGCTCTACAAATGCTCAATCATCTTCTAACATTCTTGTTCTTCGAACTTTGCTAAATTGATGTTCCCTAACAAAATAAGTCCAATTAGCACAAATTAAGTATCAAACACTCAAACTTGATTCTTTTAATGCCTTTAAATCAATAGAATCCATAAAGAAAAAAAAGGTTCTCAAAGACGTTAATCACAAAACAAAGATCATTCTAGTAGTTTAATTAACATTGAAGCATTAAAATTCTATCATCAACATAGGCAAATTACATCTTAAAAGAGAATTAATAACTTGCTTTTAGAGACTTATCACACTCCCTAAGATAAAGTATCTTATTGCTCGTCCTTAGGGTTGTTCAAATAACCTGATAACCCGAACAACCCAGACTATCCAACCCAAAATGTAAGGGTTGGATTGGGTTAGTTTTATTCTTGGGTGATTGGGTTGGGTTGTGGGTTGTTAAAAAAAATTTGAGTTGACTCAATCCAACCCGAATTGTTTATATATATATATATATATATATATATATATATATATATATATATATATATATCTTTTTTGTTTAAAGTTTGATTTCTTTGTATTGATTAATTTTTGAATTTTTTAATATTTTTCTTTTAAAATTGTTATGATATTTGTCTTTGTTTAAAGTTTATAATAAATATCATAAATATTTGGTATTTAGCATATTAATTTCATGAGATTTTAGTTATTAGTCATGTGTTGTATATAAATTTACATATTTTTCATTAAAAATAAAAAAAAAAGTTATAACCCGACAACCCAACCCAACCCGAATTTTAAGGGTTGGGTTGGAAACTTTATTTGAATCATTTGGGTTACCAATCAAACCAACCCAAATTTTCGAGTTGGTCCAAAAAATACTTTCAAATTTAACCCAATCCAATCCATGTATACCCAACTCGTCCTTGTGTAGTGCTAAAACTTTGGAGAAAACTTTCAAAAGCCAATGCTTTATCCAACAATATCAAATAATAGAATCAAATCATAAGTTCAATTAAAATAATCGGCTGTGGCCTGCTAATTTTTAAATCTACCTTGGCTCAATATCTCTCTGTCATTCTTCTATACATATCGAAAGTTTCACTTATTCTTAAGATTATCTAATCCTTAATCTACTAACAAGTAAATAATAGATTTATTTGTTAGTATTTTTATTTATATTGGTGTTTGATTGATAGGTATTTATAAAAGATATAGTAGATATCCATTAAACTCTGATGTAAATGTGTCAAACCTTCTTATTTACAAATATATCGATGTAACGACAAATAGTTAAATCATCAAATACACGACAACGAATTAAAAAGAGAAGAGAAAATGGTGGAAAGAAAGTGAATTCAAAGTCTCAAAGTAATACTACCGTTTTATTATTTTTCTTTTAAAAAAAGTATAGGTCATCTCAACATGCATCGAGATCTCATTTGCTTGAGATATTGTCAGAAAACACGACATTGCTCTTCACGATATGTCAGTCTCGTGTGGATATCGTATTTCGCAGGATTCAAACTACCATAATAATCTAATAGATTTAAAAAAATAATAATAATTTGGAAATCCTAATATTGATTTTTTGGTTTTGATTTTTGAAATATAAAAGGAAATGTGGGTAGGAGTAGGACAAGATGGTGAAATGGCAGAAGTTGATTGGTTGGGATGAAGAGAAGTGGCAATGCTTGTTCGTGTTTGTTGATGGTGAGAATTAGAAAAGAGGGTGAAAGTGAAGAAATTCAATTCCTAAACTTTTATTTTTCTTTATTTTTCTTTCCTTTCCTATTAACTTCACCAGGGAGCGTTCCCCAATTTTTCTTCTTCGCAGACAAACGCACTCTCAGCGGCGAAGAAGCAACGGGAACATCTAATTTTCCCTTTTGAATCAAATCGGGCTGTGAGATGAGGAAAACAGGAGGAACCGAGAAGAAGAGGGTCAGAAGGCAATCAACTGCTGTTCAAAATGCTGCCAAAGATCCCAATTCCGATACCCCTCCTAGGGTTTGCCTTCTTTTTTCCTCTAACATTTTCATTTCCCCTCTAATTTTTTGTTTTCTGATCTGGGTTTTTATTGCCTTCACGAGAGGACATTTTTTTCAGTGTGATTCTTTGTTTGATTCTACGAAGACCCAATTGCCGTATCCTTGCCATATGGGCATTGATGTGTTTTTGGACATGTCTTCTTTGAATCTTTCTTTTGGATTCTTATATTTGTTCTTTTGCTTTTTTGACAATGATTGATGGACGTGAAGTTTTCATAATTTGATATTTGTGATTTGAAGTTCCTCAATCAGAAATGGGTGGTGGCGTGTGGCTGGAGGATTCATTAACTCTAGCACCCATTACCAAGATCGTGCTAGCGAGCATTCATTATTTTGGTTCCTTATTGAAGAAAAGAAAGAGAAAAGGAGTGATTAATGTGAATGAACTGCAAAAGGGTTTTTGTAGTTCTCAGTTTTGCAGCTTTGTACTGTAGGTAGATGAGCAACTAGAAGTTCAAATTGTAATAGTAAAATAGCCTGGGTCATAATGGATCAGATTTGCATTCTCCCGTGTGGGCGTTGTTAATTGTTATTTTATGGTTTGAATTTAGATAAGTATAACTTGTGAGGTTCCATCACTCTGAACCAATTGCAATTTGAGCGTAGTTTTATCTTTTAGTTACGAGAAATGAATTGTTATATGATTTGATTGTGCTGAAAGAAGCCATTATTTCTTCACATTGAATCTTCTTATTTTCTTTAGATTGACGAGAAACATCTTAAATTAGTGTGATGGTTATCAGGAAGATTATGAGAGTTGAAAGAGAGGATAAGGTAAAAATGCGTGTGTTTTTGTTTCTAATAAGTTCTATTAACCTCTATTTAGTATTGGATTCTGCTTCCTTTTGGCTATCAATTAGATTTTAGCTGTCTCCAATATTATGCTGAGTTAATAATCTGTGTGACTATCTGAGTATGATGAAGATTGAGGATGGTTTTGTTCATATTTCCGAATTTTAACTTTTCAAGAATTTTCAAGTTGCCGCAGGTCATGAATTGGTTGTTGGTGGTTCTACATTTTTTTTCCTTTTAAATCAGGATTTTAAATTTGTTTATTTCATTTTAGCTGTTGTGGTTATCTCACATGTATATCTTTAATCTTCAGAAACAAGCTGCAAAGAAGGATGTGTTTCAGTTGTTTGCTGAGAAAGTGAGAGACCACAAGGATTTAGAATCAAGATGGGCTGTTTTACAAGAAACACGTGTTGAGTATTTTAGAGGCAAGGATTTTGTTAGTTTTTTGAGAAATCATCCAGAGCTCAAGGATATTCTTGATTCAGATAAAAATTTGGAAACTGAAGATATTGGTAATGCATTGCTAAGTAAGAATCTCTTAGTTCGGTGTGATCGTGTGGTGAAAACTGTTCGTCCTGGAAAGAGAAAGTTGTCTACATGGCCAGCACATCTGGAGATATTCCCGGTGCAGACTTTTTTTATGCATTATGTATTTTTTTAAAGTTGGAGACCTCATCCCTTTTAAAAGAAGAAATAAGAAACCACCTTTCATTAGGAAAAAAAATGAAAGTTGCCACATGTAAAATAATACCTATTCAATAATTATGAAAAATCTTCATAACTACGAAGAGAAACATGAAATCTAGCAAGGGACTAGACATCTCTCACATCCCTTTTCAAGCCTCTAAAAACTTTATTGTTCCTCTCCTTCAAAGATCTTCTATAATGCACAAACACGAGCAAGCCATGCTTCTCCCTTAAATAGAGGATTTACTTGCTAATATGGATAAGTTTCTAAACTTAGCCTTCTTGATGCAAATCGCAAGCAATTGAGCAAGGAACTTAATTACCATCGTGTTCCATAAGTTAGTTTAATATCATATATTCATATTCTTTGACCATTTTCCAGGTTCTGAATGTGCAACTTACTCTTGCAGGATCAGCTGTTCTCTGAACAGGATGCCTTTTTTGCTTGGACATTTGTTAAGCGGAGGCCATTTTGGCAGACACTTCTTTCATTTTGTTGGCCTGTGTTGACTCTTGCAATTTGCTTGTTTCCTGTATATCCTCATCAGTGCAAGCTTTTGATACTTTACTCATGCGCTGGGGTTCTGCTTCTTATACTCTCACTTCTTTTATGTAGGTCATACAGCCCTTTTCACTGCCTTAATTTTGTGTTGTTTTTTTATATATCAATAAACCATTGATAAGGTTTGTTAATAACTTAATTTAGGGAGTGCTGCTTCTGAAGTATTATGGTAGGATTTTATCACAAAGTTATAAATGCATCTGCTTTTATTGGCTTTGTTGGTTGACCTTTCTTTTTTTCCTTTTTCTTTCTTTTCTTTTTATTTTTATTTTAAAATATTGTGAGTGATTGGGTGAGGTTTATGTGCATCTCGGCCATGGACTTTTTCTCCTTTTCGATATTTTTTTAGTCAACATTTTTTTGGGTCATTTTTGAGAAGTAGAATGCAGGGAAAACATAAATTCGTTATGTTTTAGAAATAAGAAGCGAGGAGCACAAATCTTCTGACCTCTTTAAGTTATTTCTCTAAGGATGAGGCAACATCATAAAGTAATCATTGTTGGATAGCTTGGGTGATAGTCAGCAAATGATTGCAACTCTTTCTAAATTCTTGATTGTTATTTATGGTAGCTTGGTTGGTCTTGGTTGATTTGTTATTTATTGTGGGTCTTCTTTTTACGTATACATGTAATATTCACTTCGCTAGCACAATAAAAGGTTCTCAATTATTTTAGGGTTTCCAATTGGCTTGAGTATTAGTAATTCATGTTTTGAATTGCTCAAGTAAATTGGAACTTCTTTAGCCTTTACTATCAGTTTGTGGTTCTTATCAAGTAAGGCTTAGAAACTTTTATATCACCATACTTTCAAAATGCTTATGCTGCATCTTTTGGTCTTCAATAAAAACTTTTCTGGCAGGATTATTTCTTCCAGGCTCACAACAGTCTTACGTTTTCATTTAAATTTGTAGTGAGGGGAGCAGTATTTGGTTTATCGTACATTCTTCTGGGCAAACGGATGTGGTTTTTCCCCAATATTCTCGCAGAGGAAGCAACTTTGCGAGAACTATTCCGGTTTTGGCCAAGTAAAGATGAAGAAGAGAAACCAAAATGGACAACCAGACTTTTCTATGCACTGGTGGCTGTACTCATCATACTGCTGCTGAGGCACCATGCTCCCGATGAGGCTGCTAGAGCAAGGTTAGTATCATACCTTTCTAAACTTTCATACAACTAAAGATAGGGTAGAGAAGTATATAACAACAATCTTTTTAAGAAACGGCCCAGCAGTTTAGAATGTGGATCAGTTGCACTTTGGTGTAGCATAAGAAAATACAATTTGATAACCAACTGTTAACTGACTTGAAAGTTTCTGTTTCTTATGGGCATCTGCTCCATTTAATTTTCCACTTGCTTTCTGTTTTCGGTCACAAACTGCGTTGGCTAATGCAGATACCAAAAACGTGTATCGAATATCATCGATGATGTTCTCGAATGGTCACCAAGACTTGCCCTTTCTGGGATGATGGAGAAGCAGCAAACTGTGGTCAATGCCACAAATTCGGACCCCAACACGGCGGAGAACCCAACTAGTGACAGTACAGGTCCAGATTCTATCCCTGACCAACCTGAGCCCGAAATTATCGACAATGTAGAGCATTCTGATCAATATAATCATGATGGTGATCATACACATCAGTAGGTCTGTTGAATCTTTTGAGGAAGAGAAGAACTATGATAAACATGTTCCTATATGAGCTTTGTTTTATTATTATTATTATTATTTTTTGTTTAAAAACAGTTGGTTTTTGTTACTTATAACCTTTTTTAGGAGTCACATAAGTTGGTTTATATCTAAACTAAAGTGAGCTTTTTTTACTAAATTCTTCCTAATTTACACCACAAGTCATCTGAGTTGTGACATGTACATGTAAAACTTTTCTTTGAAATGCTTCCAATCAATCTGTACTTTTTTGTGGCAAATACCCAGGCAATCGATTTCAGTGTCGTTAGAACTTAGAGGTTGCTTCAACCTTGCCCCGATTTCGGTCGGCCCTTGCTGAGTCTCTCTTCTGTGGACCTGTCTTTCCAAATCCTTAGCTTGTGCTATTATCAAATGTCCAGATTTATCCCACTCTCCCAACGTCTCTTCAAGTTTCCCTCATACACATACATCATAGAAGGATCTCTTTTCTTGATGGATGAGGTATTGGGAATAAGAAACATTTTTAACAATCTGTTGAAGCTTGTTGAAGTTGTTTCCATGAAGTTTCTTTTCTCACACTAAAGGATCTAAAATGTGAGGGAGAGAACTTCAACAATCTGATGGAACAAGATAGCATATGTGGTAGGTTAACACTTGTGAACTTGTAAATGGTTTGTTCGACTTGATTTTGTCTGAGTTTTCATGCAAGGAACAATTTAGTCTTTGGACCTTAATTTGTAATATTATAGCCCTTGTATTTTTTTCTTTGGTAGCAATTTAGTCTCTACATCATAAGAAAAAATTTAATTCTTACTCTAAAAAATAGTGTTTGGACTTTTATGAGATTACTTTCAAATATAGGTTGAAAAACTTATTAAGGATCGCATATACTTAACTAAATTAAATTGTTTAAAATAAACGTTCACATTAAATTATTACATATTTGAAAATAATTGACCAAATTGTTGCAAATTAAATTACTTTCATGAAATGAATTAGAATTAGAATTAATTTTGTATTACAACATATTTCAGCTTCATAAATATTGCATTACAATGAAGTTCAGGTTGGAAACATTAATTTTGGAAAAATACATTTTCATTATAAAAAGAAAGTTCTCATTTCCCGGGAACTAAATTGTAACGTAGCCCATAAATAATTAAGAGATTTCACTCTATAGCATATTTTTTTTTTTTTTTTCTGAAAAATAACTTATTAAAAACTAAATAACATGAAAAATCCTCACAAAGGATATAGGATATCCAACTAGAAATCAACCTCCCAATGGGCATCTTGCTCAACCTCAGCAAAAGGAGAAACTTGGGAAACAAAAATACAACAGTTCACGCTAGAAAATGGGTGACTGGATTATACAAGCTAAAAGAGACGACCCTAAGATGCTTGGCCAAGCACAAGAATGGGGTCTACCACATTCTTTAACTCAGTTAGATCGGCATCTAGATTTGTTAAGACCATGAGAGATACCTGTTGGGTCGACTCCACAATAGAGATTGACACGACCTCTCTTAACTAGAGAATGAAAGATAAGCCAACTTGAATAGCTTACCCTTCCAAAAATTTGGAGCATACTTTCGAAGTACGTAATTCTTAAAATATATTACGATAGAATAAAGATTGGATTTTGATTGTTCTATTTTTATTAAATGTTAAACTTCTTGGTGTATATAGAAATACTTATCTATATTATTTTATTTATAATTGATAACTACAACCAATTTTTCAAGGTGATATTGTGAACCTGATAAAAGTAAATAATGATTGAAGAAAAAAAGGAATTTAGTTGATAATTTTAATTCAACTCTAAAACTCAAAAAGGTTCCTTGAATTCTCATGAACAATAATCTTCCAGATGGAGACTATCATTCTATTTTTCACTCATTACAACTCTTATAATATAAGAAAGCAAAATTTTTAATTTTTATTTTATTACGATTTTATTTCAGTAATTTTTTTGGACAATTTATTTAATATAAAAAATAATTTAAATTAAATTAAATCAACTGAAAAATATTAGAATAAACTTTTTATCCAAAGAATATAAACTAATTTTATCTGTACATGTAATCTAATACAAATATCTTAATTTGTAAACAAACCCATAAAAATTTGCGCAACTCATTTGGTAGATAAAAGAGAATAGTTAAGAATGTAAAATATTTAATAAAAATGTTGAATGGCCCATGAAATATTAAGAACAACATTGAGGCATCCTATTTCATGGAGTAAAAATTTTCAACCATTCCTTCCATAGAAACATCCTTGGGTGGCCTAAGAGAAACATGCTTTAACAGAAGTCACAGGACATATACACAGTGGCCATCAAAGCTAAAGGAAGACAAACTCCATCTATTTTTTTTTACCAGAAAATAATAATTTGCATCAATAACCTGTCAACCTTGGATATTCAAATTTAAAATCTTTCAAGCTTAAGCTTTGTGCATCACAATCTCTATATCTATCCTAAGCTTTATGATTCATTTAGTTTCCACTCTGCTATATAATACAAGAGGTCAAAGTTTCCACTCCCTTAAGTCATCATAAACTCTGTACAAAAAGGCAAAAAAAGAGAATGGAATGAAGAAATCTCTTGGACTTTGAGGAATCCTTTGAAGCCATGAGATCCTGTAAGTCAAATATCATTCTACATTCCTTTTTCTTTTTCTTCAGAACAACAGAACAAAGCCAAGAATGATTTGCCGCCTGGCGTGTTGTGGCCAGGAATACTTTTAACAAACAAGCAATCAATCCCTCCCCATCAACCAATTTTGGCCATTGTCTTGGCATTCACCTCCAGTGGCTGATGCATGCTGCTACTCGGAGGCCCTGTTCGTCAAGGAGCTTCCATTCTGCTGTTCCGAACCCTCATTTAGGTGGTAACCACTCTCATTTACTTTATCCTTTCCATCAACTTCATTTTTCTTTGCAAAACGCCCTCCACTACTCCTTGACCTTCTTATGGCATGCTGGTGTCTAGACTCATGAAGGTATGGCTGTTGAATAAGAAAAGTGAGCGACATAACCCAAAAAAATAAAATGGAATTCTTTTTGCATATACTATGCGGGTGAGGTTAACTATAATTGATTCAGTGGTTGTAAAATAATAATAAGCATAAGCGTGTTTAAAATAACACCTGGGTGTCCATGTTTATTAACTAAGAAACTGGCAGTTGATTGATTGAACTTGTTTAAATAGCAAAAGAACAACAGCAGAACAATAACATGTCAATGAGTGTTACAAGTGTTACAAGATTTTAAATATGGTCCAGTATAAGCTACATCTATATCCCAATACTACCTATCAATATTGTCCATCAGAGCATATAAATCTTGCTTTGATAATTGCTTAAAAGATTACTCATCAAAATTCAGAAAGTCAAGCATCCCCCACCCCACATGCACACATACATGCACAAAAACAATCTAGTCCACCAAAAAGATACAAAATCCACCTTTCTGGCTTTTATCGACTTCTTCTCAGCCTCAGCTTTTGCACGTGCTTGCCTTCGCCTCAAAATTCCCTGGTATTGCTTTGCGTTCACAAAAACGGGGTCTTGTGCTATCTCAATGGGCAATGGCATTCTAGCATGTGGTCCTCCGACCATAGGATAGCCCTGTCCATGACAAAAATAAACTACAAAGCATGAAATTTTTTTTCAGACATTGTGCAATGGAAGCATCGGTGCTCTGTATTCTGAAGGTATATTGGACACAATAAATTATCACATCATACGTTCCTTTTAGGGTTTAGAAAAAAAAATAAAGAAAGAAAAAAAAGAAAAAGAAAAGCAGCTTTCATTAAATAATTGAAAATTGAAGAACACAATGGAAAACCCCTTGACAAACTACACAGTGAGTAAAAATTTGAATGAAGTATAAATTTCAGAAGCATTGTCCTTTGAGCAAGCTAATCATGTTATGAAAAGCATTAGATGTAAAAGTGTACATCCTAATTCAAATCAACATTGACCACTCAACGGTCGATATAATATTTCATGAAACATTCACAAAAAAGGCCTTCGAAGTAAATGCAAAAATTTAACTGATGTATGACAACATTCATTCCACAGACTTAGAAGCACAAGCAGCATTTTTCAAGAAGTTGGACCAAAACCCTTTTGCACTGGGACTTGAAGTTCCATTTTTTAGTAGGGTCAAGAGTGCTACAGGTGTGAATGAAGTGTCATCTTGCATTTCATTTCAACGGTATGATAGATGAGCACAGCCAAGTAATGGCAAAGATTATGACAGTGAAACCAGTCTCTCGTATGTACGAAGTCGAGATAATTACATACCAAGGGCTGATGACCATAGAAGGCCATCATTCCTCCATAATATGGATCCTGATAAGGATTTGATGCACAAGCCTGCAACAGTATGTCAAGAAACACAAGAAATTATTCAATAATATAATATAAAATTGTAGCTTGACCTTTTCTTTTTTTGTTTTTTTTTTCCTTGTTTTTGGGAATCTTTAAATCTGAGACTAAAAGCACGAAAGCTGTAATAGTAAAGATAAAGAATTTTCTAAGATTGGACGGTAATTGAACATACAATAGAGTGACCAACAAGTTCGAGTTGTGTAGACTGTGTCAGACATTCACCGTGCATTGCTGGCAAAGTGGATGAGACATGCTGCATCTTCTGAGCATCCTGTCTGTAGCTTCCCGCTGAAATCATTGAGATGTTATTGTTATTAGGGGACGTTAGGTGTTTTTTACAAAATAATAAAAAAAATAATTATTATTATTATAATTCATTGGTTTGTGAGTTTAAACATCCATATGAAAGTTTTCTTATCCTGCACGTTCCTCTGTTGCCTATTTTTAATAAGTAACAACATAGTAAAAATAAATCACAATATGGTAAACCTAATAGTTATAATTGTGCGTGGAATAGCTGCTTTAGAAAACCATCAAACACATATCCGAAAACAACCAACGGTCACTCTCTTGCTATATATTATTTTTCTTCTTCTTAAGAGAGTTTTCAGCAATAATTCTACCAAAGTTAACTTTTGACTTCAAAAGTTGTTCTCTCCATTTTCACAGAACACCTTCAAATAAGATAGATTCGATATTGTCAGACACAAAACAGTAAACCTCAATGACTGTGAGGTGCAAATTGGAGAGAGAACTTGCACTAATAAATATAGATTAAAGATGTACCAGAATGTGGAGATCCAGTAGCTTGCACTTCTTTGGAAACATCATCTTCTTCGTCATTTACATCATTATTAGACACAGATTGGCCATCATTTGACTCTGAAGGGAATTCAAGAGAAGTTGAACTGGAAGCATTTCCCCCAACCACAGGTAACGGAAAAGTATTGTACCCCATGCCACGCCACCAGGGTTCATAATAGATACTCGTCGATGGAGCACCATTTGGATCGAGCTGATTATTGGTTTCAGACTTTGACTGCATACCTTCAGACCCTTTGAAACAAACAGAAGAGCCTCAAGTTCTCAATTAGCACAAAGAGTAAATTTTGATACCAGTAGTTAAAAAAATAATAAAGATAATAATAAAATAGAGCACCATCTCCTATCTCCAGTTATAATTTAAGTATTATTCCATATTAATTCGAGTCTTAGATTCCAATATCATCCATTACCTGTTGTTTCGAGTTTTTTAATTTATGATTACTGTTAATTGAAAGCTAACACAGATCCTTATCACGGTTCAAAATGGAAGAACCCCATCTGACCTAATTATGCAGGTAGTTGGGGAGTTCTTAAGCTCTTTAGTCTCTTTCTTTAGGAAAAAGCTTTCTTCTCCCTCTACTTTATTTAGCAAGTGCAGGGAGTAAAAAGTAATTGCAACTGCAAGAGACATAAAAAAACCTAAACAAAAAAAGAACATATATTTCAGTCCTGTACTATTACATCTATCCAATACCAATATTTTTCATGGTTCAATCCAGTACTATTACATCTTTTCAATGCCTTTTGACTAAATTGTTATCCACATGCCTTTTGTTTTATGCTATATGTAAGACTCGATTTAGATTCCTGGATGGTACACTCCCCCATCTCTCTCTCTCTCTCTCTCTCTCTCTCCCCCTCCCTCCTTCCTTTTCTTCCCTTCACATCTCTTAAAATTTAGGGTTAAATTCTCCCTAAAATTAATTTAACGATGCAGAACACATTAAGTTGGAGAGAAAAAAAGGCAGAAAAAATCTGAAAACACAACTCAACAAAAAAAGTATTAACCAGTAACCACATCATATAGGAGCACATTTTTGCTATTCTACTAATACTTGTACTTGCTCTGCTATTCTACCCGAGCCTGGCTGAGGAAGAATTATGGAGCATAAAAACAAAAAAAATATGCTCACTGGATTCGTACAAAATGCATATCTTCCCACCAAAAAAAAGCATACCAAATAAAGCTACCCCAGAATCCATTACAAGTTCAAACCCAAATTAATTAACAAAACCAATAAAGAAGACTAACTTATAGATCCCATTCTTACGATCAGTTAATAAACCAAATGAATGAACTAAGTAAAACATGAAAGATACATTACCCTAGAGAATTGATAAAGCTTCACCTTGCAATTAATAGAACTATTTCTCCTCGTTTTAAGATTCAACAGAACATAGTGCCAGGTCATACATACTTGGTGCATGATTAGAATTAAAATAAACAAAGTAGACAGAGAATTAATCTCAGGTAATATAACTTCAGTTCTGGACCCCCTTTCATATCGCATATAAGTTGTTAAAACAGAAACTAAGTACAAATATATTCATTCACTAAATTCCCATCAACAGCAAAATCTAGTTTCATAAGTTGAAAGTCTAAATTATTTCACCCACTGTGTTTCTAGTAACTCAAAAATGATGCAAAAAAGTGAACTAGCTAGAATCAGGTAATCTAGACACAGAAAAAAGTAACAAACAATTTTTCACTTTGTTTATCCATCATCATCTTCAAAATGCTTTATCCAGTTTCAAACCTGTGATCATCTGACACATGATTATTCAGTAACCTTACATAAACACCCAAACAAAAAAAAAAAAAGAAGAAGAAAAGATAAAACCCTTCAAATCCTCCCTAAAAGAAGCTGGAGTGCGAAGAAAAACAAAGAACCACAGGAATTCTCATCCATAACAGACATCAATCAGCTTTCAACTTCAATAACATAATCTCCAATTTCCTCAACAATCCCAAAACCAAAACTAAATCCTCAAAAAATCAATCAACCCACAAACCCAAAACCCGAAAAAGAGCAAAAAGAATCCCTAAAAAGGGAATTGCGCGAATACCCTAGAAATCAAACAGCAGATATACATACAGCCATAGAAAGGCAAAACAAAAACAAAATTGAGAAAAATAGCTTACCGTTAGAAATTGGAGCAACGTCCAAATGGAGAAAAGGGAAAAATCTGATGGGGGAGAAGAGAAATCGGAGAGAATTCAAAAATAATAATAATAATTTAAAGAGAAAAAAAAGTAGAAAAAGAAAAAGAGGGAGATTGAAATTTAATCCCTTTTGGTGAATTCCAAAAATGAAAAATTCTGAGTAGGAAGACTCTGTTTCAACTTTGAGGGTATTTAAATCACAAAGCTATTGGATATGATAATCTCACCTACTGTGGGACCTACCATAGCTATTTCACTCCTTTTCCCTTTGACACGTGGACGCTCCTCCACTTCTTTGGCTTTTTATATTGGACCAGAATCTTCTATGTTTTCTCCTTTTTTTTTTTAATCTGTTAATTTTTTTTTTTTTTTTTTGGGAAGAAAACATGAATTGAAACACTAAATCGAGTAGCGTTACAACCCTCTCATAAATAAGATAGGAAAACTGATAAGCTGGTTTAATTACTGTATCTTTTTACCTATTTTTGTTGTTAATCCTAGTTAATTTTCTGGTGTATTTATCTCTCCTATTTGTTATTGTTTCACCAATGTTGTTTTGCCATGTGGCCTTTACGGTTCATTAAATACCAATTGTGAGGGCTCAACTTTCTCACTGAGCACTTCCTTTATTTATCCTATTGTCTTCTTCCTCACTCTGACATGGTATCAAAGCAATTAGGTTAATTTTTTTTTCCATTTATGGCATCAAGCTCGAGCACATCTGAAGAGGAAGCCCTTCAGCCAGAGATCACTGTTCCTGTAACAACATCTACGGTACCTCCTATTGTGTCTTTATCAATTTCTTCTCTATCTTTTACCCCTCCCATATCTCAACATCTCCCTCCCAACCCTATTAGAAATCCATCGATACTAGTCTCTCAAGTTTCCAATTCTTTCATCCATGGTCAATCCGGCTTCCAGTATCTACCAATTCACCATGGCTCACCTACTCAATATCATTACCCGTCTCAAATGCCACCTTATAGCTTTCACGCTGCCTCTCAGCCTTTCCCTCCTTCTCTTTCATTTCTACCAACTCCTCAGTTGCCCGTTGCCAATTTCCCTCATATGTCTCAATCCCTTATAGTTAAGCTCAATGACTCCAACTACTTGTTGTGAAAGAACCAACTCCTCAATCTAATCATGGGCTATGGCCTTGAAAGCTTTATTGATGGCACCTTTCCCCAACCTCCGAAGTTTCTAAACCCTCAACGCACTCAGGTGAATCCCTATTTTTCGTATTGGTAAAAATGTAATAGCACAATACTGAGTTGATTTTACTCATCTTTTAATGAAGATAAAATGGGTGAAATAGTGGGTTATGACTCTGCTCTGGATATTTGGAAAGCTTTAAGGACTCTGTATGAATCCTCATCTACTGCCCGTATCAAGGGTCTTTGTTCTTAACTCCAAAAGATTAAGAAAGATGGCTTGATTGTATCTCAGTATCTTGCTCAAATCAAGGATGTCGCTGACAAATTCTCTGCCATTAGTGAGCCTTTCTCTTATTGTGATCACCTTGGTTACATTTTAGAAGGTCTTGGTAATGAGTACAATTTGTTTGCGACGTTGATCCAAAACGGTCTGATCGTCCATCTCTTGTTGATGTTCGTAGCCTTCTTATTGCTTATGAGTCCTTGCTTAAGAAGCAAACAACCATTGATTAGTTGAACCTCATTAAGCCCAATATGGCTAATCTTTCTCTTTCATCTAACACCCGACGCCTTCCATGGCAACAGAACGGACGCCCTTATGGTCGATCTTCTCCAGTTCAGCTTGGTTTTCCTTCCCAAGGTATGTCCTCCAACCTTGCTTCTAACAATAGTCACTTCCCTGGTTATGGTTCTTCAAGACTTCCTTCTAGGAGTCAAAAGTGGCCCTCCACCCCATCCCCTATCTCTTCCACTTGTCCTCAATGCCAGATATGTAATAAGGTTGGTCACACTGCTTTGATGTGCTACAATATTGACAACCCCAAGTACCATGTTGCCACTTCAAGCCCTCATCTCACTTTGCTCAGACTGCCCCTGTTTCCAATGACTCCCATGTTCCTTAATCCTCTCATCCTGATGATAACTGGTACATGGACTCAGGTGCTACCTGCCATATGACTTTTGAGCTTTCCAACATTCAACATCCTTTTCCTTACCTTAGTGGTGAGCAAGTGGTTGTGGATAATGGTAAGTCCTTACCTATATCTCATATTGGATCTTCTAAAATTTCTTCCCCTTTGTCTTCTACGTGTGTTAAATTTTCCTCTGTTCTTCATACATCTACTCTTTCCCATAATCTTATTAGCATTGCTCGATTGTGTTATGATAATCATGCTTATGTTCAATTCTTCTATGACTCCTTTGTTGTCAAGGATTTTCAAATACAGAGTCCTATTTTTTAGGGCAATCTTGATGGTGGTTTATACAAGCTCTCTCTTCCGTCCACTGCCTCTTCATCTCTACCAACTCAAAACAAGCATGTTGCATTCCTTTCAACATTCCAAGATCTTTCCTTATGGCATTGCCGATTAGGTCATCCATCTCTTAATATTGTCAAAACAGTTTTGTCTCAATGCAAGTTTCATTTTAAATCCAATGTTGTTTTTTCCTTTTGTAATTCATGTCAAATGGCCAAGAGTCATCGTTTACCCTTTCCTTTGTCCACATCCACTGTGTCAGTTCCCTTTGATTTAGTTTATGCCAATGTATAGGGTCTCTCCCCTGTTCAATCTATAAATGTTGAAAACTAAGAATATGGATGCTAATTACCTAAAATTGATGTAGTTAGAGTGCTTATATCCTTAATTGCTTCCGCATTTGAATGTTAACTTCATCAACTAGTATCAAAGCATGTTTTAAGCACTCAATTTGCGTTAATTTTAGCATGATGGGTGTTTTTCATGAGTTGTATGAAATGGATAATTTATGGCTTTGACATCGAAATTTCCCTTCAATTTGCAAGTAATTGTTGTTATTGGCTCTTTGTTTATGGGCCTTAATGTGTGATTAAGAGTTTGTAAATTTATTAGAGTCAATAGAGTTGCAATTAGGTTGTAATTGAAGAAAATCCAAAGCATGCTCAGTTGTAGAAATTCAAATTTGAAGCTTCTATTAGATAGCATTGCAACGCTACCCTCATGTTGCAACGCTGATCTTCAGCCAGCCTAGAAAAGAAATTGACATCCCATGGCGTTGCAATTTTGGGATGAAGCATTGCAACACTACTCATCCCAGCCCAATTCGGGCGTGCGCCAAACCTCCAGTTGTTTAACTGAACCAGTTTGATTGATTTAGGTCTAGAAGGTTCAGTTCAGTTTGATTTTGATCGGTTCAGCCCATTTTGAAGCCCTAGAGGTTTGGTTCAAGTGATTCGGGTCTGGTTCAAATCAGTTCGAGCGGTCCAAGGCTTTTGGATGTTGTTTTTCATTTATTAATGTAATAATTAGCTTGTTTGCTTACTTAGGATGCCAAAACTAGCCCATTTTAGCGTGTGTTTAATTATTTATGCATTATGAATGTATGTTTAATTAAATTAAATCTTATATGTGCATAAAGTACGCCATGTAGATTTAAAATCCCACCATAGGAAGCATGTATCATGCATTGAAAGTACGTTATGATATGTTATAATATTTAGTATGCATGATTTAGGGTTTCATGTATTTAATATAATTGTTACATTAAAAATGTGGAATGCTTGATGTATGTTATAGCATGTCTATAGTTTTATAAAGTGTTATAAAATGGGCTAGACATTTAAAATCTATAACAAAGATAAGAAGCATGCTCACTTAGGGTTAACAAATAACAACTTGTTTTAAATAGTTAAAATATGTTGTTATCTTGTAAAACTTTGGTTACAAACTCAAATTAGACTATAATCCTATCTAAGGCTAGAGGTACTTAAGTTGACGGTTTATGGAATACTTTCTACCTGGGGATTATAGTCGAATTGTTGAGCGTTGTTAACTCGATTTTATGAGCATGCGTGAGTGGTGTGAGGTAATAAAATGGTTTTATCACTTAGACATTGTAGGTTAAAATCCAAATATAATCGTTATACTTAGGATAATCCACCTAGACATAGGATGTTTTTTAGCCGGAATATACCCAAGTAAAAGAATATACCGAACGATTCGAACATTTCAGTGAAAGATATAATATATACGATATATTAAATTTTAGCTCTCACGTCCCTAAGAGTTCACACCATGAGATCCATGCTTGGCTTCATATCACTTTTACCGCGACTACTCCATTCAGAAAGTGTTTGCTGTTGTTTTTAGGTGGCATTAGCTAGTCATTTCCTATGGCTATCCCCTCAGAGGGTTGTAACATAGGATCCAAAACAACTCAAACTTTAAAAATGAATAAGGTTTTCTTAAGTTCCGTCTTCAACATTGTTTTCCACCAGGGGCTTGTTGATACCGTTCTATGAGTATTGAAAAATGGAGGGTCACACTTACAAGAGTTACTAAGTGTTAGTAAGTTCTTGACCGAAAACGGTAACTAATAAAAAGTTATTCTAGAGTTAGTATTTAGTCAAGAATTTCTTGGTTCAGTGAAGGATTTTTGATACCCCTCTATAGCATCTATTTTGACTCACCAAAATATCGTTTCAAATAAATACTGAAATTTGGGTACATTATTACTTTTGCTAAAATGAATTTGGATTTAGATGCAATTTTCTGATAGAATTTGTTTATGGATTATACAACTATTAGCTTCCGATAATTTCAATGGTGAGGGTTACTCGAACTGGAAATCAAACATTAATATAATACTAGTCATAGATGACCTAAAGTTCGTTCTAACGGAGGAATGTCCTTCTCTTCTTAGTTCAAATGCAAACTGAAGTGTTCAGGATGCCTATGAAAGATAAGTTAGGGCTAATATAAAGGCCCGAGCCTACATTTTAGCGAGCATATTTGATGTGCTTACTAAAAACATGAAACCATAGTCACCGCTAGGGAGATCATGGAGTTGTTACAGGGGATGTTCGGACAGTCGTCCTCATCCGTTCGACACGACACTATTAAGTATATTTACAATTCCCACATGAAGGAAGGGAACTCTGTTAGGGAACACATCTTGGACATGATGGTTCACTTCAATGTCTCGGAAGCGAATGGTGTTGTCATAGACGAGAAGAGTTCAGTCAATATGATCATGGAATCTCTTCGGAAGAGCTTCCTAACTTTTTGCATAAATGATGTGATGAATAAAATTGATTATAACTTGACTACTCTTTTAAATGAACTCCAGACTTACCAATCTTTAATGAAAAATAAAAATTAAGAGAGGGAAGTAAATGTTGTTTCCTAAAAGAAATTTCAGAAGGGATTAACATCTAGTACAAAACCTTCTGAAAAGAAGTCTGGTGCTTTAAAGAATAAGAGTATCCAAATGAAGAAAAAGAGAAAAAGGAGAAGAAAGCTCCTGCTAAAAAGAGCAAGACGAAAGTTGCAAAAGGAAAGTGTTTCCATTGCAACGAGGGTGGGCATTGGAAATGAAATTTCCCTAAATTTCTTGCAGAAAAGAAGGTTGAGAAGGCAAACCAAGGTAAATATGATTTACTTGTAATTGAAATGTGTTTAGTGGAAAGTTCTCATTTAACTTGGATACTGGATTCAGGCGCCGCTAATCATATTTCGGATCAAGCAGTGGGAAATCTCAAGTTAGTTTTTGGAGATACTTACATTTTGTTGGAAAATGTATATTATGTATCTGATATGAAAAGGAACTTAATTTCTATCTCCTGTTTATTAGAACATATGTACAAAGTTGCTTTTGATATAAATGAAGTGTTCATTAGTTCAAGAGATATTCAAATATGTTCTGTTAAACTTAAAAATAAATTATATGTTTTAAAACCAACTGAGGCAAAAGCTTAGATTGAAGCTTCATGCAATCAGATTTCTGAGATTAAAAAAGATTTTTTTTTTTGTTTTTTTCCTCTCTTTTTCAACTCTAAAAAACCCATACTAAATTCCCTCTCAATTTGAGTTCAACCACTCGATCTAATGCCTGAGGATAATAGAGAAGGCTTCTATGGTTGTCTACTTTAAGGATAGAAGAAGAATTTCGTGGTGTTTTCAAGCAATTGAAAGAATTCATCAATGGTATGATTCTGAAACCCTAATATGTTGAAAACTAAGAACATGTATTTTAATTGCCTAAAATCGATGTAGTTAGAGTGCTTAGATCCTTAATTGCTTCCACATGTTGAATGTCAACTCCATCATCATCTTACACGGTTATTTATTGCTCAAAACAGAGTTCTCGTGTGTGGTTCTCCAAGCTGAGTTCTTGTTTTTTACAGTTTCTTTGCTTCCAAGTCGGATACTTCTATGTTTATATTCTGAGAACAGAGTTCTCTGGTTATTTTCCTTATCTATGTTGATGACATCATTGTCATAGGTAATGATTAACTCTCATTCAGCATTTTATCACATCTTTGAACTTTAAATTTTCGCTTAAGGACCTTGGTGATTTGAATTTTTTTTCTTCGGATTCAAGTTCTTTGTTCTTCTTTTGCCATTTTTTGTCTCAAAACAAAATATATTAATGACATCCTTGCCCGTGCTAATATGTCCAACTGCAAACCTATACACTCCCCTATGGCCTTCTGTGTTCAATTGTTTCTCACTGATGGCATCTTGCTTGAAATGAATATGAATATTGAAGCTTAGTTGATTTTTTACAGTATTGTACCCTTACTCGCCCTGACATTAGCTTTACAGTGAATAAACTCTGCCAATTTATACATGCTCCCACCATTTCTCATCTCCATGCTGCTAAACGGCTATTGAGATATTTAAAGGGTACGAACACTCGTGGTATTACTCTACCCAAATCTTCTATTTTGGCTCTCACCTACTACATTGATGTCGATTGGGCTAACTGACCTGATGACAGGCATAGTACCAGTGGCTTCTGTGTGTTCTTTGGTTCAAGTTTAGTTTCATGGTGTTTCTCCAAGCAAAAAGGTATGTCCCGCTCAAGTGCTGAGTCTGAGTACCGGACTACGAAATGATTAATCTCTTTATATAACGATGTTAATAATAGAGACTTACATTTAACTAGAATGACCATAGGTGACATGACCTGAATCTTAAGTGAGTTGTGAACTCCTGCTCATGAAGGCGATCCTCTAATTTGTATAGGTGAGAGTGGCCAGATTGCGCACAACAAGCCTACCATTTTAGGGATTTGTCTGATTGGGGAGTTGGAAACACAGCTACACAAGACGGAATTCACTCTTTCCCTGGTGCAATGGCAAGTAGATAAATTGCTCCCTTAAGGGCTGATTCTGGGTCTTGAACATAGTGACCACACCTCTTCTAGCCTGAGAAGGACTTGGTCATAGTGGGACTATGATTTATTGTTCATTAGAGGAATAAGTGGTACTTAAGGAGTCAGATGTAACTATAGGGGAAAAACGGTATTTTGGCCCAGTTGTACTTACGAGTAATTTGTGAAAGAGTTATCGCACTGTTGATTGGTTATATCCAATGGACACAAAAATTATCTGTAGTGCGAAGAGTGCAGCTGGCGATTTTTAGTGGAGTGACTGGCAGTTAAAGAACGTTGGATAATTTAATTAAAAAGTTTAATTAATTATCCGAGTACTGTTGGAGCTTCAATCTACAGGTTCATAAGGTCCCTTCTGTAGCTCAATAGGGATTTAACTGAGAATTAATTTTGGATTAATTTGAAGTAGTGTTCAAATTAATTGAGAAAATTAATTATATATGATATAATTAATTAAATTGATTATATATGTGATATAATTAATATAATGTATTTGATACATTATGATATGAGAGGAATTTGAATATGATTCAAATACTAATTATATGAATGAGATTCATGTAGTTAATATAAATATGATTTATATTGAGAGGAATTAAATATTTGTATATGATCCAAATATCATATGGATGAGATTCATATAAGTGAATTTAATATAAAAGTGTGCCTATTTGTAGGTTACCACAAGGAAATGAGAGGAGGATACTTCTATGATCTAAGTGAGAATAAAGTGTTTGTATCGACAAATGCTACCTTCTTGGAAGAAGACCACATGAGGGATCATAAACCACGAAGTAAACTAGTTTTAAGTGAGATTTCTAATGAGACTGTTGAGATTTCAACAAGAGCTGTTGAACAGGATGATAGATCAACAAGGGTTGTTGATGTCAATTCATTTAGTCATCCATCTCAAGAGTTGAGATTGGCTCGACGTAGTGGGAAGGATTTGAACCAATCTGTACGCTACATCTGTTTAACAGAAGCTCAAAACATCATAATTGATGATGGAGTTAAGGATCCATTGTCTTATACACAAGCAACGAAAGATGTTGACAAGGATTGAATGGATTAAAGCTATGAATCAAGAAATGGAGTCCATGTACTTCAATTCTGTCTAGGAGCTTGTAGATCAACCTGATGGGGTAAATGGATCTACAAGAGGAAAAGAGGTATAGATGGAAAGGTATAGACCTTTAAAGCTAGACTTGTGGCAAAGGGTTATACCCAGGTTGAGGGAGTGGATTATGAAGAAACTTTCTCACCTGTTGTCATGTTAAAGTCTATCAGGATTCTCTTGTCCATAGCCACATATTATGACTATGAGATATGGCAAATGGACGTCAAGACTATCTTTCTGAATGGTAATCTTGAAGAGACCATCTACATAAATCAACTAGGAGGATTCATTAAACAAAATCAAGAGCAAAAGTTTTGCAAGCTTAACCAATCCATTTATGGACTGAAACAAGCATTTTGATCTTGGAATATAAGATTTGATACTACGATCAAATCTTATGGCTTTGATAGAATGTTGATGAGCCTTATGTTTACAAGAAAATCATCAACAACTCAGTAGCTTTCCTTGTGCTGTATGTGGATGATATCATACTCATTGGGAATGATGTAGATTTTTTTACTGATGTAAAGAAATGGCTAGCCGCCCAATTCCAAATGAATGATTTGGGAGAGGCACGATTTTTTCTAGGGATCTAGATTATAAGGGACCGTAAGAACAAAAGGTTGGCCTCATCTTAAGCATATTGTTAAGATATTTGTCCGATATTCGATTCACAATTCCAAGAAGGGTTTATTACCTTTCAAGCATGGAATTGTATTGTCTAAGGAATAGTGTCCTAAGATTCCTCAAGAGGTTGCGTTATTTTATTGAATGGAATTATGGATGATATGTGTTGATAGAATTACATTGTGCACTCAAGTTTCCCCAGCGGAATCCAAGTGTAAATTCCTCTGAGTTTCCTGGTAAGTCCAGGGTCGATCACAGGGACTTGTGAAAATAGTTTGCGTTGATAATTTTCTTATGAAGATTCTGTGGTAACCGGTAAATGAATAAGGTGGTTGGTTTGTTGTTGCATTAATGAAAATAATAATAAATGTGGCAGAGTTCGAAAAGAGTTGGCAACGGGAGATACAATGAATATGCGGTGAACGGGTTGAGAAGGGTTTCGGCTAACACTTCCTAGGTTGCGTTCATACTTTGTGATCATGCAACATGCATACAATAGTAAACCACCTCTTGGAGTGAATGCCACGGCTTCTAAGGCTAGAACGCATGCGATAAATATGCAATAAGTCTACAGGGTTTACACATAAACCTCTATTTCTATTTACGCATAATATCATTCATATTCCTAGGATGCAAGCGATGCACGTTGACAAACAGAGCTTATTTCTAAGTCCCTATTTCTTGTTTATGCAAGCCTAATCTTGCTCTTTCAAGTCAGATTATAACCTAGCTCTCTCGAGACATTAGGTTCTTTCTTTAGATTCTCTCTCGAGCAACTCTAAAGGGATGTTTCGCACAGCATAAAACAAGACAATCGCAAACAATGAACTTCCTAGATCATGTTAGCTTAGTTCCTCTCAACCCATTCAACTAGTTTAGCTACTCGTGCATATTAAGAGAGTGAACAAATATAGAAATATAACTTCCATTGAATAGATAAAAGATGAAGTACAGAATAACAATGCAAGTACAGTAAAGAGCATGGAGCAATTTCTTGCCACCAGGAGTTACACCTACTCGTGCTCTAATGATATTCTCGCTTTCGCGAGAGTCAACCCACTCTCTACTCTTACGCCCTAAGGTCCTCTCTCGAGCTGCCTTGGACAATCTCCGACGTTACGACTCTTCTCTAGCTTCGCCGTGTAATGAAAAAGAGAACTATGAACATAGGTGTGAACTTGTAAGGTGATGAAGTAATCGACTGCTTAACCCCTTCTCTGAAGAATGCACTTGGTATTTATAGGGCATCGAAGGTGAAAGGCGGCTTCTCTCTCTTGGCTGTACAGATGGGACTGCTTTAGTTCCTGACTGATGCGCCAGATAATTGTCACCGATAAAGCTAGATCGTTACCGGCTGTCAACTTAATTTGGATCCGACTGTTGTCAGCTTTCTGTCCCATCGATCTTAATTGTCCTTTCATCCGGATGCGCCCACCATGTTGCGATGATTCTTCTTGGGTGAATATTTGCGAGCACAATCAATGCAAAGTCTTGCGGTGAAGTTGCGCTGGATCGATGAATTCCTATGATCGCAATCTCTGCAATGCATTAACGCATATTCTGCACAAAAAATACAAAAATCAATAGTTTCAATGCGCTGACGCACGCGACCGCAATATTATAGATTTTATGCTTAATGAACCCAATTTATCATTTTTCATCAACGCAATCCAACATTGTTTAATAACTTAGCACTATGATAACGTGCATTTCTGGCCATTATCACACCCCCAAATTTAAACAATGCTTGTCCTCAAGCATAAGCTAAAGATTCCTTTAGCAAGTCCACTGCAAAATTCTTTTCCTAGATTTCTCAAGGATACTTCATTCAAATCCTATATACTAGAATTTTCTTAAGTCTTATTCAAGTCTACTCTTAAAATATTTCTAAGACCTAGGGATTGCAAGTTTAACTTTCAAAAGGACTTTACTGAATTCTTGGAGCATTGCATGATTTATTTCAACAAGAAAATTTTCTACCGAGGTGACAAAAGATTTATCCTTGCACAAAAATTTTCTTTATTGCTATTTTTTTCTGACCTTGCATTGATCCAAGTGCCTTACCTTCATTTTGTCTTGCCTCCACGGGTGTCATGCGGACATCCAACTACGAGCAATGCACTCTTTCTCAGACTAAACTCATACCGATTTGGCATTGGAGTTACGGTCATCGATTTATGCGTTGATCCTGGTAACTTACTTTCCTTTTTGCTTGCCCCCACGTGTGTCATTCGGACATCCAACCACGGGTAAGTGCCTTTCACAACTTAACTCCTATCAACATGGGTTTCCCTTTTTCGTTGACAGTGGAGTTGTTATTCTAAAAAGATTTTTTTTTTTTTTTTTGTAGAAATGAAAATAGCAAAGTCGAAAAACAAATACCTCACCTCCAAATTTAAAATGCGGCAATGTCCCCATTGTCAAAAGATTAAAATAAATTATACGATATTCTAGAATACATTGTAAAGAAAGTTTGAAAGAAAGCTAGCAAACTCCTAGCTTCTAGAAATATTTTATGAGGTGACTATCTTAAGATGAAGTTGACTCTAATATATATGAAAGAAATAGAAGCATATTTTTCATCATTGAAATCTTACTTGGTAAAGAAACAGAATGCGGTAAACTACTAAATTTATCTACTTGTTAAATGATTGCGGTAATCAAGAAGGATGCGGTGATAAAACTTCGAAAAGTGATATGCAATGTGATAGTGCAAAATTTGAAATAAGGATAAGGAAGAGTACACCCCCAAATTTTAGCGTTGTCGCATGCATTGTGTTGACGCATCCATCCTTGCGGCGATCTTTCTTCTGTGGGTTACAGCGATGGAATAAGATGAATGCTTCTTCGCGTGACATCGCCGCAATCCAACGCCTAGATCGTTGTAAGAAAAACAAAGAGAGGGTCAAATTATTTTAAACAAAAGAAAAATCGTTAACGCAAATTAAATCCCTTTTTTTTAGAGCTGAAAGATAGTGAAGATTCTGAGTTAGTGGAGAAAAGAGTTGAAGACTTGAAGTTTTCCCAAGCTTGCATCCTTGAGAATTTGCAATCATGTGACAATGCAAAGACCACCTACTTCTTTCTTTATTCAAAGTTTCTTAGTTCCATGGAGTCGACTTGGCGATGCCAGTCTTCACCATGGTATACCTTGACTCTCTGCCTATTGACTTTGAATATGTTGGTTTCATCGTCATTTGATAATTCCACCGCGCCATGCGGAACTACTTGTCGAATTATGAACGGTCCGGACCAACGAGACTTTAGTTTTCCTGGGAAGAGTCGCAGACGTGAATTGAAAAGCAAGACTTTCGGTCTGACTTGGAGGTTCTTGCTGCATATGCGTTGATCATGCCAGCACTTGGTGCGCTCCTTATAAATTTTCACATTTTCATATGTGTTGTTCCTTCATTTTTCTAACTCTACCAATGCCATTTTTCGCGCTTCCCCTGCTTCCTTTAAATCAAAATTCAGTTTCTTGACCGCCCACAGTGCCTTATATTCCAGTTCCAAGGGCAAGTGACATGCTTTGCCAAATACCAACGCATATGGGGACATACCTATTGGTGTTTCAAATGCGGTCCGGTATACCCACAATGCATCATCAAGCTTCACTGCCCAATCCTTCCGCGAAGGTTTTACTACCTTTTCAAGTATCAATTTAATTTCACGGTTGGACACTTCAGCCTGGCTATTTGTTTGCGGATGGTATGCGGTGGCCACTTTGTGAAGGATATTGTATTTGCGCAGCAACCTCTTTGTATGGTGGTTGACAAAATGTGATCCTTCATCACTTATGATGGCATGAGGAGTGCCAAAACGCATGAAAATATTTTTTTTCAGGAACTGGGAGACTACTGCCACATCACTTACGGCGCATGCAATTGCATCTATCCACATGGAGACATAGTCAACGGCTAATAAAATATAGTGCTTACCGTTTGAAGGAGGAATGGTCCCATGAAATCAATCCCCCATACGTCGAATAGTTCTAGCTCCAAGATAGTATTCATTGGCATTGCGTTCTTCCATGAAATGTTGCCAGTGCGTTGACACTGATCACATTTCATTGCGTAGTTAGCAGCATCCTTGAATAATGAAGGCCAAAATAATCCACTTTGTAAAACCTTGGCTACAGTACGTTGTCCTCCAAAGTGCCCTTCATAATGTGAATCGTGGCACTGTGACAATATATGTTGTTGAGCAGCATCCGGCATGCATAATCAAATGATTTGGTCTGCACCTCTTTTATACAGATTCGGCTCATCCCAATAGTAGTATCTGCATTCATTCTTGAGCTTCTTCCGTTGGTAGTAGGTGTAATCTTCAGGAAATTGTTCACAAACCATAGTTAACGATGTCCGCATACCATGGCAGTTCTTTTATGCGAAACAGCTGCTCGTCCAGGAACATGGCACTCACTTCAGATTCATTGCAGTCAACTTCAGGATTCTCCAGTATGGACAAGTGATCTGCAACTTGATTCTCTGTCCCCTTACAATCAATTATCTCGATATCAAATTCATGAAGAAGAAGAACCCATCTGATCAATCTCGGCTTTGCGTCCTTCTTTGTCATCAAATATTTAATTGTCGAGTGATCAGTATGAATGAGTACCTTGGTTCCCAACAAGTATGCCCAGAATTTTTCCAACACAAAAATCACAGCCAGGAGCTCTTTTTCAGTGGTGGTGTAATTAAGTTGAGCAGGGTTCAGGGTTTTACTCGAATATGCGATGGGGTGCAAAATTGTTTTCTTCTTTTGCGCTAATGCAGCTCTCATCGCATACCCACTTGCGTCGCACATGATTTCGAACGGCAGTGTCCAATCTGGTGCAATTAAGACGGGTGCGGTAATCAGCGCATCGTTTAAAATTCGAAATGCGTTGAGGCAATTGTTGTCAAATTCAAACTTTCTATCTGCCTCTAGTAGCGCACTTAATGGTCTTGCTATCTTAGAAAAGTCTTTAACGAATCGTTTGTAGAATCCAGCATGCCCTAGGAAGCTTCGTACTTCATTCACATTGGTTGGAGGTGGAAGCTTTTTAATTGCGTCAATTTTTTCTTTGTCCACATCCAACCCTTCTCTAGAGACCTTGTGCCCAAACACTATACCCTCTGTCACCATGAAGTGACATTTTTCCCATTAAGCAACAGGTTTGTCTCTTCACATCTTTTCAGTATTTTCTCCAAATTGGCCAGACAGACTTCATAAGTGTTCCTATAAACGGAGAAGTCATCCATAAATATTTCTACTGAGTTCTCGAGAAAATCTGAAAAGATTGCCATCATGCACCTCTGAAACGTGCTTGGCACATTGCAGAGGCCGAACGGCATGCGGCGGTAAGCGAATGTCTCATATGGGCAGGTGAATGTGGTCTTGTCTTGGTCTTCAGAAGCTATCATGATTTGATTGTACCCGGCATACCCATCCAAGAAGCAGTAAAAATCATTCCCTACTAGTCTGTCCAGCATTTGATCAATGAATGGCAAAGGGAAATGAACTTTCTTTGTGGCCGCATTCAGTTTGCGGTAGTCCATACATATGCGCCATCCAGTGATGGTTCTTTGCGGTATTAATTCATTGTTCTCATTGGGGACTACCGTCATTTCACTCTTCTTAGGCACACATTGCATGGGGTTGACCCATGTGTTATCTGCAATGGGATAGATAATGCCCGTATCCAGCCATTTGATAATCTCCGTTTTGATGACCTTTTTCATTACAGGGTTAAGTCTGCGTTTGATTTTCAATAGTTGCTTTGTGGTCGTCTTCAAGACGAATGTGGTGCATGCAGTACGCGGGGTTAATTCCTCTGATATCAGCGAGCGTCCAGCCGATTGCTCGCACATGATTTTTGAGAATGCTCATCAACACATTCTCTTGATCTGCGTTAAGTGCGGAGGAAATTATAACTGGTAGCTTCTTATTCTGCCCTAGGAATGCATACTTCAGATGTGTTGGTAAGGTTTTTAGTTCAAGGGTTGGTGGCTCTACGAGAGAAGGTTGCGTATTTTTCTTTCTTTCTTTACCTCTTCTTCTTGCGTTGCGATCGATCCTTCTTCTTTGTTTGTTTTTGCTATGATCACATTGCAGGTAACTACGGATGTGTCGGCATCCTCTTCTTCATACTCTTCATCAAACTTTTCTTCTTCAATCAAATTCACGTCATCTTCCGAATCTGGCAGGTCTTCCTCATCAGGAAATTTCATGGCACGAATTATATTAAATTTGAGCTTCTGTCCGTTTATGCTCAAAGTGATCTCGCCCTTATGCACATCAATTTGGGCATGACCTGTTGATAGGAAAGGTCACCCCAAAATGATGGGCACATCTGTATCGGCCTTATAATCCAAGATGATGAAGTCAGTTGGCAAAATAAATTTATCAATCGTGATCAGCACGTCCTTCACTTTACCTTTGGATGAACTAGAGATCTGTCGGCCAGTTGAAGAGTCACGGATGTGGGCACAAGTTGTCTAAAAATCGACAGCGACATCAAATTTATGTTGGCCCCCAAGTCACACAAAGTTTGCCCAATATAGAGTCCTCCTATAGAGCAAGGAATAGTGAAGCTCCCAGGATCGCTCATCTTCAGTGGGATAATAGATTTGGAACGTTGCGTTAATGCCACCGTGGCAAATTTTCCAGTGCCTCTTTTCTTGGTTACATGTCCTTCAGAAACTTGGCATAGGTAGGCATTTCCTTAATCGCTTCACTGAAAGGAATGTTAACATGTAATTGCTTTAACATAGATAAGAAGTGTTGGTACTGTACCTCTTCGTTTTTCTTCTTCTTTAGCCTCTGAGGAAAAGGTGGTAACTAGACTCTCACGGTTCCTGTTTCATCTGTCTTTAAGGTTGATGCAACCTCAGGTTTTACTACTTCATTTTTTTCTTCTTCTTCTTATGTTACCACAATTGCAAGTTCAGATGCGATGAAGGTTGATATGTTCTGCTCCTTCTTTTCTCCCTCCACAGTCTTTCTACTACGTAATGTCACAACCTGACATTGCTCCTTACTTGAACCCCCTGGGTTGCGTGGAAGCTCGGTTGAACTTGGCAGTGCCCCTTGCGGTATACTTTTGAGCTCATTTGCAATTTGGCTCATTTGCAATTCAAGGTTGCAGATGAACATAGCCTGACTTTAAAGCACCATCTCATTTTTCTTTATATATTGCTTCAATAGGCCTTCTAGGGAAGAAGATTGCGGTGGTTGTTGTGAGCTACTTGCTTGGTTGCTCTACTGACCGTTGCTACATTGAAAGAACCCTGGTGGCCCTTTTTTTTGTGCCCCATATTGAAAGTTTTGTTATGGATTCTTCCAAGCAAAGTTTGGGTGGTTTTTCCACCCGGGGTTGTAGGTGTTGGAAAAAGGGTTGTTCTTTACAAAATATACAGACTGTGGGTTTTATGGAAAATCTTCCATCGCATGCCCATCAACGCAAGTTGCACACCTTGCGGTGTTTTGACTTATTGCGTTGATTTGCCCACCTTGCGGTGTTAGGCTACTGCGTCATTCCTTGAATTAAATTCATCGATGCAGTCATTTGGTTCTGCAAGGAAACAATAGCACCGTTATTTCCGTCAGAATCTTTGAGTCTTAGTCTTTGTTCGCTCTCCCTCTAGTCTTCATGATTCTTGGAGATGCGATCCAGGATATTCTTCGCCTCATCATAAGTCTTGTCAAGCAGACCACCAGCTGCTGCCGCATTGGCAACGGTCTACGAAGCAGGATTCAAACGTGGTAGAAAATTCCATCTGAAGGTAGTCTGGTAGCCCATTATGCAGACAATCTCGGACCACCCTTTTAAACCTCGCCCAGGCATCGCTGAGCGATTCGTCCACGTCTTGTTCAAAATTAGTAATAAGCTTTCTTTGTCTCGCGTTTTCTGTAGGTGGGAAATATTTCTTCATAAACTTCTCCACCACCTGCTCTTAAGAAGTGATCTCTCCTAGTTCGAGCGAATAAGCTTATTTCTTAGCTTGATCACAGAGAGAAAATGGAAACAGTGTTAGTCGAATCTCTTCAGCAGAGATGTTTGGGAAAACAAAAGTATTGCAGATTTCAATAAAACTTCGAAGGTGGGCATGCAGATCCTCGCCACGCCTTCCTGTGAACTGACCTGCAGCCTGGATCATCTGTAGCATCACCGGTTTCATTTCAAATCTACTTTCGTCTAAGGCAGGCCTCATGATTCCCAAAGAGAAATCATAGAGGTTTGGTGATGCATAGTCCCTAATGGGCCTATTGCAATCGTTAGCCAACAGATTGGATTTGCAGTGACATTGTTGTTATTTGGTGCTTCATTCCTAGGCTGCTCCGCCATCTCTTCTTTATCAGATTGTGGTTGCTGATGGCGGTCTCTCAATCTTCTCCTAAAAGTCCTCTCAATCTCTGGGTCGTAATTCGCCAGAGATTGAGAGTTCTGCAAAGAAATAAAAAAAAACTACCATTAACAAACTATTTTGTCGAAGTCCCCGGCAACGACGCCAAAAACTTGATGCGTTATTTTATTGAATGGAATTATGGATGATATACGTTGATGGAATTACATTGTGCACTCAAGTTTCCCCAGCGGAATCCAAGTGTAAATTCCTCTGAGTTTCTTGGTAAGTCCAGGGTCGATTATAGGGACTTGTGAAAATAGTTTGCGTTGATAATTTTCTTATGAAGACTTTGCGGTAATCGGTAAATCATAAGGTGGTTGGTTTGTTGTTGCGTTAATGAAAATAATAATAAATGCGTTAGAGTTCGAAAAGAGTTGGCAACGAGAGATACGATGAATATGTAGTGAACGGGTTGAGAAGGGTTTTGGCTAACACTTCCTAGGTTGCATTTATACTTTGCGATCGTGCAACATGCATACAATAGTAAACCACCTCTCGGCGTGAATGCCACGGCTTCTAAGGCTAGAACGCATGCGATAAATATGCGATAAGCCTATAGGGTTTACACATAAACCTCTATTTCTATTTATGCGATGACAACATGACATTCACATAAATATGCGACCGCATAATATCATTCCTATTCCTAGGATGCAAGCGATGCACATTGACAAACAGAGCTTATCTCTAAGTCCCTATTTCTTGTTTATGCAAGCCTAATCTTGATCTTTCAAGTCAGATTCCAACCTAGCTCTATCGAGACACTAGGTTTTTCCTTTAGATTCTCTCTCGAGCAACTCTAAAGGGATGTTTTGCACAGCATAAAACAAGATAATCGCAAGCAATGAACTTCCTAGATCATGTTAGCTTAGTTCCTCTCAGCCCATTCAACTAGTTTAGCTACTCATGCGTATTAAGAGAGTGAGCAGATGTAGAAATATAACTTCCATTGAATAAATAAAAGATGAAATACAGAACAACAATGCAAGTACAGTAAATAACCTTGAGCAATTTCTTGTCACTAGGAGTTACACTGTTCTACTTGTGCTCTAATGATACTCTTGCTTTCGCGAGAGTCAACCCATTCTCTACTCTTACGCCTCAAGGTCCTCTCTCAAGCTGCCTTGGACGATCTCCGGTGTCACCACTCTTCTCTAGCTCCACCGTGTAATGAAAAAGAGAACTATGAATAGAGGTGTGAACTTGTAAGGTGATGAAGTAATCGATTGCTTAACCCCTTCTCTGAAGAATGCACTTAGTATTTATAGGGCATCGAAGGTGAAAGGTGGCTTCTTTCTCCTAGCTGTACAAATGGGGCTGCTTTAATTCCTGACTGATGCACTAGATAATTGTCACCGATAAAGCTAGAATGTTATCAACTGTCAACTTAATTTGGATTTGACTGCTGTCAGCTTTCTGTCCTATCGATCTTAATTGTCCTTTCTTCCGGATGCGTCCACCATGTTGCGGTAATTCTTCTTGGGTGAATATTTGTGAGCGCGATCAACGCAAAGTCTTGCGGTGAAGTTGCGCTCGACCGATGAATTCCTATGATCGCAATCTTTGCAATGCGTTAACGCACATTCTGCACAAAAAATACAAAAATCAATAGTTCCAATGCGCTGACGCACGCGACCACAATATTATAGATTTTATGCTTAATGAACGTAATTTATCATTATTCATTCACGCAATCCAACATTGTTTAATAACTTAGCACTATGATAACGTGCATTTCTGCCCGTTATCATAAAGCTGCTAAGGAGACTATTTGGCTTAAGAAGTTCCTTACTGATTTGGAAATTGTTCCAAATATGTCTTTGCTCATCACACTTTATTGTGATAACAGTGGTGTTGTGGAAAATTCTAAGGAACCTGGGAGTCACCGAAGAGACAAGTACATAGAACAGAAATATCATTTGATTCGGGAGATTGTAGATCGAGGTAATGTGATTGTCACGAAGATTTCTTCAGATCACAACGTTGCTGATCCGTTTACAAAGGCTCTCATAGCTAAAGTGTTCAAAGATCATCTAGAAAGTTTGGGTCTATGGGATATGCGACATATTATTTTGGGCAATTAAGAGATGTTACTCGGGTATAATGTATGCCCTAGTTTATTGTGATTTTGTACTTTATTTGTATTGCACATTAGTCTCCCTAACCTTTAGAACAAGTGGGAGATTGTTGGGATTGGTGTCTTAAATCTCTTTGTAATCTCGTAGTTTGTAAACTTTGTATAAACATAATGTTGTTGTTAATAAAATAAGTGTTAGTTTATAAGCATATACTCAATCCAATAAACTAAGATCCGAGGTTATTTCATATAATTTAAACAAGTATGTAGAGACATACAAGTGGATCTTGTTTAAATAATAACCTAAACGGTTTGTAGTAGATGGATAAGACTAGGTACCTTAACCTGGTGACACTATGAATATGACCCGCTTTATAGGTGTTACAAGTGTTGTAAAGTGCTACAAATGATCTGATCCTGATCATTCATGTGGAGACATGTGAGCGGGGGTATCCTATACAAAGGGCTTGTATAAGACCGGACTACGAAATGATTAATCTCTTTATATAACACTATTAATAATGGACACTTACATTTAACTAGGATGACCATAGGTGACATGACCTGAATCCTGAATGAGTTATGAACTCCTGCTCGTGAAGGCGATTCTTTGATTTATATGGGTGAGAGTGGCCAGATTACCAACTCAACAAGCCTAATATTTTAGGGATTCATCTGACTGGAGAGTTTGGAACACAGCTATACAACACGAAATTCACTTCTTCCCTGATGCAGGGGCAAGTGAATACTTAAGGGTTGATTCCGGGTCTTGAACATAGTGGCCACACCCTTTCCTGGCCTGAGAGGGACTTGGTCATAGTGGGACTATGACTTATTGTTCATTAGAGGAATCAGTGGTACTTAAGGAGTTAGATGTAACTACAGGGTCAAAACGATACTTTAGCCAACCTATACTTACGAGCAATTTGTGAAGGGTCATCGCATTATTGATTGGTTATATCCAATGGACATAGAAATTTATCTGTAGTGCGAAGAGTGTAGCTGTCAGTCTTTAGTGGAGTGACCGGCAGTTAATGGATGTTGGGTAGTTTAATTAAAGAGTTTAATTAATTATCCGATTACAGTTAAAGCTTCAATCTACAGGTTCATAAAGTCCCCTCGATAGCTCAACAGGTATTTAATTGAGAATTAATTTTGGATTAATTTGAAGTATTATTCAAATTACTTGAGGGAATTAATTATATATGATATAATTAATTAAATTGATTATATATGTGATATAATTAATATAATGTATTTGATACATTATAATATAAGAGGAATTTGAATATGATTCAAATACTAATTATATGAATGAGATTCGTGTAATTAATATAAATATGATTTATATTGAGAGGAATTAAATATTTGGATATGATTCAAATATCATATGGATGAGATTCATATAATTGAAGTTAATATAAATATGTGCTTATTTGTAGGTTACCCCAAGGAAACGAGAGGTGGATACTATGATCCAAGTGAGAATAAAGTGTTTGTATCATCAAACGTACCTTCTTGAAAGAAGACCACATTAGGGATCATAAACCATGAAGTAAAATGGTTTTAAGTGAGATTTCTAATGAGAGTTCTGAGACTTCAACAAGAGTTACTGAACAAGCTGATAGATCAACAAGAGTTATTGATGTCAGTTCATCTAGTCATCCATCTCAAGAGTTGAGATTGGCTCGACATAGTGGAAGAGTTGTGAACACATCTGTACGCTACATGGGTTTAACAGAAGCCCAAAACATCATAACTGATGATAGAGTTGAGGATCCATTGTCTTATAAACAAGCAATGGAAAATGTTGACAAGGATGAATGGATTAAAGCCATGAATCAAGAAATAGAGTCCATGTACCCCAATTCTGTCTGAGAGCTTTTAAATCAACCTGATGTGGTAAAACCTATAGGTTGTAAATGGATCTACAAGAGGAAAAGAGATGTAGATGGAAAGGTACAAACCTTTAAAGCTAGACTTGTGGCAAAGGGTTATACCCAGGTTAAGGGAGTGGACTATGAAGAAACTTTCTCACCTATTGTCATGTTAAAGTCTATCAGGATTCTCTTATCCATAGCCACATATTATGACTATGAGATATGGAAAATAGATGTCAAGACTGCCTTTTTGAATGGTAATCTTGAAGAAACCATCCACATAAATCAACTAGGAGGATTCATTGAACAAAATCAAGAGCAAAAGGTTTGCAAGCTTAGCCAATTCATTTATGGACTAAAACAAGCATCTCGATCTTGGAATATAAGATTTGATACTACGATCAAATCTTATGGCTTTTATAGAATGTTGATGAGCCTTATGTTTACAAGAAAATCATCAACAACTCAATAGCTTTCCTCGTGCTGTATGTTGATGATATTCTACTCATTAGGAATGATGTAGGTTTTTTGACTGATGTAAAAAAATGGCTATCTGCCCAATTCCAAATGAAAGATTTGGGAGAGATGCAGTTTTTTCTAGGGATCCAGATTATAAGAGACCGTAAGAACAAAAGGTTGGCCTCATCTCAAGCATCGTATATTGTTAAGATGCTTGTCCGATATTCGATGCACAATTCCAAGAAGGGTTTATTATCTTTCAGGCATGGAATTGTATTGTCTAAGGAATAGTGTCCTAAGACTCCTCAAGAGGTTAAGGAAATGAGACGAATTCCCTATGCATCGGTTGTTGGCAGCCTTATGTATGCAATGTTATATGTTATGTACTAGACTTGACATTTACTATGCAGTAGGGATTGTCAGTCGATATCAATTCAATCCAGGATTAGATCACTGAACGAAGATCAAAACGATCCTCAAGTATCTTCGGAGAACGAGGGACTATATGCTCGTGTATAGAGATAAGAATTTAATCCTTACAAGATACACATATTCTAAATTTCAGACTAATCAGGATTCTCAGAAATCCACATCAGGGTCAGTGTTTACTCTGAATGGAGGAGCTATAGTATGGCGAAGCATCAAGTAAGGATGTATCGCAGACTCCACTATGGAAGCCAAATACATAGCTGCTTGTGAAGTTGCTAAGGAGACTGTTTGGCTTAAGAAGTTCCTTACTAATTTGGAAGTTGTTCCAAATATGTCTTTGCCCATCACATTTTATTGTGATAACAGTGGTGCTGTGGAAAATTCTAAGGAACCGAGGAGTCACCAAAGAGGCAAACGCATAGAACAGAAATATCATTTGATTTGGGAGATTGTGCATAGAGGTGATGTGATTGTCACGAAGATTTCTTTGAAACACAACGTTGCTGATCCGTGTACAAAGATTCTCACGGAAAAACAGTATTTTGGCCCAACTGTACTTACGAGAAATTTGTGAAGGGTCATTGCACTGTTGATTGGTTATATCTAATGGACACATAAATTTATCTGTAGTGCGAAGAGTGCAATTGTCGGTTTTTAGTGGAGTGACTGACAATTAAAGGATGTTGGATAATTTAATTAAAGAGTTTAATTAATTATCCAAGTACCGTTGGAGCTTCAATCTACAAGTCCATAAAGTCCCCTCTATAGCTCAACAGGGATTTAGTTGAGAATTAATTTTGGATTAATTTGAAGTATTCAAATTAATCGAGGGAATTAATTATATATGATATAAAATAATTAAATTGATTATATATGTGATATAATTAATATAATGTATTTGATACATTATAATATGAGAGGAATTTGAATATGATTCAAATACTAAATAGATGAATGAGATTCATGTAATTAATATAAATATGATTTATATTGAGAGTAATTAAATATTTGGATATGATCCAAATATCATATGGATGAGATTCATATAAGTGAATATAATATAAAAGTGTGCCTATTTATAGGTTACCACAAGGAAACGAGAGGTGGATACTTCTATGATCCAAGTGAAAATAAAGTATTTGTATCGACAAACGCTACCCTCTTTGAAGAAGACCACATGATGGATCATAAACCACAAAGTAAAATGGTTTTAAGTGAGATTTCTCTTGAGACTGTTGAGACTTCAATTTAAATTAATTTAAATTAATTTGAACAATTTAAATTATCCCTTTTAAGTATCCTCTCGTGAGCTAACGAGGGGACCTTGTGGACCTGTAGATTAGAAGCTCCAACGATATGAGTTTAATTGGTTAAACTCTTTAACCAAGTTAATCAATATTCGTTAACTGTGGGTAGACTCAACTAAAGATCCACAACTGCACTCTTCTCACTACAGATATATTTCTATATCCACAGATATAGACCAATGCTAATAAGTTAGTCCTTCACGAGTGTAAACTCAAACTAGGTTAAATTACCATTTTACCTTTGGGTTACCTTTGGCTCCTTAAGTACCAGTGCTTCTCTAATGAATAACCTATTTATGGTCCAACCAATAAACAAAAACCCCCTTCGGGTCAATGAGAGGGTAGGACTCTTTGTTAAAGTACATGAGACACTACTTAAGGGAACACTCATCTACTTACCCTCAAGGAGGGAAGAAGTGAATTCTATTTTTTGTTATTATGTTCTCAGCTCTCCACTCAGACTTGTCCTCAAAATGGAAGGCATATTGGGTCGGCGATCTGGTCACCTTTACCCATACAAATCAAAGGATAATCTCTCATGAACATGAGTTCATAATATACTCAAGATTAAGACTAAGTCGCCTAGGTCATTCTATTGAAATAGAAACCTAACTAGTCAACAGTGTTACATCTAGTGGTTACTATTTCGTGGTCTAGTCTTACGCAAACTCATTGCATATGATACCCCCACTCGTGTATCACCTACATAAATGTGTTGGATCATTACATTTGTATCAAATACAAAGTGAGTGGTATCCATAGTGTTACAAGGACAAGATACCCAGCCTTATCCCTATACTACAGACCCTTTAGACTGTATCTTGAACATTGATGGGTATGTCTCTAAATATAGTTCAAGATTTATAAGACAACCTTGGATGTTATATTATTTGATTAGGATTATTAAGACAAAATAGACAACAATACAAACAATAACATTTATTGAATTAACATCAATTCTTTATTGATGAAGGTCAATTTAATAACATTTATTATCTACGAGGTTTAGGGCATAAAGCCCAACATAGCCTTCATAAGATTTTGATAATTCTACACATCCTATAGATGGATGGTCGCAGTCTCCCAATCCAAATCATTAAACTTCTTCATAATTCCATCCAAGAAATCCATCAAGCTCTAGCCATCCTTGAAACCACCCAGAAGTCCATGTAAGGAAGAAAAAAAGGAGAACCAAATACCTTTTGTGAACTTGCACCCCCACACATGACTCGAAATCTCCACGAATTTCCTGCAAAACATTCAAAGAGGATCAGTAGTAACCCTTTATTAAACTTGAATTCTAATAGATCATAAAAGAGATTAGGGGTGGAAACGGTTTGGTTTGACCCAAACCGAACCGAACCGGATTTTTTAAAATGTGAAATCGAACGGAACCGATTTATTGGTTCAAACCGAACCAAACCGAACCGCATATATTTTTTTAATTAAAAAGCGGTTCGGTTCTAAATTCGGTTTTGTTCTTTAAATTAAAAGTGTTTTGGTTTAAAATTTGGTTTTAATTTTTTTTTTAAATATATAAATAAATAAATATATATATTAGTTAAAAAACGGTTCGGTTCGGTTTCAAATTTGGTTTTCAAAAGTGAAATCGAACCGAACCGAATTAATTCAGTTTCAAAATTTCTTCAAACTGGATCGAATTGGATTTTCTGGTTTCACTGAGTTTTCTTCGGTTCGGTTCGATTTTTAGAAACGGTTCGGTTTTTGCGGTTTGAATGATCACCCCTAAAAGAGATATTGAAAATCAACAACAAACTAAACTAATCGTAGTTAAGATTTATGAAAGTATTGAAATTGAAATTTAACCATTATCAACATATTGGGACTAAAACAAAAACAATAGTTTAACCTAAATTTTTATTAGTTGACATGTACTATTTCAAAGTATTCTATTTATAAGTGGAGAATTCTTAAAACATTATGAATAAAAATAGGGAAAAGGCATGTCAAGTTCTTTTTGGAGTTTACTTGTTGATACTAAAATTTAGTATCATTTTGTGGATGTTTGAAAATTGGGAGGAACCGAATAATCAACCTGCAAGACAAGAAAAGGTGTTTAGCCACTGACACTCTATAATCAAGTCCATTAATTTATAGAGTTAGAATGTAGAATTAAAAGTGTTTTTCAACGTACCTTACAAGTCTTTAACCCTCCAGATATATAAAAAAAATGATTATATAATGATCACTTAATTAACTACTCTCTCGAATTATTAATTAACTGTCATTAATCTAACTTAAGTATTACGAACCAATAAAATGAAGCTACAAAGAAGAGTTTAAATACTTATACATATCTTGCCTAAAATGGTTGACCTTGGGTCGGTTTTTACCATCTCTCATACAGGTCGGTTTTTTATGATCCTTGTTGGTCTTTTGATCCATCTTGTGAATCGATCTATTTAGCCCTTATAGTTAACCTTATGGGACAACCTCTATATTTAGCCAAATAACTTCTCTTAGAATGACCGTTTTAGTCGTTAATTTAAGGCTAAATATGTAACAAGCCAAATTTTAGGAAATTGCATGTATTTATTTATCTTGATCATGTAGATTTGGATTTCGAACTTTAGAGACAAAGAATTTGTTTATTTTGGTTAACTTGATTTAATTAATCTTGGTCAAGATATGGGATTAATTCGATTATTGGGAATAGAATTTAATTTTTGACTTTAGATTGGGTAAATTTCAATTGAGTTTTAATTGGAGATGGTGGAGATTTAAAATCATTGGGTTGAAGTGAAAATAAATAAATTAAATTAAATTTTGTGGTTTTTGGGGAAATGAAATATTTCATGGTGTTGAGGAAAAGAGGGAAATTAGGATTTAAGAGTTTTCTCCTATTTAAATAAGAACCTCGGTTTGGGTGCAATTAAAGAAAAAATAAAAGAAGAAAATTTTCTTCTTCTTCCAACCAAAAACTAGCACATGCCCCCCCCCCCCCCCCCCCCCCCCCCCCCATGAGTTCCAGCTGCCAACCGAAGCTTTGCAAGACACCGCCGCCGATCGCAGCTTCCGCTAGACGTCGTCCGTCCCTCACAGCCCAGCTCGCCGTTCGTTGCGCTTAAAGGCTGTCGGACGCCGTTCATCCTTCACAGCCCAGCCCAGCTCGCCGTCAACCGCGTAGTTCTACTGTCATTGTCATTAAAGTCGACGTCCGTGACAGATTTCGTCTAGACAGCTTTGGATCTATTCGTGTGGCCCTCTGTTCGCGCGTTATTGGATAAGGATTTGGTTGTTTTCAGTTAGTTTTTTGGGTTTCTTGAAAGATTTTGGCTATCTAGTGTAATTTTGGTCTTACAATTGGTTCAATCTTGAATTTAAGAGATTGAAGTGGAGGTTCTAAGGCGTTTTAGTGGCTGCCCAATTCTTCATTGGTTTAGTTTTGGCAATTTTTGGGGTAAGTTTTGTGGGGATTGTAGGAATAAATTGTGTATATTTTGGGGATTTGCCCCACAAGTTGAACTGTGTGTTTATGGTTGGTATTAAGGACTTTGATTTAAGCTTTTGCTAAATTGAGAGGAAGGTTCAGCTGCTTGATTTCTATTTTGCTTAGGCTTAAATCTAAGATAAGTGTTTTGCTACCAGTTCGCCCTCGAACCCAAGTTGTTGTTAAATATGAGATTTTACTAAAAGCATAATTTCATGTGTTGCTTTGAACTGTTATGACTTACTGTGTGACTTGCTATGTTTGACTGTTGAGGGGGTTACAAAGGCCTATGTTTATGCCATAAAAATTATGATTGTATGTGACTATTATGGTAACCGAATAATGGATGCATTTTGAGACTATTTGATCCCTTTCGGGCATGATTAAAGACTATGATTGTATGCTTATGACTATATTAGACTAATAGTGACTATTAGTATCTTTATTGGGCCATGCACATATATGTTGTGAACCTTTGGGTTCGTATCTTATGTCTATGATTGTGTCCCTTCGGGGTCACTACTTATGAAAGCGTGCCTTCGGGTTTGTCTCTTATACCTATGTCTATGCCTACGCCTACGATGCGTAATGTGCACATAGAACCCGATAGCAACGCTAATAGCTTACTAGTGGATCCTGTAGTAGTTCGCTTACTGGGTATATTTTTATACTTATTATTTTCTCTTCATGGTTTTTAGGTAAAGTTAAAGATAGACCGACAAATAACAAGAGGGATCCGTGACCCGGTCAGTGGGACATGATAATGCTTCCGCACCTATGTTTTATTTTATTTTATTTTTGACATGATTTAGGTTAGAAGTTTGACATTTGAAACTTTTGGTTATTTCGTTTATTCATTAGTTAATTTATTAGTTTATTCAATTTATTCTAAATTTAGAATCAGGGGTGCCTCGAATAGTGTTTTATGATATTATTTTTTTTTGGAAATAAAAGTCTAGTCCCTTTTATTAAAATTCCTTTGAGAAATATATATTGCTAAGCTTATGCATGCACGTAGTAGCGCCCTGGTAGTATAATAGAAAGTCGGATCGTTACAATTGGTATCAGAGCCTAAGTTTAGATTCTGTAGACTGACTTATTAGGTGAGTCCAAATTGTCCCATTGGCCCTAAACGGATTCTTCATCATCACCAAGTAAGTCCTTTAGGATTTTATGTATGAAACTTTACCTGAATTATAGTCGTAACTGATGGGATTTCTTGTAAGGGTTTTTGTTAAAGTTGATTACATGTGGTTATCGGGAGATGGCACCATAAACGAGAGGAATGGACGGTCAAGGTAATAATGTTAGTAGGGAGCAGGACCTTGAAGTACAAGACTCTGGGGTGCAAAACCCAGAAGCGTAGGACCTGCCACCTCTTGACCCTTCTAGGTAAACCTAGAAAAGTGTAAGAACAAGAAGCGGGCCTCGAAGTCCGACTGTACCCCATCGAGTGCAGACATCCCTAGAGATCCCAACCGAGTATATCGCCATGGTTGCAACAGTTGTAAAAGTTGTTACGAACGTGGTGGTGGGATAATTAAAGGACATCGTGGTAGAATAGATATCTCAGTATGTTCAGTCGCAGCAGGTACCTCCCTCGCAGGTTCCAACGCCACAAGTGCAGAATTCAGGCCAAGCTTTGGACTAAGTTGTGACAGGTATTTTAGAGGAGGCTAGCACTTGCGAGATTTAAAAAAATAGGACTCTTGATGTTTGGTGGGTCACTGAAGGACCCCACTAAGGTGGAGTTGTGAATGTATTCCATAGAAGGTATCTTCTAGTACATGAGGTGCCTAGAAGAGCAGAAATTGTAGTGCGCCGTATTTGTACTCATTGATAATGCCAAGCACTGGTGGAGCTCAGCAGAGAGAATGATAGATGCCAGTGGAGGCCAGGCAACGTGGGACCAATTCAAAGAACGATTCTATGAAAAGTATGTTTTCGCTCACGTGAGATACAACAAACAGGTCAAGTTTATGAACCTAAAGTAGGAGACCTTGACGGTGGAAGAGTATGAAGAGGAGTTTGACAGGCTATCATGTTTCGCCCCCGACTTGGTGTTCACTGAAGAAAAGAGAGCTGAAAGATTTATTCAATGACTTTGAGATGGGGTGCGAGGCACTGTGCAAGCATTTTAGCCTACCACCTATGCAGTAGCATTTTGTGCGGCAACATGAGTAAGCTGTCCATCGGGGATAGAGTTTTTGAAGTCCTTGGCAGTAGAACCCACCTCGGGCCAAAAGAGAAAAGTAGAGCAGAGAGTTTCAGAACCTCTACATAAAAGGCAGAATACAGATAGACCATTGGGACGTATCAAGCAACACGCTTCTAGTTCAAAAAAAGTCTGGAGGGACATGCCTATGTGCAAATCATGTGGAAAGCGACATTGAGGGTGTTGTTTGATCGGTACAGGAACTTGCTTCAGGTGTAAGCAGGCAGAACATATGGCCGACCAATGCCCTAATAGTGGTTCTGGTAGTGGTAGGGGTCAGCACTCGAATTCTCAGTAGGGGAGTTCAAATCGACAACAATAGTAGGGTCAAGTTTATGCCACGACTCGACGTGAGGTAGAAAAGTCAGACTAAGTGGTGATAGGTACACTCCCTATTCTGGGACATTATGTTCTTGTATTGTTTGACTCTAGTTCGACGCATTCATTCATATCGACTGTGTTTGTGAAGTATGCTAGTATAGAAGTAGAGTTGTTGTGTTATGTATTGTTAGTTTTTACTCCATTTGGAGATGTTATTCATGTAACACAGAGGGTAAAAACATGTTAGCTTATGATAGTAGAACATATATTAGATGTGACCTTGTTAGTCATGGGTATGACAGATTTTGATGTGATTTTAGGCATAGGTTGGTTGGCTGCCAACAATGCCGTCATATATTGTTTTCGTAAAGAGGTTGTCTTTAGCCCACCTGCAAAAGCTAACTTCAAGTTTAAAGGGGCTAAGATTGAGGCTTCGTCTAAGATAGTCTTAGCTGTAAGAGCTAGGAGGATGGTTAGCCAAGGTGCTTGGGGTATTTTGGCCAGTGTAGTTGATACCAGAGATCCTAAAGTCACTGTGTCATCCAAGCCAGTGATGAGGGAGTATCCAAATGTTTTTCCAGAGGATCTCCCAAGGTTGTCATCGTATAGAAAGATAGATTTCATTATTTAATTGGAACCAGACATTAATCACATCTCTAAAGCCCCTTATAGAACGGCTCCAGCAGAACTGAAAGAGCTTAAGACCTAGTTGCAAGAGCTGCTCGACAAGGGTTTCATACGTCTGAGTGTGTCACCTTGGGGTGCACTTGAAAGATCTGTGAGGTTCACTACGGAAGCAGGATCGTCCTAATTTTAAATATTTCATAAAATCAAATACAGTAAACATACAATTATGCTTATACAGATAATTTATAGCATGTTTATAGATAAATAGGAAGAAGAAGGGTTGGGAATTTCATACCTTTGAAGAACCGATTCTTCACGAAAATCCTCCTAGATTCGGTCACGAACCCTCCTCTTGGAATCTTGAGCTCCAAAAAATGCAGCAACTTAATTTGGCCACCACTATAAGCTGAACATTCTGTATTCTCCTTAAGGGTTGAGAATTTTAGAGAGAGAGATTTTTTTTTTTTTTTTTTTTTAGAGAGAAAGAGTAGTTCTTGGGAGATCTTGGCAGATCAATTAATAACACATCACACACTCTGACTCTGTGAAAACCTCTGTGAAGAAGATGAATATCCCATAAAACTACCCCATTCACCACGTTAATCTGAGAGAGAAATAAGAGGAGGAAAGTTATTTCCCTCTTTTTAATTTCAAAAATTAAATTAAATTAAATTAAATTTTGAATGAGGATTATATATATATATATATATAACTATATGTTATATCAAATATAATACATAACCTATAGTTTTTATATTGTATCAAATATAATATAACATATAGTTTTAATTTCTCTCAATGATACATGATATTTAATATAAATCCACTTCGTATTAAATTTAATTATATTCATCTCATCCATATAAATTATTTGAATCATATTTAAATATTTAATTTCTCTCTAAATAAATTTTATAATATAATGTATCAAATACATTATATTAATTATATCACATATAATTAATTCTCTCAATTAATTTGAACAACTCAAATTAATCCAAAATTAATTCTCAATAATCTTTGTTGAGCTACAGAATGGACCTTATGGACATATAGATTAAAGCTCAAATGGTACTTGAATAACTAATTAAACTTCTTTAATTAAATTACTCAACATCCAATAAATGTGGGTCACTCCATTAAAGACCGATAGCTGCACTCTTCGCACTACAGATATATTTCTATATCCATTGGATATAACCAGCCAACAGTGCGATGACTCTTCACAAATTGCTCGTAAATATAGTTAGGCCAAAATTACCGTTTTGCCTCTGTAGTTACATCTAACTCCTTAAGTACCACTGATCTCTCTAATGAACAATAAGTTATAGTCCAACTATGAACAAACCCCTTTTGGGCCAAGAGAAGATGTGGCGTCACATTGTTTAAGTCTTGGAATCAACCTTAAGGGCAATTTATCTACTTACCTCGACATTAGGGAATGAGTGAATTTCGTCTTGTGTAGCTATGTTCCCAACTCCCCAATCAGACGAATCCCCAAAATGGTAGGCTTATTGAGTCGGCGATCTAACCACTCTCACCCATACAAACCAAAGGACCGCTTTCATAGGCAGGAGTTCACAACTCATTCAGGATTCAAGTCACGTCACCTATGGTCATCCTGGTGAAATGCAAGTTTTTACTATTAACGGCGTTATATAATGAGACTAGTCATTTCATGATTGGTCTTATACAAACCAGAACATCCCGTTCACATGTCTCTACATGAATGATCGGGATCAGATCATTTGTAGTACATTACAACAATTATAACATCTACAAAGTGAGTCGTATTCATAGTGTCACCAGGATAAGGTATCCATCATTATCCATCTACTACAGACCATTTAGGTTATCACTTAAACATGATCCATCTGTATGTCTCTACGTACATGTTTAAGCTACCGAAGATAATCTTGGATGTTAGTTTATTGGTTTTGTGGGTTAATGCCACTAAATATCGAATAAAATATCTCATATTTTATTAAATAAATCATTTGTACATTACAATTACAAACTATAGGACCCACGATATTTAGGACATCAACTCCAACAATCTTTCACTTGTCCTAGAGCTAGTGGAATGTACATCATAAAATTCACACTAATATAAAAGTAAATAAAATAGTAAACTAAGGAGTAATATGCATTCATACAAAATCTCTCACTTTCCCTAGACTAAATGTGGCCTGTCTCATAGACTCATACTCTGCAGGTGACCCTCAAACACCTTAGATGTGAGGGCCTTTGTAAATGGATCAACAACATTATTTGTCAAAGCCATCTGCGTAACGATCATGTCCCCTTGATGCACAATCTCTGGAATGAGATGATACTTCTACTCTATGTGTTTCCCATGCTTGTGACTCTTAGGCTCTCAAAAATTAGCCACAACACCACTATTATCACAATAAAGGGTGATGAGCCTAGACATATCTAGAACCACGTTCAGATCAGTTAATAACTTCCTAAGCCACACAATTTCCTTAGCAGTTTCACAAGCCGCTACGTACTAAGCCTTCATAGTGGAGTCAGCAATGCACCCCTCTCCTCCAAACTACTGCCCCCCCGTTAAGAATGAATACTGATCCTGATGTGGATTTCCTAGAATCATTATCAATCTTGAAATTAGAGTTCGTGTATTTTATAAGGATAAAATCCTTAGAACCATGTACGAGTATGTAGTCCCTCATTCTCCATAGATACTTGAGGATGTTCTTAACAGCGGTCCAATATCAAATTCTGGATTAGACTGATATCTACTGATTATCCCCATTGCATAGTAAATGTCAAGTCTAGTAACATCGTATACATCAGGCTACCAACAGCCGATGCATAGGGATCTGTATCATTTCTACATTCTCTTAAGGTGTCTTAGGACACTGTTCCTTAGACAAAAAATTCCATGCCTGAAAGGGAGTAAACCCCTCTTGGAGTTCTGTATCGAAAACTTGATAAACATCTTGTCAATGTATGATGCCTGAGATAGGATAGCATTTTATTCTTTCGATCTCTAAAGATCTGAATTTCCAAAACAAACAATGCCTCTCCCAAATCTTTCATTTGGAATTGGATCGCTAGCCAATTCTTAATTTCAGTCAGCATACCTACATCATTCCCAATGATTAGGATATCCTCTATATACAACATAAGAAAAGCTATTGAACCGTTCATGATTTTCTTGTAAACACAAGACTCATCAACATTCTGATCAAAGCAATAAGATTTGATCGCAGTATCAAATCTTGTATTCCATGATCGAGAAGCTTGCTTGATAACTTGTAGAAATACGAGTTATTTAGACTGCCTTATCTAGATATTGCGGCCAAAAGAGAATAAATATGCGTCAATTGTATGAAAATTAGCTTTGAAATACAATAATTATGAATTATCGCAATTATACCCACTAACATCTTTAAGATGGACAAAAAGGAGATTTTACTCTGTTTTGCAGGAAACAAGTCACCGCTTGTGCTCAAGGCTCAAGAAGAACTAATCAATGCATCTCTGTCGCAATGCGCCCGTCAATCAATAATGAAGAGACGATTAATGCAATGACAGCGCAATGCGATAGTCGATCCAGAGCTGACTTTCAACCGCATGCGGTAGTAAAAACAAACACCGCATGCAAACTCACGATCGAAAGATGTAGCTGAGCAATGCAAAAGCGGAGGATGGAGACACGTGTACAACTAACGGTTGTACAGAATTGACGGTCTGATTGCATAACAGAAGAAATAATATCCCTTCATCTTCGGAATTTCCATAACAACAAGTGGGGACCACAAGGCCGGAGTCAAAGATCCTCACCTATAAATACCCCATAGATTTTAGAGAAAACTTACACTACTGGATACGGGGCTAATTGCTGCTAAAGTGTTGAGAGAAAAGGCTGAGTTGGGTGCTTAACTGAAGAAATTCGGGAAGAAGACGAGACAAGGCCGAGAGGTGAGTCTCAGTTCTATTATTCCGAATACCCACCGAGATGCTTTGTGCTAAGAACTCTACTACCGGTTGAGCAAGCCTGAGAGGGAAGCTCATCCATCCATCTGATCCATCCAATCCGGCAAGCAGATCTCCACCCGAATTGGTGCTAAGACGTTGGCGCTTGTTTGCATTTGTTCTATCTCTTTTCATCATTGTATTTCACCTTCTTTATCTTTTCATTCACACACCATGTATCAAACGCTTAATAGATATATTAAATGTTTCGATTGCTTTCATATTCCATTTTCTGTCTACTTCCGTTCCTCCGTGAATCACTTTCTCCATGATGTCTTCTTAATCCCCTGGTAGTTAATATGAATTAAACGAGTACTTAACTTGTGTTAAAGAGATAAATGCGTAACTAAAGCCTGCTAGACGGCATCTTCACCTGTGAGAGCAGAAGTGAAGATGTCATTCTGATCTATCGAGAGAAGGTTAGAAGAATGCGTTAACTAAAGCGAGTAGTACTTTCAGACATGGAAGCAACCTTGTGTTCATTACGTTCGTCTCTGATTCACCACAGACATGTGGGAGCGCGGTCAATCACTGAAAGGTGTACACCAAGAGAAAAACGGAACCGTACTTGTAACTTCAACGCAATTAAGAAACTTGCGCTGTTTATATTAGTATCTTTCTCTTTCTTTTTGTACATAAGACTTGCCGCCGCATTCCATGTTCTTTGCATAACCTTCATAGCCAGTTTGGACCCCAGCACCTTGTATCATGAAGCCTGTATCTTGTATCATCTAGCTTAGGTTTACTGTACTTATTTTATTATCGCATTTTACTGCTTTCCTTTACTTTACCACAATTTTATATACTTGTACAAAACACTCTTTAAAGATTGAAAAACCTGGTCGCATATACCACAAACATACCACAATAACCTCAAACAGTCCCTATGTTCGACCTCAGATCACACCGAGAAACTTGCGGTGGAATTACACTTGGTTCCAATGTAAGGAAACTTGTGACAACGCAAGGCATACTACAAGAATATTCATAAGTAACGCATATCTAGAAGTAGTATCGCATATTTGTCCACATGCTTAAAGATATAAATTTTAAGTTACAAGTTTATGGCGCCGTTGCCAAGGATTGGTTAATGATTTATTGTTTGAGTGTGTTTTGGTATTTTGCAGGACATATCTCATTGTACTGGCTGTTCAACTCGGAGAGCAGCCTGACGGTTTATGAGTCTTGGTGTTGAACCAGAATTAGAAGCTAAGCCTGAGATCCAGCGTACTTTTCGTGCAAGGGAACATCAGAACCAATTAGGCGAAAGAAGGCCGTAAGCATGGCTGACAACAATGATGATGCGGTACCGGTTGAGAATCAAGAGGCTGTTCAACCAGCACAGGATCCTGTTTTCCTGGCTGCTGATCGCAACATCCAGATGAGGAATTATGCGGCACCTAATTTGTATGATTTTTCGCCTGGAATCTCGAGGCCTACTATGGAGGAGAATGCGTGGTTCGAGATTAAACCGGTCATGCTGCAAATGATTCAAAATGTCGGGCAATTCGGGGGTCTGCAAGGTGAAGACCCATATGCCCATTTGATCAGCTTTGTCGAAATGTGCGGCAACTTTCCTTACCTGGCGTAACCCCAGAGAATATAAGACTATATATGTTCCCTTACACCTTGAGGGACGAGGCTAAGAGGTGGGCTCACTCACTAGAGTCAAATGGGATCACTTCATGGGACCAACTGGTGGAGCGGCTCATGAAGAAGTTCTTCCCACCTGCCGTCAACGCAAGGCGATGAAAGAATGTGCTAAACTTCGAGCAGATGCAGAATGAGACCCTAAGCACCACCTGGGTGTGATTTAGGAGACTGGTGAAAAACTGTCCGCATATCGGGATCCCCGATTGCATTTTGATGGAAACTTTTTATAACGGTCTGAATCGAGCAACGCAGGCTATTGTTGATGCCTCCGCGGCAAGAGGTTTTATGGATAAAACATACACAGAGGCTAAAGTCATCCTCAACCGCATCTCGCGGAATATGGATGACTGAATCGATGATGGATATGAAGGCCGAGGCACCAAGAGAAGGAAAAATGAAACAGCCATTGTCCCTGTAGAGACGATGACCATGTTGGCCGCTCAAATGGCCGCGGTGACCTCGATCCTTCAGTCAATGCCAAATAACCAAGGAGCCATTGCTCAACAATCAGCGCAACCTGCTGCACCGACTCAAGTGGCTGCAATTAGTTGCGTTAATTGTGGAGGGGCCCACGTAGCTGACATGTGCCCATTGACTCTTCAGCAAGTATGCACCATCCAGAACAACCCCTTCAGCAACACCTATAATCCGGGCTGGAGGAGTCATCCTAAATTCGGTTGGGGAGGCAATCCCAACCAAGGGGGGCCAGTTAACCATCAAGGGGGCAGTAGAGTGAATCCTCCTTTTCACCACAATTAAGGGCAACCAAGCCAACCGCACAACCAGCAGTCATCATCATCAAACACCTCAAGGAGACACTGCTGAAGCAATACATGGATAAAAACGACGTAGTGATGCAAGCACAGGCGTCTTCAATAAGAAGTCTAGAGATCCAAGTGGGCCAGCTGGCCTCTAAGCTGAGAAGTCAAGCACCGAGAACGTTGCCCAACAATTAAGAAGCCCCGGGATCTACAGGAAAGGAGCAATGTCCTTAGGACATTGGGCAGGCAAGTCTGATCGCCTGCGTAGATGTGGATTACGATCACTCATGACAATGCAATTTTTGGTTCATGTCTCAATACTATGTTTAATGCTTTCTTAAATTTCTGTCTATTTGAATTCTAAATTTTGTCTTTGATTCTGCATTTAATTCATTCTTGACTTCATGAATTTATATCCTCATTTATTTCTCTGCATTTAATGCTGTCTCGTCTTTAATTCTTTGAGTTTTTATGTAATTAATGTGTTGAGCTTTAAATGGTGAATGATTTAGTAATAAAGAGAAAATTTATTGCCGCAAGTCATAACAACTTGCATTGATGAAAAAATAATAAAAATAAAATAAAAATAATGAAACGATTAACAACAAGTATGTAAAGCGATAATGGATGCATCTTAAACTAATAAGAGATGCTTTGCGTTCACCTAACTCAACTATATTGAGTTGAGGGGTGTGTTGCGCTCGTATATGTCCTTTGCCCGTCCTTAGTTACATGCACTATGTTGAGGTATTCTCCAAAAATGCGTTTGGTTAAGGGGTGTGCTGCAAGGATATATGCGTTGTTTCCCATCCTCAACAAAAATGCATTTGCGTTGGTGAGCACAATGCGTTAATCTTTATCTTGCGTCCATTCGAATAAAATATTAAAGAAAATTCCTTTTGTAATTTGGGTGAAGTCTAATCGTTTCATATTCCTAAGAAATTATGACCAGACAGACGAAAGGACAGCTTTATCTGAAATTCCATAAATGAGGGAAGTGGAACGATGCGCCTTTTGAGCTGCTCGAGGCCTGTCGCCGCAAAAATCGCGTTGGGCCCACTGCGGCCCAACCTATAAATAAAGCCCCTTCCCTCGTTGTGAAACTTTACCTCATTTTGCAAATTAGAAATCCTAATGCCTTGCATTCAGGCCTTCCTTTTTCCCCAACATTCTAGCGTGTTACCAGTCCTCCCAAGTTCGTATCCATGGCTGATCAAACTCCCAACCAATCTGCTTCACCATCCACCCCTGACCAAGTAGCCATGCGAGAGACAGCATTTTTGGTTGCCAGTTGTAGACTCACCGCCCAAGCCCACACTGTCCTCAGACTTGTCGGGAGAGCCCGGAGAAACCCTCTAGTCGTTAGGCCTTCTCTGTTCAAAAGAGGAGGAAGCACTAAGAGCATTCCTATTCCAACACCTGTCGTCTCGACTGAGAGTGAAAGGAAGAGACGTGACGATACAGAAGTGTTTGACAATATTCTGAGTACCTTGGAGCTTGGAGGTGGATTGCCCGAGGTTGGGGTTGTAAATCAACCACTACCTAGAGGAGATAGTGGTGGTAGCGGATGGAGTAGTGGTGGCGGAGGTAGTGGCGATTGAAGAAGAAACAGGAAAAGGCGTTCTGGCCCTAAAGATTCCTGAGGAGATTGACAACGCAAAAGCCTATAATGGACCGCCAAGAAGAGAAGAAGAAGAGATTGCGATGGAAGAGGCCAAGGAGGCTGAAGTTACGTTGGAGGCTGAAGTTACATTGGAGGCCCCTGAAGTTACGTTCGAGGAGGTTGCAAGGGAGGTGCAACCAGAAATGGCTAAAGAAAAAAAGAAGAAGAACAAGAACAAGGGAAAGAAGGCTGGGGAGGCTGAATCTTCCTATCATTGCAAAGAAAAGAAGAATAAAGAGAAAAAGGATGATGATGAAGACGAGGAGGCCAGGAAGGAAAGAAAGAAGAAGGAGAAAGAGGAAAAGAAAATGCGCCGACATGAAGAGAGGCGCCTGAGAAAGAAAGAGGAAGCGAGGCAGAGGGCTACGAGCCCTGAGATAGATGGATAATTAACCTCCGTAAGGGAGGATAAGGGGAAAAGGCACAGTTGATGGAACCGGCGCAACCCGAAACACGCAAATGGTTGCGACTGATGAAGGAGAAGAAGCAGAGGGAACCCCCCTAATGCGCCGTCACAGGGAAAATGTGCCGCAAGGGTCCACTATTGACCCTCAAAGATTAATTTTGGCATTGGAAGAGAAAGAGAGAAAAAGAAAGGAAGAGGAAGAGAAGCAAGAAAAGATGGAGAGGGGCAAGCTCATCATCGTAGAGGGGAAAGCTCATCATCGTAGAGGGGAATAAAAGAAAAGGATTGGAGTTTGAAGAAATGCAAAGCAACAATGAGCTTGCCAGACTTGAAGGGATACGAAAGCACGAGGAGGAACAACGTCTGTTGCTGGCCTCTGAACAATTTGAAGAAGAATTTGCGAGAGAAGAAAGAGAAGAAGAAGAAGAAGAAGGGAGGAGGAAGAAAGAAGAAGAGGACAAATTATTGGAGGAAGAGAAAATGAAAAAGCGCGAAGCCAATAAGCAGCGCTTATACAAGAAGAAGGGAAAAGAACTCATAGAGCGTGAGAAAGAAGAACAGCGCAAGGAGTAGGAAAAGAAAGAAAGACAAGCAGCCCACTTTGTGTTGGCAAAAGGCAAGACGATCACAGAAAGCAGCGAACCCGCACCGGCCAGGAAGCATTCATCAAGGAAAAAGGAGAATGATGATATGTTGATCGAGATGGGCTTCTTTCCTGTGTCGAATCCACTACTTGGCCTTATCACGAGCGTAATTTTGGAACATGGGTGGGACACGTTCTGCCAGTGCCCATCCATCATCGTGCCTCAGGTAGTGTGAAGCTTCTAATGCGGGCGTCTTCATAGAAACATGGATGCGGTGACCTTTAAAGGATAAATAGTATCCTTCAGTGCAAGGGACATCAATGAAATTTATCAGATGAAGGATAACTCTGATGCATCAGAGAACAAGATTATTGATGATCCCACAGAAGAACATATGGATGATGCGCTGAGGGTATTAACGCAACCGGGCACGAAATGGTCGGTCTCGCTCAAAGGCATCCGCACTCTGGAGTCCAAGGCCTTGCTACCAGAGGGATGGCTCTGGGTTTACTAGGTCAAGAAGCAGTTGATCCCAACAACGCACGACAGAATGGTATCAAGGGATTGGGTCATACTGCATTGCTTGCGGCATTCCTATCTGCATAGGGCGGTTGATCGCAAGGCAGATCAAAGCATTGGTGGGGAATATCCGGGGGTAGTACTTCTTCCCGTGGATCGTTTCAAGTCTATGCCTATCTATGGGCGTAGGCATTGATGAGGAGCCCATGCTAGAAGTCCACGGCCTCATTAACATCAAAATTTTGAGGCTGCTCCTCAAAGACTCCCTGCATTGCCCCGAGCTGCCAGCAAAAAGGCCTGCGATCGATTTGAATGCGCCACAAGAACCAAGGCCCAAGAGACAACGAAGAGAAGACAAGGAAAAAGAGAAGGTCCTAGAGTCACCAACGCAAGATCCAGTACCTATGGACCCTCTTCCCTTAGTTATTCGACCTCCAAGCCCTCCGAGTCCACCAGCGCAACCCTTTTCCCCTCTTCACGAACATTTTACCAATCTTCTCCTTGTCTCAACCTTCTCATCTGTTTACCCAGCAACCCCACATTCACCATTAGCATCATCACCGCAACCCACCATTCCATCGCCGCAAGTTGATGACCAACACGATTTGGGTGAAGGCACCTCTGCCCAACCCCAAAATGATGCTGGCGAGACATCGTAGGCACAACCCTCCATCACCGTCATGGCTGCTGAGTTAGCAGAAATGAGATCCCTCTTCTCCCAACAACAACAACTTTTCTCTCAACAACAACACTTCTTCAACCAAAGATTTGAAGTGGTAATGGAGCGAATTGATGATATTCAACGCAATGCTACCACATCAAGAAAGGCGCTGATCAACATGCAACGCAACGTTTATAAAGTCCATATGCACCAGAGAATGATTGCGGAGCGTAATCAAGAGTACTTCAACTTTTTCACCGCATATCTTCATGGTTCGATGGTGCCCCTACATCTCCGACAACACTTAAATTTTGAAGAAGTGCCTCTTGCACCACCTCAAAATCCGCCTCTAGACCCGTCAGCCTCTCAGCAATAATCCTCCTATATTTTTTCTCTTCTATGCGACCATTATGTATTCTTTTAAATTCATTTATTCTTTTATGAGTTAATCAATTCTTTGATTCTTGTACAGGCACAAATTTTTATATTGCGTTAATTTTTAATTATTTGTATACTTTGTTAATATTCAATACTGAGTATATATTCACTCCATTTTTGCCTGTGCCTTTTTCTTTATCATCCTTTGTCAATATTTGCGATATTCTCAATCTTTTACTTTTGTGTTCTTCACTGCGTTGCTATGATGTAATATATGTTTATACTTAGAAACATTTCCCATACTTAGTAAATTATGACTAACACTTAGTTAATTCTTAATTTAGTAGTACTTTAACTTTTATCTTTCAAAGTTCTGCTCAAACCTTCTTTTTGAAATTTTCTTCTAAGTGTTTGTCTAGTCTATCCAAACAACGCAATGAGGACCTTGCTCATCTTTAAATTTGGGGGTGGGGAAGGTTTGAGTAGATGAGATCAAGAATATGCAGTATTTAAGAAAAATGCATCCATTTTCTTTTAAAAAAAAAATTCATACAAATATCCAATGTCAGCGCAAGGGAAACCCTTAAATGTTCCCAACCTGATAAGAGTTCAGTTGTGAAAGGAGCCTGCTCGTAGTTGGATGTTCGTATGACACCCATAGGAGCAAGCCAAAATGAAGGTGGGTTTCCAAGAACAATGTAATATGAAATAGAAAAAGAAAAGAAAAATAAATACAAGAGACAACTCCTCTGAATATCATGAGTTAAAGTTGAAATTGACACACAATCGTAGTTGGATGTTCGCATGAAACCCGTGGGGACAAGCCAAAACGAAGAGTGTAACCACGACCAACAGTCTTTAAATAAATGACGCAAACGTTTTGACCACCGCATATAAATACATCGAGTTGTTTTGACAAGAAGAGAAAAACATTCTATTTTGAAAAATTAGAAAAGAATTTTTGAGCAAAAATTTGTTATATAGAAGAATAAAGTAGGGCTTTGTTAAGAATTAGGAAGAATAGAAGGAAATTGCGATGTCAAGTAATGTGCCTAAGTGTAACATTCGGAGCAACCAATTGTCGCAAAAATATAAGATAGGAATTGAGCATGATTGCCTAAGTAGAAGATATGCTTGAGGACAAGCATATATCTAAATTTGGGGGTGTGATAACTTGTAGAAATACAAGTTATTTCGACTGCCTTATCTAGATATTGCGGCCAAAAGAGAATAAATATGGGCAATTGTATGAAGATTAGCTTCGAAATACAATAATTTTGAATTATCGCAATTACACCCACTAACATCTTTAAGATGGAAAAAATGAGATTTTACTCTGTTTTGCAGGAAACCAAATCACCGCTTGCGCTCAAGGCTTAAGAAGAACTGATCAACGCATCTCTGTCGCAATGTGCCTGTCAATCAACAATGAAGAGACGATTAACGCAATGACAGCACAATGCGATAGTCGATCCAGAGCTGACTTTCAACCGCACGTGGTAGTAAAAACAAACACCGCATGCGAACTCATGATCGAAAGATGTAGCTAAGCAATGCAAAAGCGGAAGATGGAGACACGTGTATAACTAACGATTGTGCAGAATTGAGGGTCTGATTGCATAACAAAAGGAATAATATCCCTTCATCTTCGAAATTTTCATAACAACAAGTGGGGACCACAATGCCGGAGTCAAAGATCCTCACCTATAAATGCCCCATAGATTTCAGAGAAAACTTATGCTACTAGATACCGGGCTAATTGCTGCTAAAGTGTTGAGAGAAAAAGCTGAGCTGGGTGCTTAACTGAAGAAATCCAGGAAGAAGATGAGACAAGGTCGAGAGGTGAGTCTCAGTTCTATTATGCCGAATACCCGCTGAGAAGCTCTGTGCTGAGAACCCTGCTACCGGATGAGCAAGCCTAAGAGGGAAGCTCATCCATTCATCTGATCCATCCAATCCGGCAAGCAGATCTCCACCTGAATCGGTGCCAAGATGTTGGCGCTTGTTTGTATCTATTCTCTCTTTTCATCATTGTATTTCACCTTCTTTATCTTTTCATTCACACACCATATATCAAACGCTTAATAGATATATTAAATGTTTCGATTGTTTTCATATTCCATTTTCTATCTTCTTCTTTTCCTCCATAAATCACTTTCTCCATGATGTCTTCTTAATCCCCTGGTAGTTAATATGAATTAAACGAGTACTTAACTTGTGTTAAAGAGATAACTGCAATTAACTCAAGCATGCTAGACGACATCTTCACCTGTGAGAGCAGAAGTGAAGATGTCATTCTGATCTATCGAGAGAAGGTTAGAAGAATGCGTTAACTAAAGCGAGTAGTACTTTCGGACATGGAAGTAACCTTGCATTCATCATGTTCATCTCTGATTCACCAAAGACATGTGGGAGCACGGTCTATCACTGAAAGGTGTACACCAAGAGAAAAGCGAAACCGTACTTGTAACTTCAACGCAATTAAGAAACTTGTGCTATTTATATTAGCATCTTTCTCTTTCTGTTTGTACATAAGACTTGCCGCCACATTCCATGTTCTTTGCATAACCTTCACAGCCAGCTTGGACCCCAACATCTTGTATCATGAAACCTGTATCTTGTATCATCTAGTCAGGTTTATTGTACTTATTTTATTATCGCATTTTACTGCTTTCTTTTACTTTACCGAAATTTTATATACTTGTACACAACACTCTTTAAAGATTGAAAAACCTGGTCACATATACCACGAACATACCACAATAACCTCAAACAGTCCCTGTGTTCGACCTCGGATCACACCGAGAAGCTTACGGTGGAATTACACTTGGTTCCAACGTAAGGAAACTTGTGACAACGCAAGGCATACTACAAGAATATTCATTAGTAACGCATATCTAGAAGTAATATCCCATATTTGTCCACATGCTTAAAGATATAAATTTTAAGCTACATTGATTCAGTCCATAAATGGATCGATTAAGCTTGCAAACCTTTTGCTCTTGACCTTGGGTTATGAATCCCTCAGGCCGCTCCATATAAATGATCCTCAAAATTATCATTTAGAAAAGCAGTCTTGACGTCCATTTGCTAAATCTCAGAGTCATAATATGAGGCAATGGACAGGAGTATCTGGGTAGACTTCAACATGGCAACAGGTGAGAAAGTCTCCTCATAGTCGACTCCCTCAACTTGGATATGACCCTTTGCCACAAGTCTAGCCTTGAAGGTTTGCACCTTCCAACCAACACTTCGTTTTCTCTTGTAGATTCACTACAGCCTATAGGTTTTACCCCATTAGGTTGATTTACAATATCCTAAACTGAATAGAAGTACATAGACTCTATTTGGAGATCCATAGCTTTGATCCATTCATCTTTGTCAACATCCTCCATTTCCTTCTTTTAAGGCAATGGATCCTTAATGTCTCTATCAGCTACGATAGCGAGGGTTTCAAACATATAACGAATAAGCGGGTTCATAACCCTCCCACTACGCCGAGGCTCCCTCAATGCTTGAAGTGGATGTGACCTACTAGATGAGCCAACTTCAACAACACTTGTTGAGGTGTTGGGCTCTTCAACAACTTTTGTTGAAGGTTCAGTAGTTTCACTAGAAAATTCATTCAACACGATCTTATTGCAGGGCTTATGCTCCCTTATATGGTCCTCTTCTAAAAATGTAACGTTTGTCGACACAAATACTTTATTATCCTTAGGATCATAGAAGTAATCACCCCCGTTCCTTTAAGGTAACCTACAAATAGACACAATTTTGAACAACGTTCCAATTTCTTAGGATTTGCCTCAAGCACATGTGCTAGGCAACCTCAGATCCTGAAATGATGTAAACTACCTTTACGACCATTCCACAATTCAAAAGGTGTTCCAGTAACACCTTTGGAAGGAACACAGTTCAAATTGTAAGCTGATATCTGTACTGCATAACCCCAACACGAGTCAAGTAAAGAAGCATAACTCATCATAAACACAACTATGTCCAACAGGGTTCAATTTCTTCTTTCTGATACACCATTATGCTAAGTTCTACCAAGTGCTGAGAATTAGGATATAATTCCATGCTCTATCAAATAGTCTTGGAATTTTACATCCATATACTCTCCACCTCGATCAGATCGAAATGTTTTAATGGTTTTGTTTAATGCATTTTCAACTTCAGCCTTGTACTCCTAGAACTTTATAAGGGCTTTAGACTTATGTTGCATTAAATAAACATACCCATATCTAGAAGAATCATCAGTAAAAGTGTTGAAATATTCAAACCCTCCTCTTGCCTTAACATTCATCGGACCACAAAGGAATGAATGTATAAGTTCCATGGGTTCTTTGGCTCTATGACCTTTTCTATAAAAGATCTTTCAGTCATTTTGCCTTCAAGGCATGACTCACATACAGGTAAAGAATTTTCTTCTAGCTCACATAAAAGTCCATTCTTGACTAGTCTCTCAATCATATTGAGATTCATGTGTCCTAGTATTATGTGTCAAAGATGGACATTTTCCTTAGGAGAAATTTTCTATCTTTTATTTTGAGTTATCGCAGTTTTAAAAAATTCCGTATTAAGGAGAACTTTAATTGCTAACGGTCTTAGCACATAAAGATTATCTTCGAGATTTGCAGAGCAAATATATACTCCATTTATGTAAACAAACAATTTATTTACATTAAATGATAAAAGAGTAATTCTGTTCACGCAAACACTTTACAGAAATAAGATTCATTTTCAAACTTGGAACCATATATACATTATCTAATATAATATATGATTTCTATAAACAAAGTCGAAGTCCTCCCACTGTAGTAGCTGAGACGACATGCCCAGTTCCTAAATGCATCGCGATCTCCCCAGCCTCTAGTTGCAGCTAGGAACTAATTCTCTAATGAGAATAAACATAGTCAGTGGCGTATGAGTCTATTATTCAGGCTGAATCATCATTCTCCACTAAATAAAGCTCCAAAACAAGTCAATCATATTTACCTTGCTTGGCCTTCTTCTTCTGCCAAGTATTTGGCACAATTCCTCTTTCAGTGTCCCTCTTGGTTGCAATATAAACATATTCCCTTTGTAACCTTGGCCTTCTTGCCCTTCTGAACAGCAACTGGTGGGTTACCTTTCCCCTTTTCACGTTTCTTCTTCTTCCACTTTTTGGTATTGGAAGAGGAAGGCACAAACTTAGTTCCAGAGGTCGAACCTTTGAAGAACTTCTTAGAGAACGAGTCAACATTTGCCTCTCCCTTCTATTCCTTGACTTTCATTAAGGACTGGAAAGTCTGTAGCTCCTTGAGCAAGGTGGTTAGGTTATAGTCAATCCTGTTTATAAACTCTCTGCCATGTTAAAGTACGAAACTGTAGAAACTTTTAGAGAAAGTTTTCAGGATGAAGTTAACCTGACTGGCCTCATCAATAATAGACCCATTCATCTCTGCCATGTTAAAGTAGACCATCATGTTGAGAACGTGTTCTCGAATAGATGTCCACTCTTGCATAAGGGCATTGAAGAATTATTTACAAGCATCGTGCCTGAGTTGAGCGGATGGTTTTCCAAACATTCCTCGTAGAGACTCCATGATCTTGAAGGGATCGATTCCCGCAGCGGAAGCATTTCGACGAGGAACGCCTTGCATCCCACAATTCAATTTTACATTAAACAAAATTGTTATACTAAACAAAATAAATAAACATGGAGTTAGAATGATTCTTACCTTTGTCGATTCCCTAGCGCTACGAACAAGCCTCTCCAAGGTTCCAACAAAAGGATCTCCAAATGGTCTCGATCACGAACAACTCCTTGAGCGATCTTGAACACCACCATGAGAGAAACCTCATTATTCTCTGGGATTGCAATAGAAGGATAGGTGGTATCCAAATATTGGGAGAGGGAGAGGAGAATAGGGTTTTTGGAGAATTGAGAGGATTTATGGCTTAGAGAAAATTCTACATAATAACACTAGAGAATTGTGTATTGTCAGAGTTTCTTTACAACCAAAGTTGTGTAGGAATGTGAGTTTGCAAAGGGCCATAGGGGAGTCTTTATATAGGGAAGGGACAAGGATTTTTCCCAATATATTTTCCTTTTCTGTAAATATATATTTTCCTTTTCTATAATTAATTAAATAACACTTATTTGATTAATTAGTCCATTTAATTAAATAACACTTATTTGATTAATTAGTCCATTTAATTAAATAATACTTATTTAATTAATTAGTCCAAATTAAATAACACTTATTTAATTTTAATTAGCATAATAATTAAATAACTATTTATACATTAATTCCAATTTAATGTATATATTTAATTATCATATACATGGCATGTATATGTGCATTGCCTCTCTATTAATTAATTCTTTATGAATCTAATTCACTTGAATTAATTAATTTGAATTTTATTCAAACATTACTTTCCAATTTAATTATAAATTATATCCATAATTAATTATATATTAATCACATTAATACATAGTTTCCTCAAATTAATTTGTTATTTGTTTTAAGTATCCTCTAGTGAGTTTACGAGAGAACCTAGTGGACCTATAGATCACAAGCTCCAACGATAGGAGATTAATTGGTCAAACTCTTTAACCAAGTTAATCAATATTCGTTAATTGTGGGTATACTCCACTAAAGACCCACAGATGCACTCTTCTCACTACAGATATATTTCTGTGTCTACGGATATAGACCAGTAGCAGTGAGTTAATACTTCATGAGTATTCGTAACTCCAACCGGATCAAATTACCATTTTACCCTTGGGTTATGGTGCGTTCCTACTATGCGATGAAACAAATGTTAAATGTCGGATTCTAACACATTGTTTTATCTAGTTAAACTCAAGTATAAGTTCAACTAGAGTCCTGGTGAGTCAAAGGTCAAACTCAAGGATTGCTTTGTTGTGAATGCGTTGACAACTAATGTACTGATCTTGACGCAATTTGAACACTAAACTGATGATGAATTTTGATGCTATTCTAGTGCTAAGATTAATTTTAGTAATGGATGCGATGGGATTTACACTTCAAGTGAAATAGTGTATGCGATGATTGTGAAATTAAAATGAGAAATGGTAGGGTCGAGAAGAATATTCACTAACATTCTCTAAGAAAATATATAAATCATGTGTTGCATTCGAAATTATAACCTATACCTTTCAATGTACATAGCCACAATATCCTATTTCTAGGATGCATGCAATGAGTGTATGTTGCAAAGATATTTCTTTATTTCTGAAGAAACTTTCTTCTTGTTTTATGATTTCTAAATCTCAAGTTCTTTCGAACCTAGATTTAATCTACTCAGAATAATCTCTCGAGTTATTCAAGCACTTCAATAAGTACGCATAAAGTAAGTAGAACACATGGTTTAAATATTGTTTAGTTCATGTTAGCTAAATGTTTCTCAACCCATGAATGATTTAGTTACTTATAATGAAAATAGAAAAGATGGATGAGATATATACTGAATATGTGTTCATACTGAGAAAATAGGTCTTTTTCAATGTTTATACAATATAAATACACTAAGATAGAAAATAAAGATAAAGAAACAAGTTGTTTGTGCAATTTCTTACTTTCTCCGACTTAATCAATGACTGCTTCACTAGGAGTGTTAAGAATGGAGTTCCTCTTCTACCTCCAGAGGTGATTCTTAAGTTTTCCCTCAGGGTTTACAAATGTTGGAAGAGGAATGGAGTCTTTTGAAGAGTTTTCTTCTTATCCTCATCGTATATGTTTGCATGACAATTTCATGGTGTATTTATAGGCATTCAGAGACAGTTTTTCCTCTCTTATTAATGATTACGTTGATAAGGTGTATTAAATTCTATACCCTGATGCGCCACCTGCTGCGCATTAGAAGTTCATTGGATCTGCAGTGAAGCTTTCTTATCAGCTACCAACTTAATCTTTGATTTGACTTCCACTGCCCACACATCATGTCATATCTCATCGCCTGAAACCACCGACTTGGCCAACTATGCGCTCATATATTGGCATTGAGAACTCATGTGACCGCATTAGCAATTTTTTTGTACTAAACAAAGTATAATTTTTAATATTTTGTAGACAGATTAGGTTTTTTGTGTGTGTGATCGCATGATATGATTATTTTCATGAATTCCTTATCAAGTTGTCACATTTTCTGAGCTTTTTCCTAATTCTTTTAGATAAAAGAGGCAGAATAACTTGTATTTCTACAAGTTATCAGGTTATCTTTGGCTCTTTAAGTACCAGTGCTTCTTTAATGAACAACCTATTTATGGTCCAACCAATAAACAAAAACCCCTCTCGGGCCATAAGAGGGTAGGGCCCTTTGTTCAAGTCCTGGAGACACCACTTAAAGGAACACTTATCTACTTACCTTCAAGGAGGGAATGAGTGAATTCCATCTTATATAATTATGTTCCCAGCTCTCCACTTGGTCTTGTCTCCAAAATGGGAGGCTTATTGGGTTGATGGTCTAGCCACCCTCACCCATGTAAATCAAAGGATAATCCCTCATGAACAAGAGTTCATAATATACTCAAGATTGAGACTAAGTTGCCTAGCTCATCCTATTGAAATATGAACCTAACTAGTCAATGGTGTTACATCTAGCGGTCTATTTCGCGGTCCAGTCTTATGCAAACTCTTTGCATAGGATACCTCTACTCGCATGTTACCTACATGAACGCGTTTTATCATTACGTTTGTATCAAATACAAAGTGGGTCGTATCTATAGTATTACCAAGATAAGATACCTAGTCTTATCCCTATACTACAGACCCTTTAGGCTGAATCTTGAACATTGATCCCTGTATGTCTCCACATACAGTTCAAGACTCATAGGCAACCTTGGATGTTAGTTTATTAGATTTAGGGTTAATAAGACAAATTAGGCAACAATACAAACAATAACATTAATTGGTTTAACATCTATAACTCTTTATTGATGTCAGTCAATTAATAACATTTACTATCTACAAGTTTTAGGGTATAAAACCTAACAGATCTCACGAGTAGTGAGCATGGGCTCATGATTCTTAGCCAAGAATTTAGAAAGACTTGCCAAGATATACGTTTGTGCCTTTTCATTTGCCTGTACCTAATGCTCGTATGCCTCCCGAACGTTTCAAGCGGCATTTGGAGCTAGGATTGGAGGACATTTTCTACCAGGACGAATCTCAGGTCATCGATGATTAGAACCGTGTTAATCTTTTTTTTTTCAGGTGATATAATTGTTGCCTATTAACTTATCAGCAGTGAGCATGTTCTATGTAGCGGAAGTCATTTTGTAAATTTTCTGAAAAATACAATTTATTTATATTAGTATTCAAGCATTACCCAATTGAAAAGTCAATCCAGTTTAGCAAAATAATTTCATGCACTCTATGTGACATCTATTTTGTAATGATGTTTCAGTGAGGCAGGGTAAAAACTACCGTAGGGTGATCAGGTACCCCTTCACTGAAATGAGACCATCTTAACCAATATACAAAACAACTCTTTGTTCCTGTAAATATCAGTCACCATTGTTTGGTCTAGAAATTGTTAACTAGCTTAACATTTTTTTTGTAAGTGTAAACTCTCATTTTAGATTCTAGAGTTCTGCCCCAATGAGCCAACCGTAGGAAAAAACCGATTAGGGTAATAACTAAAGCAATCCTATCCATTTTTGGAGTATGAGTAAAGAGTCATGCAAATGTCATCTGTAGGGGGGCACAAGCAAAGGTGCCTCGAGGCCGAGCATGAAAATTTGCTACAAACTAATGAAAGAGACCGTGAGATATCTTGACACACATCCTGGTCCCACTTACTATAAACACTCTCTCCATTCACCTTGGTATTGACCTATACAAACACCACTCATAGGGGGGACACAAGCAAAGATGCCTAGAGACCGAGTATAAATCTCACGATGTGGTCCTTGACGGAAAAACGTGAAAAGGAAAAGTATCATATATCTCATTTTCCTCCCACTAAGTGTTTTACCTAGTATTAATTAAACTTAGGAAAAATACGACTATTTATTTTTACTAAGTGATTACTTAAATTTTTCCAAAAGTAACACTTACTTTGGATAGTTAAACAATTTTGATCAATGTCCATTAAAAAATTTAATAAATTTTAATCAATAATTGCATGCTTGTAGCAAATCTATTTAATTTACCTTTTCAGGTCAGGTCCCAGGTAAGGGTGTTCCATTTTCGTCAATTTAAATACCCCAGCCTAGACAGAACTAGCCTTAGACAAAATATCTCTTATAGATACATTTGTTACAAATTTAATCTTTTAATTAAAACCACATTAATTCTATTAAATTGATTAAAAGATTAAATTATTTTCTAATCTCATTAGAAATTTTGTGATCTTAGGTTTATGTGAATCATATATTAAAACTAATTTAAATTTGATTTGAACCTAAGTTTGCATGCAATTTTGAATTATTGATTTTAATTTTGAATTTTATTTAATTATAACAATTATAGAGTAAATGAAACAAATTAAAATCATATATTGCATTGAATGACATACTTAATAAAATCATAACATTTATAAATTATCTAAAGTAGTGTCATGCTTCATGCAATTCCCATTTCATTACTTAACATATATAACATTTATATATAATAAAGTAATGAAATAATAAAGTAATGAAATAATAAAGTAACATTTATACATACATCAAACTATATATTATAACTCTTATAATATAAATGATAAATGACAATGTTATTATGCATACAAGCATATATTATAACACTTATATTATATGATGCATGAGCATGCCATAAAATTAAATCATGCAACTATATATTGTAACATTTACAATATAAATGATGCATGAATAACATTTATAGTATAAATGATGCATGAATAATGCATAACCTATAGTGGGATTTTACTATATGGCATACATTATGACATATATAATTAAAAATAAACCATACATCAAATGCATAATTTAAATAGTAATTTATGGACTGGGATGGACTCTTAAACCATTAACTAAATTAATATAACATTTATATTAATTTAATTAATCAAAAAAGAACTATGAAAAATAATAGTCAAACCGGCTCAAAACAAGTGAACCGGGGCTTGAACCGCACGAACCAAACCGTCCGCGAACCACTTGAACCAAGTGAACCGGACATGAACTAGCTGAGCCACTAACCGAACCGCGTGTGAACCGAAATTTTTTTCCGTCTCAGAGTGTTGCAACATGTGACCTAGCGTTGCAACGCTACGAAAAAATATTTCATCCACCTCATCGCAGTGTCGCAATGGTACTGTACAATCGCCTATTATACCGAAGTGATCTTCATTTTTTCTACTTCGATTTGGGACTCGTTTTCTCCAGAAATCACTGAAATAAGCACAAACGATTCAAAATTTTAACAATACAAACTCGATTGCAATTAATGCCCAAAAACAAAGGGCTCTTACAAACCAAATATGTAAAATTAAAGCATGAAATCTAAAGACCAATCCTGAAATTATCCACAATTACAAATCATATATTCTTAGGATTATTCTTAGGATTTGAGAATTTCAGGAGGTGTGAGCTCTAAAATCTTTTGGGAGAGGGAGAAAGTTTCTTTTTATAAAGGAAGAATAGTTTTTGGGAGATTTGGTAGATCAATCAATAACACATCATACACTCCGACTCTATAAAAACCTTTCTGAAGAAGAAGAATATCTTGTAAAACTACCCCACTTACCATGTTAATTTGAGAGAGACTTAAGGCGAGGGAAGTTACTTCCCTCCCTTTAATTTCAAAAATTAAATTAAATTAAAATGAAATTAATTTAAATAATAATTATATATATAATAACAACCTTATTATATGTATATATAACTATATATTATATCAAATATAACACATAACCTATAGTTTTTATATTGCATCAAATACAATATAACCTATAGTTTTTATTTCCCCCAATCATTCATGGTATTTATTATAAATCACATTTATATTAAATTTAATTATATGAATCTCATCCATATAACTAGTATTTGAATCATATTCGAATATTTAATTCCTCTCAGAATAAACTTTATGTTATAATGTATCTAATATATTATATTAACTATATCACATATAATTAATTTAATTAATTATATCATATATAATTAATTTGCTCAATTAATTAGAATATTTCGAATTAATCAAAAATTAATTCTCAATAATCTCTGTTGAGCTACAGAGGGAACCTTATAGACTTGTAGATTGAAGCTCCAAAGGTACTTGAATAATTAATTAAACTTCTTTAATTAAATTATTCATCATCCATTAATTGCAGATCACTCCACTAAAGATCGACAGCTGCACCATTCGCACTACAGTTATATTTCTGTATCCATTGGATATAACCAATGAGCAACGTGATGATCCTTCACAAATTATTCATAAGTACAGCTGGGCCAAAATTACTGTTTTTCCTTATAGTTACATCTAACTCCTTAAGTACCATTGATCACTCTAATGAACAATAAGTCATAGTTCAACTATGACCAAATCCCTCTCAGGCCAAGAGAGGGTGTGGCCACATTGTTCAAACCCTGGAATCAGCCATTAAAGGAGCAGTTTATCTACTTACCCCGACATTAAGGAATGAGTGAATTTCGTCTTGTGTAGTTGTGTTCTCAGCTCCCCAATCAGACGAATCCCCCAAAATGGTAGACATATTGAGTTGACGATCTGGCCACTCTCACCCATGCAAATTAAAGGAACGCCTTCATAGGCAAGAGTTCACAACTCACTCAGGATTCAGGTCATGTCACTTATGGTCACCCTGGTGAAATGTAAGTCTCTACTATTAATGACATTATATAATAAGACTAATCATTTTATGGTCTGGTCTTATACAAACTCTTTGTATAGGATACCCCCGCCCACATGTCTCCACATGAATGATCAGGACTAGATCATTTGTAGCACTTTACAACACTTGTAACATCTACAAAGCGGGTCGTTTCTGTAGTGTCACCAAGATAAGAAACCCAACCTTATCCATCTACTACAAACCATTTAGGTTATCATTTAAACATGATCCACTTGTACGTCTCTACATACATGTTTAAATTACATAAACGAACCTAGGATCTTTGTTTATTGGATTGAGTGTATGTTCATAAAATGACAATTATTTTAATAATAATAATTTATTTATACAAAGTTTAAAAACTACAAGAATATAAAAGAGATTTAGGACATCAATCTCAACAGAAATTAGGGTTTGAATCACAAGCTTCGTAGCTCCAAATTGACCACTAATTCCACTCCAATCTCCTCATGAATTGGTTGTGAGCCACCACGAGAGTCTTCACAATTATTCTCCGGCCTTAGAACGGGATGGTAGGATCTGATGATGACTTTGTAGGGTTGAATTTATTATATAAATTGAGAGAGAATTGAGGACTTAATTTCTAAAACTCTTTTAGAATCTTTAAGTTGCTAAGAAGAATTTTTTTTTCAACTAACTTGAAATTCACCAAATGGCCAAGAAGAATTAATCTCCATCAAAGCATCCTATTTATAGAGTAATTACATACAATTCATGCAAAATTGAGTTAACCAAATTTTCGCACTTCAAAATGCACTCAATTTAGTGGGATAAGTGGCATTTTGTGGAATCAATAATACTTTGCAAAATGAATTACTCGTTAATTCACTAAAAGTTGGATTTGTCCACTAAAAAACATTCTTGGATCTTTCCACTAAGTGAAGTCAACATGTTGGCTTTTGAGTATTTTGAAGTCAACATTTGACTTTAGTCAAATTTTAATTAAATAAAATTTTAATTCAGAATTAATTTAAGACTAATTTTGGAATTTTCAACTTAATGAAGTGAATTTTCCACTCGAAGTCAACATTTGACTTTGTCCAACTTTGATTAATTCCATATAATTCAAAATTAATTCAAATAATTAATATTGTGAACCCCGAATCCTAATTTCTCTACTTGAGCATGTTCACTATTGAGATTAGTGTGATGAGTAGGTTGATGTGGAAACTAGTGTGGAATGGTAGAGAAAAGAATGGAAATTAGAAGAAAAGAGGAAATTTGGAAGGTTGACTTTTGGGGAAAATTTGGAAAAAATTTGGCTAAGTATAGAAATTTGTGTGGATGCGTTGGAAGAGTGTGTTGGATATGGATGCATTGGATGTGTTGGATGATGGATGCGTTGGATGCATTGGATGCGTGGGATGATGGATGTGTTGGATGTGTTGGATGATGAATGCATTGGATGCGTTGGATGATGGATGTGTTGGATGCGTTGGATGTGTTGGATGATGGATGCGTTGGATGCGTTGGATGCATTGGTAAAGGAAGGAAAATGGAAGTGAGGCAATGGGATGGCATGAGGGCTGGAGGGTGGCATGCGTCAAGCAACCTCGGCCAAATGCCAAGCCATGCATTGAGCAGCCTCGGCCAGCGCCCAGGCCATGCGCGAGCAGTCCCGACCGGATGCATGCGTCAAGTGGATATGCCCGTGCGTTGAGCGCACTACCGAACGGCCACGCCCGTGCGTTGAGCGCACTGTCGAGCAGCCATGCCATGCGTCGAGGTGCCCTGTCATGCAGCCAAGCGCGTAGTCCATGCCATGCACCCATGTGAGCGAGCGAGTGATGGCCAGCACATGCCACACGCCCATGCGTCGAAGCAGCATGCCCATGTGCCTAAGCACCCAGCCAAGCGTCAAGGCGCTGCGCGTAGCCCATGCGGCCAAGCATGCCCATGTGTCAAGTGGCCAGCTCGCCCATGCGTCGAGCGGCCAACCTATGCAATGTGCCTATGCGTTGGTGGCCAGCACCATGCACCCATGCCAAGCAAGCCGTGTGAGTGAGCCATGTGTCGAGGATGGACAGTCACCCTATGCGTTGGTGATGGTTAGATCCTTGCAATGGCTTAGTTGAATTGTCATGATAGTGAATTGGCTTGCTATGCATTGAGTAGAGACTATGCGTTGCTTATAGACTAGGCGTTGAGCAACCAAGAGTTGGAGCATACAAGGATGAAATCCTCAAGATTACATTATCAAAACCATGTTTCTTCTTGGGAGGAAAGCCTTAAGCCTTAAGAATTTGAGGTGGTGGCATCAGATTAGAGGCTCATGCATTGGCAACATGGGAGTAAGATACTTAGCTTGCGATGATCACAGCATTGCGTTGATGAGGTGAGAAGAAGACACTTGGCCATGCAGTGAAGTAGGTGGTGTCAACTCCGGAGAAGGTTTGGACGCCTATAAATAGAGCCATGAGACTTCATTTTTAGTTCACAACTCATAAATACTGTAAAAGAGTGGAAGAGTGGAGCAAACCTTGCATTGGATCCAAGTCCATGCGTTAGACATAGAGGACTCATTGGACAGTGAGGTCTAAGGAGGACGCATCAACTTGGGACGAGGAGTTCTCCCAATGTACTCGTGCATTTGGAGTGATTCTAATGCCACCTGAAAGCTCTAAAAGTCTAGTTTTCAAGGTAAGGCTGCCGGAAGAAAAGCTCAAAGGTATCAGGCTAGAATCTGAAAAGAAGACAGAAGGGTCAGGTTGTCAAATCAGTTTGGGCCAGTCTTGAATGTTCTGTGATTCCAGCCAAACCTCGAGGATTTCTAAGCTCAAATTTTAGGGTAAGCTTCCTGAGAAATTTTAGAACATGTTTATAGAAGAAAGTATCTCAAAATAAGGTTCAGAACTATAGGTAATCTAAGCTGTAATTTGAATCTGGATTCTATGGGTTTAAAGGGAGCCCGAGGTAGAAAAGGGTACTAGAGTGAAAAGCTCCTAAGCAATCAAGGTGAGTGGCTAAAACGTTTTGACTAAAACATTTTCTTAAAATGTTTGACTACAACGTGTTATAGAAAGCATGTTTTAAAGAAGATTATTCTCATGCCAGCTAGTTTTACAAAGTGAATTCCAAGCAAACCATGAGTTATGTTTTAAACGTATGCATGTGTGGGAAATTGTTGAAAAGCGATTTATATGTGTTAAATATACTTAACATGTGTTAGTACCTTTAAAGCCATGTTTTTATATGTGTTATATTTTACATGCTTTAAAGAGAGAAAGTCATTTATGACTAGTTTTACTTAAAACGCGATACCGAAGGACATTTGAGAAGGTATTCCCTAACTAGATACTGAAGGACATTTGAGAAGGTATCTATTGGTACTGAAGGACGTTTGAGAAGGTATCTGAGCAGAAGTACCTAAGGTATGACGGCACTTAGTATGGCCATGTGCACGTAGGTAGAGTCAGAGATTGAGCAAAATGATTCTTTTTTGACTAGTAGTTGGTGTTGGGACTGTTTTATCCACAATAAGGGTTATTCTCAACTGAGAAATAGTTTTACTGTTTTATGATTAAAATAGCTTTATATGTTTTATGCTTGGAAAATGTTTATACTGCAGTACAAGTATTGTAGAAGCTTATGTTTTTGTTAAACTCTGTATTGAGATTTTGCATAAGAATCAATTATCTTTCTTAAGTCACTCACTGGGCGTAAGCTCACCCCGTTTTCAAATGTTTTCTTCCCCCCCCCAGGTAGTGGTCAAATCCTCTGAAGATAGCTCTGCATCTGCTCTGTCACTGAAGGAATAAGAGATTTGTTACTCGTCGGTTTATGTGGTTACTATTAATATTGTACACATGTTACTGTTGTTCATATAGGGACTAGGGTTTGTGGGTTTTGAGACTTGTGAATCTAGTGTTGTAACGACTCTAAATATGTTATGCTTCTAAATTAATAAATTTTGGCCTAAAGATATTCTGCTGTATATAAGTTATATTTTGGTATCAGAGTTATTCCGCAAGAGTTATTAGGTAGTAAGTGTCAGCCAAAGGGTTGATAACTGTTGCGGTCACGCCCTTCTCTAAGCTAAAAGGGTGGTCTGGGGCGAGGTGTTACAAATATTAAATAACTAATTAACTTATTTAATTATTTAATTCAATATTCAATTATTAAATTCAACATTAATCTCAATTAATCCTTATTCATAGTTTTGATATCTAAATCTTATTTAAATATCTTCAACTCTCTCTTTATCATTCAATTGCTAATTGAATGATAGACCATTAAATATATTGCATAAATTTAGCATTTATTCCCTAATTCGAATATGAACACTTCAACCTTACATGTCACACTGTTCTAAGGTTAGAGAACATAATGGCTTACAGATCATGAGCTCCAATGATTCAAGATTAACCGCTAAACTTTTTAACCTAATTAACCAACATTTGTTAACTACTAGGACACTCCACGAAAGCTCAATAGTTGCACTCTCCTCACTGTAGATATATTTCTGTCCACGTGATTTAACCATGATTAGTAAGTCAATCCTTCACAAGTTATTCGTAATTATAGCTAGGTTAAAATTACCTTTTTACTCCAATAATATATCTTGCTTCTTAAGTCTCCATTGATCCACTAATGAACAATTGGTTTATGGTCCTACCAATAAATCGAATCCTTCTCAGTCATAGAGAGGGTGGGGCCCTGGTTCAAGACTAAGAGTCAGTATTTAGGGGAGCAACCTATCTACTAAACTTGAAATCGGGTAGGAGTGAATTTCATTTTGCAAGACTATGTCCCCAGCTATCTACCCAGTCTTACCCCTAAAATACGAGGCTTATTGAGTTGACGTTGTTAAGTCACTCTCACATGTACAAATTAAAGGATAATCTCGAATAAACAAAAGTTCATAGTTAGCTCAGGATTAAGACCGAGTTACCTTAGATCATCAAATTGAAATAGGCAATTTTAATAGTAAATGAACGATTTAGGATGTCCCCACTCGCATGTCTCTACATGAACGATTTAGGATCACATCATTTGTCTTAAATACAAAGTGGGTCTCATCAATACTGTTTCTAGGATAAAGTACCCAATCTTATCCCTATACTTATAAACTGTTTTGGCTATATACTAAAACTTGATCCACTTTTGTATCTCTACATAAAGTTTAAGTATTCATGCTATAGTCAGGGGTTCTTTAGTTTATTGGATTTAGACTTTTACAAGTGCAATATTTACATATTCAATAACAATTTTACTGAATATACCTTAATAACATCTTTATTGAAAAATAGAATATGTTTAGTGTTTACAAACTGCGAGTTTTAGGACATACAATCCAACATTCTTCACTCAGAAGAAGTTGAATACGAGGCAATGTTGGTGGCTCGAGTTGGTAAAGGATCATGATTATGAGATTCTGTACCACCCTAGCAAGGCAAATGTGGTGGTCGATGCACTCAGTAGGAAGACGGCTTCTCAACGTTCTTAGTCATCACATGAGCTCCTCAACACCCCCTCAACACTCGAGCTGAGATTGCAATAGTGGTTGGGGAAGTCACCTCACAACTAGTATAGTTGACAGTACAACTAACTTTGAGGCAGACAATTATAGATGCACAACAGGGAGATTCATACCTTGTCCAGAAGTTTCATCAGATGAAATTAGGGTAGAACAGTGAATTTTTGGTGTCCTTGGTTCACGGTCTACTTTATCAAGGACATTTATGCGTACTTGTAGACAGTGGCCTTTAGAGTGAATTGTTAGCAGAAGCTCATAGCTCCCCATTTTCGATACATCCTGGCAACACCAAGATGTATCAAGACTTGAAACGGCACTGGTTCGATATGGAAAGGGAGATAGCTAATTGTGTCAGTAACTTTTTGGTTTGTCAGCAAGTGAAGGCCCCGAGACAGAAGCCAGTAGGTTTGTTATAGTCTTTAAGTGTACCAGAATGGAAGTGGGAGAGTGCTTCCAATAGATTTCATTCTGGGTTTACCAAGGACAACAAAGGGTTATATAGTAATATGGGTATTGGCAGATAGACTCATTAAGGTGGCACATTTCATTCTTGAGAAGCCCACATATTTAGTGAATAAGTGGGCACAGTTGTATATAAAAGAGGTGGCAAGATAACATGGGGTACCAATGTCGATTGTCTCCAACAGAGACCCTCATTTTACCTTCAGCTTTTGGAAGAGCCTCCAGGCAGCGTTGGGGACTCAATTGAATTTCAATACAGCCTTCCACCCTTAGATCTTGAAAAATGGAGTGCTTGAACTTGATCTTGGAAGATATATTGTGCGCCTATGCATTGGAGTTTTAAGGGAGTTGGGATACTCATCTGCATTTGGTAGAGTTTGCATATAATAATAGCTATCAAGCTACTATTGGCATGTCGCCATTTAAAGCCCTATATGGTAAAGGTTGCAGGTCTCCCATTTTCGGGGGTGAGGTTGGTGAGCAAAAGTTGATGGGAACTGAGATGGTGCAGATGGCAAATGAAGCCATCACAAGATTAGGGCCCGAATGCTAACAGCCCAGAACAAACAAAAAAGTTATGCCGATATTAGGCGTAGAGATCTTGAGTTCAAAGCAGGGGATAAATTGTCTTTGAAGGTAACACTTATGAAAGGTGTCCTGAGATTTGGAAGGAAGGGGAAGTTTATTCCGCAATTTGTAGGGTCATTTGAGGTTTTAGAGCGAATTAGCCTTATGGCTTATTTGTTGGCACTTCCACCGTTTCTCTCTGCAGTGCACAATGTATTCCATGTCTCAATATCGAGGAAGTACATAACGAATCCATCTCATGTGGTGGACTTTAAGCCTTTGCAGTTGAACTAGAACCTAAGTTATGAGGAGAAACATATGCAGATTATTGCAAGGGAAGTGAAGGTTTTGCGCAACAGGGAGGTAGCACTGGTGAAGGTTCCATGGCAGAATCATCGATTCAAGGAAGTAACACAGGAAAGAGAGGAGGAAATGAGAGCCTAGTCCTCATAACTCTTTCAAGACTAGAACTTTTGAGGATGAAAGTTTTTTAAGGAAGGTAGATTGTAACAAGCCAAATTCCAGGAAATTGCATGTTTTTATCTTGATTATGTAGATTTGGATTTTGACTTTTATAGAAAAAGAATTTTTTTTTATTTTGGTTAAATCGATTTAAATTAATCTTGGTTAAGATATGGGATTAATTCGATTGTTGGGAATAGAATTTAATTTTTGGCTTTGGATTGGGTGGATTTCAATTGGGTTTTAACCGGAGATAGTGGAGATTTTAAAATCGTTGGGTTGAAGTGAAAATAAATAAAATTAATTAAGTTTTGTGGTTTTTTAGGAAAAGAAATATTTTTCTGGTTGAGGAAAATGGGGAAATTAGGATTTAATACTTTTTTCCTATTTAAATGGGAACCTCGGTTTGCATGCAATTAAAGAAAAGTAAAAGAAAAAAATTCTTCTTCTTCTTCTTCCTCGAGGGCAGCACACGACCCACCCCTCTAAGTTCAGTTGTTGATCGAAGCTTCACTAGACGTTGTCACCGATCACGCCACCGATTGCAACTTCTGCCAAACACCGTCCGTCCTTCACAACCCAGCTCTTCACTTATCATGCCTGAAGGTCGTCGAACGTTGTCCGTTCTTCACAGCCCAGCCTAGCCCACTGTCCACCGTGTAGCTTTGTCGCCTTCATCGCTACCATTGATGTCCGTGGAAGATTTCATCTGGATAGCTTTGAGTCTACTCGTGTGGCCCTTTGTTTGTACGTAGTTGGGTAAGGATTTGGTTGTTTTCGGTCAGTTTCTTGGGTTTCTTGAAAGATCTTGGCTATCTAGTGTAACTTTGTCTGACAATGGTTTGATATGAATTTAGGAAATTGCAGTTGAGGTTCTAAGGCATTTTAACAACTAACCAATTCTTTATTGGTTTAATTTTGGTAAGTTTTGGGGTAAGTTATGCGGGAATTATGGAAATTGTGGGAATAAATTGTATATGTTTTAGGGATTTACCCCACAAGTTGAACTGTGTGTTTATGGTTGGTGTTAGGGACTTTGATTCAAGCTAAATTGAGAGGAAGGTTCAACTGCTTGATTGCTATTTTTCTTAGGCTTAAATCTGAGGTAAGTGTTTCTAGTCGACCGTCGAATTCACCGTTGCCCGTGAGCCCATGCCTACGCAAATAAATTTTTATGCACCGAATTAACCTCTTAACTAATTAGTAATACAAGTAGCAAATCAGTGCTATCAGCTTCACTACTGATTCGCCCTCGAACCCAAGTTGTTGTTAAGTATGAGATTGTACTAAAAGCATAATTCTGTGTGTTGTTTTGAATTGTTATGACTTACTATATGACTTGTTATGTTTGACTGTTGAGGGGGTTACAGAGGTCTATGCTTATGCCACGAAAATTATGATTGTATGTGACTGTTGTGGTAACTGAATAATGGATGCATTTTGAGATTATTTGACCCTATTCGAACATGATTAAAGACTATGATTGTATGCTTATGACTATGTTAGACTAATAGTGGCTATTAGTATCTTTATTGGGCCATGCACATCGTGTATTGTGGACCTTTGGGTTCATATCTTATGCCTATGATTGTATCTCTTCGAGGTCACTACTTATGAAACCGTGCCTTCGGGTTCGCCCCTATGCTTATGCCTATGTCTATGCCTATGATGCGTAATGTGCACTTGGAACCCAATAGGAATGCTAACAGCTCACCTAGTGGACCCTGTAGTGGGTCGCTTACTGGGTATATTTATATACTTATTCTTTTCTCTTCATATTTTTAGGTAAAGGTAAAGATAGACCGACGAACGACAAGAGGGATATGTGATCCAGTCATTGGACAATGCTTCCACACTTACGTTTTATTTTATTTTATTTTTGGCATGATTTAGGTTAAAGATATGACATTTATAACTTTTGGTTATTTCATTTATTCATTAGTTAATTTATTGGTTTATTCAATTTATTCTAAATTTAGAGTTTGGGGTGCCTCGAACAGTGTTTTATGATATTATTATTTTTAAAAATAAATGTTTGTCCTTTTTATTAAAATTTCCTTTGAGAAATATACACTGTCAAGCTTATGCATGCATGTAGTAGCATCTTGGTAGTATAGTAGAAAGTCGGATCATTACAAAATACTTAACCATATTTTTTTTTTTACCTATAATCTGAAATTAAAAAAAAATGTCTATTGATTAATGTGTTTTATATTTTCATGCAAGTACATATTAACTCTCAAATAAGGTTGCACGATTAGCATAAAGTTTAATTGACATAAAACATGCAATATCAACCTCAATGTCAGAAGTTTGAACCCCTCTTCCTCATATTGTAAAAATAAAACAAATTCAGATAAAATTAGACTGTTTGTCAAATGAACAAAAACTAATTTGAATAGGATAGAAATTCCCCAATTTTACCTAAAGTTTTCAAACTTTACCTTCATCTATTACCTTGATGGAATGGAAGGGATGATACCACAACATTTTTTTTTTTGTAAATACAACTTTTAAAAGAATAGAAATATCGAAATTTAGGTATATTATAAAAAGAATAAAATATATATGTTCTTTCCCCTCAAAAAGACGATATTATATCTTATAAAAGTATAAGAATATGGAAATTTAGGTACATTCCAAAAATAAATAAAATTTAGGTAAAAAGTGCACGACTAACTTTAATTTTAATAAATTTTCCCTCATTCAAAATAGAATAAAAACTTTCTCAAATGTTTGTTTAACCGTATTTTGTAAATATCCTAAACTACTACTTTTAAATAAACTTATTCCATCTAATCTACTTTTAACATAATTTATATATATATTACAAAATTAATATACTTTCAACAAATCAAGCCACTGCGTTAATCAAATAATTTCAACAAAAGAAAAAAAAGCATAAAAATTTCCCAAACCTCATTTATTCTAATTCAAAATATAACAAATTATCATTATTATTATTATTATTATTATTATTATTATTATTATTATACTATTTTGGTCTCCAAACTTTGAAATCTATTCAATTTTAGTCCCTATACTTTCAGTTGTTCAATTTTAATTCTCATATTTTCAATAAATCTTAAATTTAATCCCTCAAATTAATTTTTATGAAAATTGGTTAGATAATAATAATATTTTTCATGTAAGGAATTACAATATGATCATATATTTTCAAAGTTTATTGTACAAATGTTATATATAACAAAAAGTTTTTAAAAAATGAGCCATTAACTAACATTAGAGACTAACTTTAAGATTTATTGAAAATATAGAGACTAAAATTAAATAATTAAAAATATAGGGACTAAAATTGAAAAATTGAAAGTACAGAAATTAAAGTTGAATAAATCTCAAAATATATGGACTAAAATGATATTTTAATTTTATTTTTGTCTTTCGCCAAATTTGGGAGTGAAAAAAATATACATCTAAAGTTAAAAATAAAAAAGGGTTTCAAGAAGGTATTCATATATCATTAAATTTTTAATAACATTAGGACTTTCTACCCATTAACCTAAATAGGTAAACTTTTATATTTTTAATATTAATAATTTAAATGAATATTATTTTACACAGAAGTATGACCGAATTAACTTTTCAGCCTTCTTACCATTTAATTTTTCAATACATACAATAAAATTAATACCAAAAAGGATAAGTTTCTCATAGTTATAAACTTCTCATAATGGTATTCTTTTCAAAACATATAAGTAAAGAAAGTTTCATTAAAAAAAAAAAAAAAAAATTGTTTCCTACATACAAAGTAAGAACTAAACTCGAATTGTCAGGTTTTTGAGCGATTTTTAGCAGGCATTTGGAAGGTCAAACGATGTCCAAATTAAATGTGTGACCATGATTTTGAAGCCCGGATATGTCTTTCTGATGGTTCAAGTCTCAAGTCGTTTGGTGTTTTCTATGAAAAGTTATGACAGTTTGAGTAATGAAGGGTCAAGAATTACTGTACCTTTTGAAATTATGTCTTAATTATTGTAATCTCTTTCATTTGCTTTTATCAGTGGTTTATTGAAAGAATTTAGGGAGACTATTATAATCTTTGCCAAGACAAGGTTAAGAAGGAAATCAATAGAAAATTGAGTATTAGTGTCCATAGTTTATTCTTTCTCTCTTCAATAAAAAGCTCCTTCACTCAAATAAAATTTTTTTTTTCAACAAGAATCTACAAGAAGTGGAGAAACAATTAAACCTGAATGTATTCAAGATATATTTGAATACATTCACATAGTCCCTACGATAGGTACTATTTAAATTTTGGTTTGGGATATATTTGAAGTTTGGTCAAATGACATATTTGGTCTCTATGTTTTGAAGAAAGTTAGAATTTAGTCTATATGATCTATAATTAGAGTTTAGTCCATATGATTTGATAAAAGTTTCATAAATAGTCCATACGGTAGGCACTATTTATGAAGATTTTATCAAATCATAAGAAGTATTTATGATGTTTTATCAAATCATAGGTATTAGATTTTAACTTTATTTAAATCATAAGGACCAAATTTGTAATTTAACCTTGAATTTTCTAAAAACAAACCCGTTTATATTTGATAAGTGTACGAACAAAACAATTTATATAATATATATCATTTTATATACTAAACAATAAATATATTGTATATTTATACTTTCTAATATATTTGTAAACACAAAAATAAATAAATAAACCATAATATATATACAATGTATGTTTACATTTTTCAATATATGAACTATACTTGGCATCTCAATTGAAAGATGGTCAAATTTTGGGAAGGAATGTGGAAGAAAAAAATAAACAAAATCTCCTCAAATGAAGGAAAAATTAATTTCAAATATCCTCCCTTCAATGAATATCAACTAAAATTAATAAGTAATAAAAATAAAATCTAAATTTAAAAATGAGGTTAATAAAGAAAGAATTAGATATTTCAAAAAATTTCAAAATAATGATTGAAAGATTAAATTTGCCTAAAATTCAAGTTAAAAATCATAATAAAATAATTCAAAATCTATAACGTATATGAAATCTATTAATATTATATTGTGTAACTTTCTAAAATAGTGTGCATTAAAAAAAATGACAAAAAGAAAAGAAAAAGAAAAGAAAAAATACGATAGTTCATTAGTGAATTGGAGACTAGCTCAAATAAAATTTAAAGTGTGTTTAATTGAGTAATTTAAAATAGATTTGAGTAGTTACCGATTTGAAAACTGAAATTTAAGAACAAAGAAAAATAGAGTTATATTATATAATTTTAGTAATCAATATTATATTATATGATTTTAGTAATTAGTATGTATTTAATGGTTTATCTAAAAATTAGTTCTCAATTTAAAAAGTTATTTGAATATATTTAATAGAATATTCATAAACAATAAATAATAATTACTAACAAAATATTTAGTGGGAAATCAACTATTATTAATTAATTAATTATTTTGTTTGTTATTTGATTTTATAATAATACTATTTAATTCAATAAATCTATGAAAGAACAGACAATTTGAATCAGATATCAAACTCTCCCCGATAGAAAAGTTGATGAAGACTCGGAGTTTTGAATTGTTGGAACTAGGGGTATTAAAAAGAATAACTCGTTTGATTTAGATAGGGTTCTCAACTCATTTGGATTGGGTTGAATTCAAATATATGAAAATCTTATCATGATCAATTCATGGATTCACCTAAAATAATTGGAACAACCCAAATTTATTATTAATTTTAAAATGTATGTTTTTTACTTATAATATAATTATATAATTATATATTCATTTATTTTTTTGGATAATTTACTATATAACAACCCTTAAAAATTATTTTTTAGCACTTTAGAAAGAAAATTTTTATAATATAAATTGAAATTGAATGGATAATCTTAATTTAATATATAAAAATAATTTAAAAAAAATTACATATTAACATTTTACTTATTTTTAAAACAATTTTTTTTAAAAATGATTAGAGTAACTGAATGTTTCATGGTTGAATTGGATTGGGTCAATTATTTAATAGGGGTTTCTATATAAAGGAATAATCAGGTATATAGTAATAATTATACTATTATTTGGAAAAATAGCAAAAGACGGTATCCTTTTGAATTATAGCAAAATGCATGATGTCACACGAGTCCAATTTTCTGGAATCCTGAAATGCCCTCATCGTCCCTTTTAATTGTAGTTTAATTAATACGACATATTTATTAATGAGACTGTAATTAATTGCTCAACTATATCCCAACAGACTTTTAGCGTCAATTAAGATCATCATTTCAAGTGGATAGTTTGCTATAAATCTCATAATTTAATAGTTGCTTTGAATTTTCGAATCGTGCACATCAATTAATTTTCAAATCTTGTTTTGAAATTTAAAATATCATATTATATTAACTATCCTAACTAAGAATAGTTATTTTTATTATACTTTCTATTAATCTTAATCAAGATTCATGGGTTTTCAATTATTTTGAACGTTTTATTTATTATCCTTTTAATTCAAACATAAAATACTAGAATACAATAAGTAGCCCGGGCTTTCTTCATCCTCTGAACACTTTCTTGTTAGGTTGTTCGACGATTAAAAGTTTTGTTCGATGGTAAGTCGATGAAAGTAACTACTATCACAACTTCCTATTTATTCAATTTTTTGTTGCTTCGAACACATCTTTTTTTTACTGATTTTACTTTTTTATTTTCAATCGACGACAAGTCTACATTGGAGGCTTGACTCAATTATTCAAATCCACTGGTGCATAGATGAAAGACTTGAGTTAATCGACATTCGAACAAGAGTTCAAGTGGCAAAGTCCTTTCTTTCCAAAGTGATTCCTATCGAGCTATTGTGAAAAGGTAGGCCAAGCATATGGACAGTGTTGGTATTAACCAGTTTTCCTTGGGGGTCTTAAACCCACCTTGACAAATTCAATCAAAGAAGGATGTACTATTGTCGAATATTGTTTCTTACTCTTATATTCATGAGATCTCCACAATTGACATCAATACCACATCATAATTGGTTAATAATTTCAATCGACGATTTTTAATTGAGATTTTTATTCTCCAATCTAAATCAGTTTCTTTCTTCATGAATGTAATAGATAAAGTTTTTAGAAAAAAATATTGTTACAGAATTTTGAGTCAGTTCAAAAACGATTTAGATGGTTTGGTTAATTGATTTTCAGTTGTAGATATTTATTTTGAAGTATAGTGTATTTGTTGGGCGTAATTTGGAGACTAATTATAATGTATTTGTAGGTCAGGTAAATATCTCATCGAAAATATGCCAAAAACTTTGGAAAGGCCTTTTATGACTACAAAATCCTAACTAATTTTTTTTATCATACATCTTTATTTTCTCATAGAATATCTCCCATGTTTTAAATCATTAAATTATATTGTTATTTTTTTTTTTCAAATATCAAAACTAAACCATTTTTTTTCTAAATATCATTTTATTTATTTGTTTTGATTCTTTTAATCCTTCTTCAACTTATTTTATGTTTTTACATTTTGATTTTCTAATTAGTTTGAAAATTTTATACAATCAAATATAAGATTTTTTAATTAATTTGAAAAATTTAGAGTGAGAAAGACAAATCTGTCGCATTTAAAGTAGTAGAATGGAGGAAATTATGGTTGCGATGATGGATTCAAAGATAGTGATTCTATTCAAGAAAATACCATTATTAGGACTTGAGATTGGCGATGGAGCCTATGTCGGAGGAGTTGAGATAAAAGAAGACAGAACTAGAGTGATCATTAGTGGCTCCAAAGGAGCAATAAATGAAGCCGATGGAGAAAGAGCCAAAGTTGAAGCGGATGATGAAGTATTGGTGGAAGAAGAATGAGCCACGTCCGAACGAGCAAGGGATGAAGACAGAATTCAAGTTAGAGGTGTCGCCACTGTTGGTGGATGAGCCAATTTCATAGATGAGAATGACGACAATTTGGTTAGAGAAGAGGTTGGTGCGGTGCTCAGAGCATGGTCAACTGTTAGTCTCTAGATGTTTGTTTTGTAATTACGAATATTTCTTAACAAATTGCAATCTCATTTGTATGGCTGAGGGTAGTTTAGACGTTTAAAATTCGTTTTGTCATTTTATAAATGAAATGTCGATTTACTATTTTCTTTTACTTATAATACGTTATATATACATATATTTATTTTAATTTTATTTAATATTGATTTTTTTGGATATTAATATTTTGCTTATTTTTAAAACAAAAAATTAAATAAAGCCTTAAAAATAGGTCCATATTCCGTTAGTGTCTTAAACATTTCATTTTTTACAAAAAAAAAAAAAAAAAAAAAAAAAAAACTATTGGCCTCCCTATTTTCACTAATATCAGTGGTTATTTCCAATTTAGCTCTCACCTACGATATACACACACATATATATACATATATATATATATATATATATATATATATATATACACACACATATATATACATATATATATATATATATATATATTGTTTTCTCTTCCATGCATACATTATCTTTCCCCATGTTTCAAGGTCATTTCTTCCTTCTCCCTCTCTTGTCTCCTTCCCGTTCCCTCTATTTTCTCCTTTCGGCAGTGTGAGTTGTAGGCGGGAGATGGACAGTGTGGGGCGATCCGGCAACGTGGGTGAGCACAAGACAACACGAATGGTGATGGCAGACTCGGAGCGGACAAACCACAATGGCGAACTCGGAGTAGACGAATGACAAACTCTAAGTGGACGACGAAATGGTGGACTTGGAGCAAACGAACGGTGGACCTGATTCAACGTTTAGTTTTAGTTTTTCCTATTTTTTATATATATTGTGCTATACACCTTTTTTAAGCTTTTGTAGGAAATTTGATATATAGTGTGATATATTTATTTGTTTATTTGATATAAACTATAAATTTTTTTTTTTTTTAATTTTGACTTCATTTATTATAATAGATACAAATTTTGATTGTTGTGATTTTGGCTGCCTAAATGGTATATATAATATATATACTTTGATGTAAATGAAATATGAAGATTTATATACTATGATATATTTCATATATTGGTTTATAATGTGATTTATGTCAAGTATTGAGTCAATCTTTAATTTATAAACTATAGTATATTTCATATATTAGTTTAAATATTTTCAAATACCTAATAAAATGTTCTAAAATATATTTAAAATAACAATGAATCCATTAAAAAAAATCAATACGTTGATATGTGAAAACCAACATAAATAAGGAAATAAAATTTCATTAAATCCATGTTTTTCTAAATTGGAGAATATAAAAAAAAATTACAATAAATGCATTTTCTCTCTTCAATTGAAAAATGAAACAAAAATTATATTAAGTGTCGTTTCTTTCTCTACAATAAATGTATTATATATATATAAATCGGATATAAATAAATAAAAAAAGTATAATGGTCCAAAATTAACTTCTATATAGAAACTACTATTTAATAAAAATTATTTGCATTGAAGAAATTCACAATTTTAATAATTGGATTGGCCTAAAAAGTATTTCAATACAACTCAATCCCGTCGACCAACGAAACTAGTTGGTACTCAAAAAAATAAAATAAAATAAATTAAAGGACTGTGACGGGGCAACGGTGGTTTTATCACTCCCGCAGAGAGATTGGAACCCACGTAATGCGGTATTGACTAAATAAATTCGGGTAACACGTGGCACCAAAGCGTGGACCACTTCAGCACAGACTGACACCACCGCTGTCCACGTATCCTTTACTTTTTAATATTTTCATTTTTCAATTTGAAAATTCAACCTATTTAAACACCAAACTCTTTATTATATAATATGTGTATGTTGAATTACTATTTTAGTCCTAAACAAAGGGTTTTTTTTTTTTTTTTTTTTTTTTTTTTTAGTGAAATAGGGATTAAATTTCAATCTCAATCTCCCTCTTTTCCTTTTTTAATAATTTCTTTTTTGAATTGTTTTTTTTCACCGATATCAATTTATACACTTAAGCTTTAACGATCATATCAACTTAAACCATGAATTATATTTGTATCAATTTAAATCCTAAATTGTTATAATTATATCAATTTACATAATCCATTACATTTCATTTGGAAAAATCTTATATGAAACATATAAATATATCAATTAAATTCCTAAACTTTCATAATTTAGTCAATTTAGACTCTTAGTCAGATTTTCCTTTGACAATCATATATGCATTTACTCTAATCATCTATTTTATAAAATTGATATTTGAAGAAGCCTACACATGTTTGAGAATTAATATATTGATGAATTTTAAAGATAATCGTAATGAATGGTCTAAGTTAATTGGCTTATGAAAATTTAGAAGTTGAATTAACTCATTATAAGTTTTATACAATATTAGTCAAATGAAATTGGAAGAATGGTATAAATTGATACGTATATATATATAGTTGGAAATTTATTTTAAATGCCAAAACTATTGAGAATGTTTAAAAATATAGTAAAATGTCACAATCTATCGATGATAGACATTGAGAATCTATCAATGATAGACACTAAGAATCTATCAATGATAGACATTGAGAAATTACTATCATCTATCACCGATAGATACTGCTAAATGTCTGTCAATGTCTATTACTGATAAATAGTGATATTTGTTATATTTGTAAATATTTTGGTTTATTTTATTATATTTGAAAACAACCCAATATAGATTTTTTGTTGGGAAAAATAGCTTTTCTATTCTTAGGTTTTGGATTAGTTTCTATTTAGTCCCTAGGTTTCAAGACATTATACATTTAGTCCTCAAGTTTTGAGTCTGGTTTCAATTTAGACCACGAGTTTCAAAATGTTACAATTTTACTCTTAACATTGAGTTTTGTTTCACATTGGTCTCTAGATTTTAAGATTTATACTTTTAACATTGTTTTTTCACTAAATACTCATTTTTGGTATAATGTGACATAGATTTAAAATAGTTAAAATAAATTAAAATTTTCCTTCATCATTATTGAAAATTAATAAAGTGACGCTGACATCAATGATTAAAAGTGAGTATTAATGAAAATTTGATGTTAGAAATGTAAATACTAAAACTCAAGAACCTAATTGAAACAAAATTCAAACCTCAAGGGTGAAATTGAAACATTTTGAAATTTATGGACTAAATTGAAACCAAACTCAAAGTTTAAGGACTAAATGTGTAACATTTTGAAACCTAAGGACCAAATAGAAACTAGGTCCAAAACTTAGGGACTAAAAAAATATATTTTTTTTTCCTTTTTTGTTTTTAGAATTTGACTAGGAACTTAAGTGATGGTTCTTAAAAAAAGGGTAAGAATAAATAATTATAAATTTCAAAAACATAAAACTAAAAGCAAAATCATTATATCAACTAGAGTCATTTTAGACATTTTAAAAAGTTCAATAATCAAATAAACATAAATTCAAAGTTTAAGAGTTTTTTTTTTTTTTTTTTGTTGGGTAAATATTAATTTATACCACCCTAGACTCTAGGAGTTGTATCAATTAAAACCATATAGTAATAATTGTTATTAATGTAACATAGAACTTATAGATGAAAGTAGTAGTTATAAGCTTAATTTTTGCAAACTAAAAAAACTTAGGTCACATTTGGTAACATTTAGGTCCCATTTGGTAACCATTTGTTTTTTTTTTTTTTTTTGAAAATTAAGCTCATTTCATCTACATTTCTTACAATCATTTGCATCTTTTTTAAGTATAATGGTTGAATTCTTAGTCAAATTTAAAAAATAAAATTAACTTTTTAAAAGCTATTTTTTTTAATTCTCAAAATTTGGCTTGGTTTTTTTAAACTATTAGTGAAAAGTAGATAATAAAGGAATAAATTTGGAAGTGGAAGCAGTGTTCATGAGCTTAATTTTTAAAAACAAAAACAAAAAATAAAATGGTTACCAAACGAACTTTTAGTTTTTGTTTCAAATTTTCACTTTGATTTTGACAAAATACTCCTAAAATGTAGACAACAAAGCTAAGAAACTAATAGATGAAAATGATGTATATAGGTTTAATTTTCAAAAATTAAATGGTTAACAAATGAGACTTTAATTTTTAAGAACTTGTTTTCTATTTTAAAATTTGGATCATTGTATGAATTTGAGAGAAAACAAACGCAATTTCTAAAAACCAAAATTCAAAACACAATTATCAACCAATGCCTAAATGTCTCATCTGACAATCAATTGATTTTTAGTTTTTAATTGTTAAAAATTATACTTGTTTTACTACAACTTCGTTATCATGGATTTCATCGTATTTTACCCAAGTATAGTAAATTAAATAAATATTATTACTACAAAAAAAACCTATTTAATAATATTTTTGAATATAACATTTATTAATAATAAATAAGACAAATGATTTTGGAGCCATAGTATGGTACTTTGGCACTATAGGATTAAGAAATTGAAAAAGAAGATGGAAAATGAAAGTGGTAAATCAAGTGTGGATAGATAAAATGAGAGATTAAAATTATACATTTAGTTAATGACTCATCATCTTCTTGCAATAACATTTTCCACATCACTCATTTTATCCGAGGGTAAAATTGACATATATCTTAAAATGAGGAGATTAAATTGACACATAAAATTTCTCTTCGTTGGTATCTTTTATATTAGAGATGTCCACGAGGCGGACAGAGACTTATCCCCACCCCATCCCCCATTTCATTCTCCATTTTATGAAAAAAAATGTCCATTTAATTTTGAGGAGATCGAAGTATAGTTTCTTAATGAGATTTAGTGGGGTCAGTACCCCTAGTTAATTATTTTTTGAAAAATCTGATATAATGGAATGAGTTTTTAAGAAAAAATTGCAAGTTAAATGGTTAGTCTTTCACTATAAATCCCCATTAATTTTTTTTTTATTAATTCTTCCTAAATAAAATAAAATAAAATTTCATATTATATTTATTTAATCATTCCTACATAAAATTTTAAATACATTATATATACGATGTTTTAAAAATAATAATGAAAAATAAACGAAGTGGGAAATCGGGATGACGGGTGTATTTCTCATCTCCGTTTAGCTCACGAAAAAATTATTTTCTACCATTTTTCCATGAGATGGGTTCTCACGAAAAAAAAATGGACATCTCTAATTTTATATATTACATATGTTATTGATTCTTAAAGGCACATTATTAGATGAAATGATCAAAGTAGAGAAAGTAGCTAGAGGGGGAAGATGGGGAGAGAGAAAAAGTAGAGAAATAGAGAGGGGAAGCATGAGAGAGAGAGAGAGGAGAGAGAATATAATAAATGAGATTGAGAAGAAAATATCCATTTTTATATATTGAAATTTTTTGAGAGTTTAGTTTTTACAGTTTGAGCATAGTTTATGTAATTTGTCGTGTTCTTTTTTTATATGAATTAATGAATTTACAAAAGATCAACATTATAGTATTTAAACTTCGAAAATCAATATATTTTAGTTTTTATCTTTAGTTTACTTTTAATAAAAGAAAAAAAATTAACATGAACTTTTAATATCTTATCCATTTGGATCATAAAGTTTCAATTTTATCAAATTTGATTCTAAACTTAAAGAAATGTGTTCTAGCTTTTTACCTTTGATTTGACTTACATTTTTTCACTCACTAATTTTAACCCTCCCAAAAAAAAAATAGTATAAAGTTTTTCATAAACCCATTAATTTCAATAATATAAAATTTTGGATAACAATAATTGTCGATAGCAAAATTTGGATAGAAAAAAGCTACCTTGACCTATATATGTCTCATGGTGAATTGTAATTCACGTGTCTATAAACCGACAATAACTTCACATTAATGTGGTGCTTGTCAACTATATTAGATTAGGATTTTTGGTTTATGGTGAACTTACCTTTAATAAAGTTCATTATAATGATGTATTTATTCTAGATTAATCTAGAAAATCCATTTTTTTTTAAAAAAAAAAAAAAGAATCGGATTGGATCATGAAGAAGTTGGTTCAACCTTGACCTTGGGTCGATCCTGAATCTTAGGTTTTATCTCAATGTACACCTTCATCTTAGTTAAAATGAGTCTAATGTGTAGCTATAATGATATATTTATATTATAAATGTAAGGTATTGTTGGATTTTAACCCATTAAATTTATTGTGGATGTACTTTAATTTTGTTTTTTTTTTTTTTGTTTTTTTGTTTTTTTGGTAATTTAACTCTCTTTTTTCATTCGATAATGAGGGCTAAGTTTTTTTTTTTTAAAATTAATTTTGGGCATTTTACGGTTTCGTTTTAGTTGATAGGAACTTAAATGGTAGAGTTTTTATATGATTTATCAATTTATTTATGGGCAAATTTCTAATTAGATTAAATGTGTATTGATTTCATATAATTTATCTCGATAAAATGTAAATATTTGTGTTGGGGTTGACTCACAAATTTATTTATTTATTTTTTTACAATAATTATAGAGGTTTTCTCTCCTATAATTGTTGTACTAAAAAATAAATTAGTGAGAGGTTAATACATTAAGTCATCCCTATTTTTCTTTTGACAAATTAAATTCTCCAAAGTCATGGTTGAAGAAGGCCACTTCTTCTTTCTGTTTTTTTAAAAGTATTTTCATATATACAAGGTAACCATAATCTCATAGAAAATTATTTTAAATGACAAAACAACTAAAAATATTTACAAATAATAACAAAATATTAGTCTATTTGTGATAAATTGTGATAAACAGTGATAGATTATTAGGGTTGTTTTCAAATATAGGAAAATAAACCAAAATATTATTTATAAATATTTTAGTTTATTTTCCTATATTTGAAAACAACCATAATCTCATATTAATTTAGAATCCGATTTTAGTTAGTAAATTAAAAAAAAAATCAAATTTATTGACTTTCTAACTTAATGTTGATAGTAACTCTCTAAAAGGGTATATTTTTGAAGTAAAAAAACTATATATCATTCTTAATTGTCAATTTTATTTTTCAAAACTAAGTAGTTTCATTAATATCATTGCAACTTTGTTTTTTCAGTGAACTAGGTGAATTGAAGGTTGATGAGGAGAGCAAAATGAAGCTAATAATATCATTAATAACTAAAAAATGTAGATCAACGAGCCATTTTTTCTCTTTGGATGAGATAACAAATGTGAGGGCGGAGATCAAATCACCATTTATTTTTGAGATGGTAATACTGTTTTATCCACTGAATTATGTTCAAATTTTTTAATAAATTTGTAGATATATTTTTTTAATTAGTCACCTCACTTTTGTCCTATTTGTAATTTAATAAGAGGATTTTGGTACAACTTGAGTCAATACTATAACATATTATTTATAAGGATTTAAGTATTTTCAAAGTGAAGATGTTTATGTTGCTTATAAAGAAATGATGCATCTTCAACATTTACATTACTTTACATTTAATTTTTGACTTATATATGTGTCATTAACTTTAGTTTCTTTTCAACTTTATTAGTTTTCGATTAATTATTTTAGATTCTTTAAAACATTTTTTCCCTTAGATACTTAAAATACCAACGGAATTTCTATGAAAATAAAAATATCGTGGTGTGACGAATGATAGGATCTACTAAAACCCGATAAGACCTATAAATCACTTTAAGATGTTGGGCCTAAGCCTATATGCATTTTGGGTCGTCCTAGCCCAATGATGAAAGTAATTCAAGCGACCATAGCTTTTTTTGAATTATAATCTTTACTAGTTAAGTTAGACCTTAATTATTATTTTTTTTTTAATGTATTTACCAGTAAAGAAAAAATGTAGCCTAAAAAAATGTGACATGGGATCATTTTAGGACATTAGAGTCAATCAAAGTTGTGAGTGCAAAATTTAATGCAAGTCATGGTCTTAAAGAAAGACAAAGCAATTCTTTTTCCCTATAATTTTTGCTTTGTAAGGCAAAGCCTAAACAATGTTGGACCTATCAAAAATGCCTCTTGCAACTATTTTTTCCAACCATCTAATGAGAACTAAAGCTGACTAATATTTTCTCAATTTTGTTCTTTTATGATCAAAATTATTTTCTTGGTTTATCTGAATTTAATAAAGAAAAGGGAAAAAAGGAAATTAGAAAAGAAGAGATCTCTCTCTTTGGGGAAAAAAACCCAAAAAAGCCCTAAGTGCCAAAATTAAACAGCATAATTTTTTTTTTGAAAAAAAAACAAAACTTTATTATATAATTTGATGAAAAAAGTTGATTCTAGATATTCTCTATATGAAGATCTATTTTTTTTTACAATTGATTTTATATTTCATATATATCAAGTTATGATGAATGTATTGATTAAAAATTGTTAAAAAGAATAGTCAAAATGAATTTTAGAGAAAAAAGTGAAGGTTTGTTTTAGGGAATTTTGTTAAAGATTATCTTTTAAATGGAATCATTATCAAATAAGCGGCAACAAGTTTAAAATTTTAGTTGTCTTTTTGTATGTATAAATATATATATATTTTTATCTTTTCTTTAGTTAAAAAAAAAAATAAGCTACAGAATTAGCTATATACCAAAGTTGTAAAAAAAAATGAATATGGAACTAAAGTGTAAAAAAATTCCTCAAGTGATTATATTAATTGTCTTGTAAAAATGACGAGGTTTTTACATCTTTTCAATATGAGATCTTTGACAGATTTCCTTAAGATCAATTATATCTATTAAATCAAGTATAGTTTAATGGACATACAGTATATGTTAACGAAGAGGTTTATAGTTTAAATTCTCACATTCCCGATTATACAAAAAAGAAAAAATAAATAAAAATAATAATAGTTGCCCTCTTTGAGTTCACCACTCTTGAGTAACTTTTTTTTAGTTCAACATGGAGCGGAAGGATTCAAACCTCAAATTTTTTGGTAGAGTGTACGCACTTCATTGCCGTTAAATGAACTATTTAGAAAATTGTGATTTTTTTTTTTTTTTTTTGTAAATTCAACAACATGTGGAACGAGAATGTATATTTGACTCTTGGTCAAGAATATGTGCATGCCTTACTCCAATTGAGTATATTGATATTAAAAAAAAGGTATGTAGTTGTAATAGATAGCAGTGTTAATAATTTAGTGTATAGGAACATTTTAAAGAATTTTTTACTTAGTAAAATTTATCAGTATAGACTCTATCGTCGATAAATTTTGCTATATTTACAAATTCTTTTACATTGTCCTATATTTATTCATTCTTTGAGCGTGATCGCTATATTTACAATTACTCCATAAAAATAATTGAACTTATATTAACTAATGAAAGAAAAAATATTTTAACTATTGAGCTATGTTTGGGTTCGTACGAGTCTTCTCGAACTCAAAATTCAACCTATTTTGTTCAAGAGGGCAGCCTACCAAATGGATGAAGAAGACAGGTAGGACACAAAGACAACCCTAAATCAATATTTTGTATGTACCTTTTGTTTTGTTTTTCCTCCTTTAAACAAAGCTTAGGATCCTCCCTTTGCTTCTTTTAATACAAAACTTTTTAACCACCACCACTAACACAACACCTCACACCTCTATTCTTTTCCACAATAATAATAATAAATAAATAACCTTCAAATTCTTTTTTTTTCCCAAAAAACCTTCAAATTCTTTTTTTCCCCTTAAGTTTTCAATCAACTAATGACTACACATTTGATTGTTGACAAGTCATAGTACATTCACTTTTGAATTACCACAATATTATAGGGAAAAAACAATTGTTTTTTTAAAAAAACTTAATTTGATGATATTAGTTGACAAATATTGTTATTAAAAAAGAAAGGACAACATAATGGAGTATTTCAATCGTATTCGTTGATTAGATTTATACCGTTTAAATTATAGGATGAAAAATTTGAACTAATGATATTTAAAATGTAGATAATTCGTTTTTTTTTATCTATTGAGCGACAATTTTAATTTATATTACTATATAATTCAAAACTTTGAATCCAATTTATGTACTATTTTTAATTAACTTTTAAAAATAACAAACCTATAAACTAGATTATTCAAGTTGCACAAATCTAAGGGTTTCTAATTCTATTATATAACTAACTATTCTCAATTTTGTATAGTTTATACATAGTTTATATATTTTCAATGGTTCAATTCAAGTTTTCAACTTCTAGCCTCAAAGACCCAAGCTAGTTTGAACTTTTATATCCCACTTTTTATTTTGGTTTTTTATATTTAAAATTTCAATCTTTATATCTTCAAACAACTTTAATTAAAGTTATATATTTAATCTCCATCCTAAATATTCAAACTCTTTCGAATATTTAAAAGATGAAAGGAAAAGATAAATGGTTCTCAAATTAGTAATAATAAAAAAAACTATACATCTAAAACTTAAATTGAATTAGAAAAGATTGGAGTTGTTAGGGTAATATCTTTATGAGATCTAAAAAGGGTTTTTGGAGGAAAAACAAAAACAAAGTTTTGACTCAAGAGATAAAAACAAACAAGTGCATAGCTTAATAAAAACACAAGCAAGATAAGCCAAAATGGCCAAAGAAAGTCAGACCCTCAAGTGACAAATACTCATTAGAAAAATGGTTAAAATATCATTTTACTCTTTATATATTTTTTTTGGTCAATTTTATTTTTCTGTATTTTTTATTGTCCAATTTTTATCATTATACTTTCAAAAAGATCTTAAATTTAGTTCTTAAATTTTTTTTTTTTTTATCAAATCTGATTAAATAATAACAATAATTTTCATACAATAGATGATAGTATATATAGATAGATTTTCGCAATTTATAACTAAGGACATTTAAAAGTACAGAGACCAGAATAAAATAAAAGTCAAAGTATAAATACCATAATGATATTTTAACTTAAGAAACTGATATTAAATATGATTATACACAATTAATCATTGAAGGTAGATTTCAAAATTTACATATGATTTCATAGTCAATTGATTTTTGAGATAAAACTTCACGTTTATCTAACTGTTCCAATCTTTTTTTTAGTAATTTTTGAAAGAAGGGGGCTTAATATTTTTGGTTTAGGGAAAGAAAACAAATATTTTGGAGGGTAACCTAGGATTCTATGAAAGATTAATGAGCCCCCATGTTATGATATATAATGGTTTAATAAAAGGGCAGAGAAAAAAAGAAATGTACTTTATTTCAATCACCAAAGCAAAAGTTGATTGCTTTGGCCATTGATGACATAAGGTTTCATTGTTGGAATTGAAAAAGGAATCTCTTCCCTCCACTTTAAGAGAGATAAACATACATACAACTCCAATCCATATGTATAATTAATTCATTAATTATCAAAAGAAGTAAAAAAAATCCCTAATTATAATTAAAGAACAATTTAAACCATCATGTCTCAGATTTTTTCCTCATTCCAATGTTAATGTTTTTTTTTTCTCTCTCAATAGTACAAAGAGAAAATATGTTGTAATATCAAATTGAAAAGTAACTTGGATTGTGTTTTTGAGTTTTGAACTTAAAATGAATTAAAAAGTTTGAATCTTTAATATTATGCAATTATTGTGGAGATTAACTCATAGGATCTTGTTTGTTTGATTGATGCTCTTTTCTAAGATTGAGTTTTTCGATTTTCAGATTTATACCTATTTAGGATTTGTTTGGATTGATTAAAAAAAAATGTTTTTTCCCCAAAAAAGTCATTTTTATTTAAACTGATCTTTGGATAAAAACAATTTTTTCTTTCCAAAATGATTCATTATCACAATCAAACACTTGAAAAATTAAATAAAATACATCATTAATCTATGATTAAGTTTTAAAAGTGTTTAATAGATTCTTAAGTTTTTTATTTTGCGTTTAATGAAACTCTAAACGTTTAATTTTATGTTTAGTAGATCTATGAACTAAAAAAATATATCTACGAAAGAAGACAACGACCTACTAGACACAAAATTGAAAAATTCAAAGATTTATTTTAAACACAAAATTGAAAGTTGATCCATTAAGCACGTACATCTTAAAAGTTCATAATCTAATGAACATAAAATTGAAACTTTACGAACTTAAAACAATTTTTTTTTTTTTTTTTATGAAGACCAAACAAATACAAACTTAAAAATTGTAGAAACTAAAATTATACTTTGAACTAAATTTGAAATATATATATATTAGAAAGTGTAGTAGTTTATGTAGGGTCCATTTGTGAAGTGATTTGTGAGAAAATATGTGTATAAGAGATTGATGAGAGGAAATGTACATAGACAAAAGGTTGGTAAGAAAAATATTGCAGAGTAGAAACTTGTGAAAGAAAGAAAGTTGTGTCTTGTTTGACTAGTATTTTCTTATTGATCCCTATAACTAAAAAAGTTTCAATTTAATCCTCGTAATTTAATATTAGATCAAGATCTGAGTACAAATAGCATTTTACTGAAAACCCACCAACAATTTTTTTTTCCTTTTTGACTAATTTTTCGACTCGAAATAAATGAATCGTTCAAAATAATTTTGTCACGAACAATTTGTGAAGTTTCTTGACCAAACTTTTTAAAATCTTAAGGACCAAAATTTAAACAAATTCTAAACTGCAACGGTAATTAAATTAAAGCTATTCAAAACATATACGAAGTAAATTAACATTTTTACTTCAAAAAATAACTTCCAATCATATTACCACAAGTAATTATATATAAATTTAACATAAGATAGTTAACCTAAGCATATATATAGTCAACTCTTTAAAACATTATATACCTTTGACAAAAAGGTTAGAGACTCTAATTTCCACTCTCACATTTTCTTGATCTAAAGGAAAAAAAAATCCTTAATACTTATTAACTCAGCATGAACATAATTGATGATCTCAAAAAGACAAAAGTAACTAGGACTTCTCTCTAGCCCTCTCCTTACATTTAACTAATTTAGTATGTTCTTTTGAGATTTATTGCATATTAATAAAGGGAAGTGGGATATGATATTAGGATGTTAAAAATGTGTCAACTTAGTTAAGATATTTGGACGCACCTATTGACCCACACTACTTGTCTTATAAAAAAAAACTATATGTGTGTGTATATATATAATTGAATCAAAACCCTTAGTCTCTTTACCTGAACAAAAATTTCAGTTTTGTTTGGTAATCATTTTGGTTTTTTAGTTTTTAGTTCTTAAAAAGTAAGCTTATAAACACTATATTCACCTATTGATTTCTTTAATATGTTATCCTCTTTTTAAGAGTGTTTTAAAAAATCCGTGTCAAAATTTAAAATTAAAAGAAGTAGTTTTTAAAACTGTATTTTTGCTTTTGGAAATTGGTTAAAAATTCAAGTATTTAGTTAAGAAGTATAAAAACCATTGTAAAAAAGATAAAATAACAAGCGTAGTTTTCATAAATTAAATGGGTACTAAACACAATTTCGTACCATAGGGAAAAAAAAAAGAAAGAAGGAAAAGGGAAGAGATGAAAGAGAAGACGAAATGAAAAAAAAATGAAAAAAGAAAATTATTTTAAATGACAAAATTGTTGAAAATATTTATAAAGAATAGCAAAATATCACCATGTATATGCGATAGACTACTATATATGTCTATCATGACACAAATAGTCACAAATAGTAGTCTATTATTGTTTATCGCAAATAGACTATGATATTTTGCTATTTGTAAACATTTTTTTCTATTTTTCTATATTTGATTTTTTTTTTAAAAAAAAAGGAAAGAAAAAAAGTGAGGTGTAAAATTGAGAAAAGAATGATTGAGAAGCCGCACGAGTCGTTTCATAGGATTCTCTTATGGAGTATTTGTCTTCTGATCTCAAACACACATCACATTCATTAATGACTCAAAACCCTAAGTCCAAACTATATATATATATATTTAATGTTTATTTTCAAAATCAAAAAGCAAACACAAACACACACTACTTCTCTGCTCTTCTTGTCCCCCTTTCCTTCTTTTTCAACCCTAATTCATGTCTTTTTCCACACACATACACATTTTTTAAATCACAAGGATAAACTTGTTTTTTCTTTTATATATTATTGTGGGCTATATCATCAGAAACCATGTTTGTTCAATAATGGGTGAGTAATTTTTCTTTTTTACAACAATAATCACGGAGATAGACGATCAAATTACTGTGACCTCAAGGGAAAGGAGAGTGTATGTTCGTGAGTGATTAATCATTACAAGTAATTTTATTCGTTCATCAATGTTGGAATGTGACCAAAGTCCTACGTATATTGACTTGATAATGAAAAGATTCATGGTATATAAGAGAGGATAACTATCTTTTATGCTATTATGTCTTGACGTTTGAGATACGTTGGAAAGTTGGTTGTCCATAACGTACACCGAATGACTAAATTTTGAAGTGTGTCTAATATATCCCGAAGGTTGTTTCTATTCAATTTTTTAATTTTAAAAACTATGTAATAAGCACTTAAACTTTCAATTTTGTGTCCATAGATCCTTGAAATTTAAATCAAATTTCAATTTTATGTCTATAAGTCATTATTCTAGTTAGTGTTTTCTTTTAAAAATAAATAGAATTCACGAACTTGACAACAAATTAAAATTTTGAGGTTCTATTAAACAAAATATTAAGTTTGATATCTAATATATCAACGAATTTTTAAAATTTTAGAAAATGTCAAAGACCTATTGAATATAAAATCAAAGTTTTATGACTAATCTATTATAGTTTTTTTAGGGATCTCTTAAACAAAAAAGTGAAAATCGACGTATTAAAGTACAATTTTTAAAGTTCATGAATCTTTTTAAACATAAGTTTGAAAGTTTAGAGATTAAATTTTTTATTTAACCTTAAATCAAATACGATTGTAAGAAATTATTAACAATTGTCAGGTGTTGGCATTTGTAGTTACTGTGACCAATAAAATAAAGTAAATAGCTTGAAAGAATTAATAGGTCAAACTATAATGATCATTTACATATGTGTCTTTTCTCTCAATCAACAGGAACCAATTTGAACGTAGCTTCTAGTTAAGACATTTATCTCAACCTCTCATGCCATTGGATAATAAAAATAAACCATTAATAAAATTAGCACTTAGATTATAATAGATGTTTATGGAAGGTTTAAATTTATAAGAACATATCATTTCAAAAGGCATATATGAAGAACAAAAATGTAGGAAGAAAAATAAGATTTTGAAATGAAATGAAAATCTCTCACAAATGAAAGAAAGCACTTCCAAAAGTAGGGCTGTGTAAGGAAAAACCTTTTGTGGAAGTCTTTTATATTCTGCATGGCAGGTTCTTGAAGCATCAACAACAGTTTCTTTTCTCTTTTCTCAATCTTGATCAGTGTGAAAGAGAGATCTTTTTATCTCAAGGACCATAGAAAATGGTCCAAATCTTTTGCATTTTTAGGGTTCATTTTCTAATTTTTATTGAATCAAATATATACCAAAGTATTAAAGAGAATCCATATAAGAATAAATAAATTAAATACTAAAAATAACTTTTTTACACCATCTCTATATACTTTTTAGTAATATTTTGATCCTTATACTTAATTTCTTTTTATAATCATTTAATCCTTTGTATTTAAAAGAAAAGGTTCTAACTATAGGAATCTTTAACATTAAAAATCTTATTATAATTACTGTTTGTGAAACTAGCTCGATCGTATAATTGAATTAGATGATATAGAACGTCAATTGGTTGCATTTGTTTACATATATGTTTTCGCGTACAAAATGTTATTTAACTCGATAACTTTAGGCTTTGTTTGGTAACCATTTCGTTTTTTTTTTTTTAAATTAAGGCGATTTCCTCATCACTTCTTACAATGGTTTTCATCTTTCTAAGCTACAAGAGTAGAATTCTTAACAAAATTCCAAAAAGAAAAATAAATTTTTAAAAACTACTTTTTTTTTTTTTTTTTTTAAAGTTTTTGCTTAGTTTTTGAAAACATTAGTAAGAAGTAGATAACTAAGTAAGAAATTTAGAGGTGTGATGAATGTTTATAAACATAATTTTAATCAAATGATTGCCAAACAGAAAGAATCAGATAGGTTACACAGTCAAATACAAGGTGAAATACAAGTAATGAGTCATATATACATGAACATTGAATAGGTAAGAAGGTTAAAAAGAGAATGTAAGGAGAAAGCTTTTTACAAATATTGTAAAAAAGCCAAGTCTTTGGCCCTTAACTTTTCTCATATTGACTAATTATTCAAAAGCTGATATCACAAACACAAACCCAAAACCACACACTTAATTATACATTGCACTCAAGTCAGAAATATTACATTAAAATTATCCAAAAAAAGCAAAAAAAAAAAAAAAAAGAAGAAAAGAAAAAGAAAAACACTAAAAACCTTCATATATAGCCATTGCTATTCCTCATAGCTATAGCCATGCAAATTACATATACAAAACCAGCCCCTTGGTAAAATTAAAAGCTGAATTTTTCTGGTCATTCATATCAAATTAGACAAAGAAAAAAGAAAAAAGAAAAACCCAAAAGAACTAAAAAACTAAAACTTCTCTGTTTCTAACAAAATACCCTACTTTGTAAATTCTTATCAACAACATTTCCCCCTCTTTTTTTTTTTTTTTTTTGTTGTCTATGAATTTGATTAGTTATGGAAATTAACTTTCCCCACTAGAAAGTCTCCATAATAATTAAGAGAGAGAGAGAGAGGTGAAACCCAGAAGCTAATTTTTTAGAAAAGAAAAAATTACTCTGCTAATATAATGTCATGATTGTGATGAGAAGAAGAAGAAAAGCTCTATATCTGGTGAAGCAAAGAAAGCAATTGGAGAAGGTCTTTGTAAAGAACAATTTGAGAAAAGCCTTTGCTTTTTTGGAGCTGGTGGACAAATTTTGATTTCTGGGATTTTGAATCTCTCTGCTTTTGGTGTACAACACTCTTCAAAATCAGAGCTTGAAACTGTTTGTTCTTCAAAAATGGCTGTGGAGGAGCTTGAACAACCTTTTTCAATGTCTTCTTCTTCTTCTTCTTCTAACTTGATTTTCTTGATCTTCTTGATCTTCTTCTTGATCTTCAATTGGGTTCTTGTTGTTGTTGTTGTTTTTCTTGCTCTTCTTCTTGCTCCTCCTCCTTTAGAAGCCATATTATAGGGCCTTTTTTTTCCTTTGAAAAATGCTTTCTTTTTGTAAGATTTGTTACTACTAGAAGGCTATGGAGAAACCCATTTGAGGAAATTGAGAGTTTTGGTTGTTTTTGAACTCTAAGAAGAAAAAGGAGAAGGAGAAGGGAGAGAGGGTTTAATATGAAAGGGGATTTGTTATATAGTGAAAGGAGGGAAAACAAAGGCACATGTTTGCTTTATGTCATATTTTGAAATGTGGTACCATAGTTTTTGAATTTTCCTTTTCAATTAGAGGATATTATTGGTCTTTTTTTCCTTTCCTTTCTCTCTCTCTCTCTCTCTCTCTTTAAAAAATACTATATTGTGGGTAAATTTTGGCTTTTAGGTTAAAAATTGTTAGATGATGTAACTAAATTTTCCTTTACCTATTAGATTAAGTTTTTGGATCAATTTGTGATCTAAGATGGTATTGAGTATATAATTTAGGGTGGTCCAATGTTCAAATCCAACGTTGTTTCCTCCCCAATTAATACTATTTTCACTTGTTTGACATTTCTTCATATTTCAAGTCCACCACTTAGTGGAGCATTATATGATATAATTAAATTTGTCTTTACCCACTAACTTAAGTCTTTGGGTCAATTGGTGATTTAAGAAAACATATCTTACATTTTATATTATTTTGGTTAAATTATTAATTTAGTTGAGTCACTTTGAAGTTTATATCTATATTTATTACGTGGTATTATTAATTAACCATTAATCTTTGAGATGATACTTGAAAATTTATTCATTGAGCTATGTTAAGTGGTAATCTTCTAATCATAACAATATTTGGTTGGATTTAAATATTTTTTAGTAGCTAGATGAATTTTCAGCATTATTTTAAACTCCTTAATTAGTAGCACAACAGCTTCACTTTGTTTTGTTTTTCTTAGACAAATAACACGCATCTTGTACTGCATAATTTTTTTTTTATAATTGATTCAAACTAAGGTTTCTTTTTCTTTTTTTTTTTTTTTTAGTTTTTTTTTTCTTATGATTGAGGTGAACTGCAAAAAAAAATAAGTGCAACCTAGATGAACCTAAATATTGTATTTATATAGTTTACATCTACTTGACATATGATTTATATCTTCAAGTTAAACTACAATTAAGGTCCTTAAGTTTTATTGTTGTGTCATATTGTTTGTTTATGGACTTTTGTCTAGAATAGTTTATTTTATGTTTGATGGTTTTTTTTTTAGGAGAAAAAGGCAACCAACAGAAACAAAATAGTCAAACAACCTCCTCATAAAAAGTGGAGGAAAACCAACAAAGACATCCCTCCCAGCCTCTTCAAAGCCTGAAGAGGGGGAGTTAACAACAAAATAGCAGCTCTAGCAAGACGGTGAGCCACGTCGTTAGTCGAACGCAGACACCAACAGAAAGAAGTCACGAACACAGCTCAAGGCCACAATTCAATAAAGCAGAGATGAGATCAGAACAGTCAAATTCCACCGTAATCTGATGAAGCAAAGCCCCTTCGAATCGAAATAGAAAACAAATGACACATTATTTTGTGTTTTATAGATTATTGACATTAAAACCATCAATTTAATGTCTTATTCATGACATTTCTTTTTCCTTTTTGACCAAAAAAAAAAAAGACTTCATTTTCATGTTAAGGTTACTAAATAATTTTAGGCAAGCAAGCTAATTGAAAAATCCAATTCTCTAAGCTCTAAGACCCTAAGAAGAAAGCTTAGTGTGATAAAAAAAAAAAAAAAAAGAAAAAATTATAACACGAGTTAATTAGTAATTTACTATAAACTATGCCAATCAATATCTAAAAGAATGAATCATTGCTAGACAAAGTTGTGAAAGTGAAATGGTTAATATTACGAAGTCAATGGGTGATTAATAGGTTTTCTTTTTTAAAAAGTTATATATTATTTATATTACCTTTATATAAAAAATTAAATTACAGTTTTGTGGTTTTTTTTTACAAAAATTATTTTAAAAGTAAAGGTATCCTATGAAATTTTATTAGATTTTTATTTGATAAGGCACTATGGACGGTTTGGCAGGTAGCATTGTCCCCCAACACACACCTAGCATAATGTGATGATTAAAATAATTAATGCTCAACATTAATATCAATCTAAAGAAAACAATAATTTGCTTATCAAATTAAATATCCAAGTAAAGCCTATTATTCTAACATTATTATTTTAATCCCAAGGGAATCTCCACTTCCATAGGTAGATTCGTTCACTTGTTTTAATTTTATGGATAAACTTAGAAGGGTTTTATTTTCGGTTGTTTTTAAATATAACAAAATGAATCAAAATATTTATTTGAGATAGTAAATATTTACGATAGACTATTATCTGTATCTATTTGTGTCATGATAGACACAGATAGAAATTTATCGCGGTCTATTGCAGATAGACTGTGATAATTTGTTATATTTGAAAATATTTTCAATGGTTTTGTCATTTAAAATAATTTTTCTTTTATCTAATACTTCCAAGATTGATATTTATTTGGTTAACATTTCATTTTGGTCCTCGTACTTTAGTTCTTGTGTGTACTTTCAATAAATTTTAAATTAGTCAACCGAAACTAGTTTGTTGTTGACTTTTCAAAACCCTATTTTACTATCTATTAGCATATTCACTACGAATTTAAAAATATATTCACATATGTGATATGTTCGTGCCTGAAAATTATCATTATTACTTAACTAATTTCCATAAAAACTAACTTTGAGATATCAAATTTAAGATTTATTGAAAGTATCAGGAACTAAATTGGACATTTGAAAGTATGGAGACTAAAAATGAATAAATCATAAAATGCAAATACCAAAATGGTATTTTAATGTATATATTTCAGTTCTAAAACTCGGTGATTAGCAGGGATGCTCAGTTCTTGGAGGATGGGGAGTGGAACTAGACAAAAGATGTGGAGGCGAAACAACAAGATGTCTTTCTTGAGCCGGATGAACTAGTTAATGATGCATCAATTAAAAGGACTGCATTGTTGAATGAGATGTATGAATGTCGTGTAGTTGTGCTGAAGCTTGTAGGTTATAAATCAGAAGTGGATGGAGATAATGAAAGAAGAACTGAGTATGAATGAGAAGAACAAGACATGGGAGTAGGTAGAGAGGCCTACAAAGAGGAAAGTGATTGAAGTCGAATGGATTTTCAAGAAATTGAATCCCGATGGTTTTATGAATGAGTTGAAGACCAAATATGTGGTGAAAGGGTATGCAAAAGTTTGTGGGGTTGATTTCTTTAAGGCTTTTGCATCGATGGACACAATCGGATTATTTCTAATTGCATCAGCTCAACATGGTTGGAAAATTTATCAACTAGATGTGAAGTTAAAAATCCTGAATGGAGTGTAAGAAGTGAAGGAATCGGTGAAGGTTTAGTGTAGAAGCAAGGATCGGACATAAATTCCAAGTTTTACAGAACATTCAATTTTACAGAATAATACAGAAAAATTATGCATTATCAACAATTACAACATGCATTTAGAAATTGAGAAAAGGAGATTAAGAAAAAATACTAACTCTTGAAGATCCAATCTTCTTCATGTATCATCTTCTCCAAAAAATCATGTACTGCAACGTACTCGAAACCTTAATTGGTCACCACCAATCAGAACCTCATGTATTCTCTAGGATGAGAATCCAAGGAGTTGTGTGGGCTCTTGGTATTTTGGTAGAGAGGGAAATTGATAGAGAGGAAAAATTGAAAGGGAAACAGAGAGGAGAATTGTTCTTGCAAAGAGCAAAGAGCTTATGTAAAAACTTCGTGAAGAATAAGCTAACCACCATCTCACTCCACCCCACTTTCATGGACTACTAAGAGAGAAAAAAGGAGGAAGGAGCTCCCATATTATTTTTAAAAAAATTAATATAAAAAATAATTTAATAAAATTATTTTGATAAAAAATTTAATATATGTACTTATATGATAATTACTTTATTATATAATATATATTAAATTATATGTTATATCAAATATAACACTTAACCTATAGTTTAATATTGTATAAAATACAATATAATCTATAGTTCTAATTCTCTCATTAATGGTATTTAATATATATCATATTTATATTAAATTCAATTATATGAATCCAATTCACATACTTAATATTTGAATCATATTCAAGTTTATTTCCTCTTAGATAAACTTTATTTTATAATGTATAAAATATATTATAGTAATTATGTCATATATAATTAAATTAAATTAATTACATCACATATAATTAATTCCCTCAATTAATTTGAACAATTCAAATTAATCCAAAATTGATTCTCATTTAATTCCTATTGAGCTACAGAGGGGACCTCATGGATCTGTAGATTGAAGCTTCAATGGTACTTGAATAATTAATTAAACCCCTTTAATTAAATTACTCAACATCCATTAACTGTCGAGCACTCTACTAAAGACCGACAGCTGCACTTTTCGCACTACAAATATATTTCTGTGTCTATTGAATATAACTAGTCAACAGGGCGATGGCCCTTCACAAATTGCTCGTAAGTACAATTGGGCCAAAATTACCGTTTTTCCCCTATAGTTACATCTAACTCCTTAAATACCATTGATCCCTCTAATGAACAATAAGACATAGTCCAACTATGATCAAACCCCTCTCGGCCAGGAGAGGGTGTGGGGTAACATTGTTCAAGCCCCAGAATCAGTCCTTAAGGGAGTAATTTATCTACTTACCCCGACCTCGTGGAAGGAGTGCATTCCATCTTGTGTAGGTTCCCAACTCCCTAATCAGACGAATCATTAAAATGGTAGGCTTATTGAGTCAGTGATCTGACAATTCTCACCTATACAAACATGATCCACTTGTATGTCCCTTCATACATGTTTAAATTACAAAAGATAACCTTGGATGTTAGTTTATTGGTTTGTAGGTTTAATGCTACTAAATGATCCACCTGTATGTCTCTACATACACTTAAACATGATCCACCTATATATCTCTATATACATGCTTAAGCTACAGAAGATAATCTTGGATGTTAGTTTATTAGTTTATGGGTTTAATGCTACTAAATGATCCACTTGTATGTCTCTACATACACTTAAACATGATCCCCCTATATGTCTCTACATACATGTTTAAGCCACAAAATATAACCTTGGATGTTAGTATATTAGTTTGTGAGTTTAATGCTACTAAATGTCAAATAAAACATTTCATATATTATTAAATAAATAAAATGTTTGTACAATATAACTACAAACTACAGGGCCCTACGAGATATAGGACATCAACCCAAACAATCTCCCACTTGTCCTAAAATTAGTGAGGTTTACAATATACAAGTCGTATTAATATACAAGTACACAAAGCAATAAACTAGGGCATAAAACGTGCCCAGTACAAAATCTCCCACTTGTCCTAGACTATATGTGCCCTGTTTTATAGATCCATACTCTGCAGGTAACCCTCAAGCACCTCAACCGTGAGGGCCTTTGTAAACGGATCAACCACGTTATGCTCCGAAGCTATCTGTGTGACGATCACGTCCTCTAGATGCACAATCTCTTGGATGAGATGATACTTCCGCTCTATATGCTTCCCACGCTTGTGACTCAGAGGCTTTCGGGAATTAACCGCAGCACCACTATAATCACAATAAAGGGTGATGGGCTTTGATATGTTTGGAACCACTTTCAGATCAATCAGAAATTTCCTAAGCCACACAGCTTCACAAGTTGCTATATACTCAACCTCTATGGTAGGGTCAGTAATGCACCCCAACTTGGTGCTTCTTCAGACTACTGCTCCTCCGTTAAGAGTGAACATTGATCCTAATGTGGATTTCTTAGAATCCTTATCAGTCTAAAAATCAGAGTCTGTGTATCTTGTAAGGATCAAATCTTTCGAACCATACACGAGCATGTAGTCCCTTGTTCTCTGTAGATACTTGAGGATGTTTTTAACGGCGATCCAGTAATCAAATCTTGAATTAAACTGATATCTACTGACTATCCCTATGATATAGCAAATGTCAGGTCTAGTACATAACATCGCATACATCAGGCTGCCAACAACCGATGCATAGGGGATCCATCTCATTTCCTCAACCTCTTAAGGTATCTTAGGACATTGTTCGCTAAACAATGTAATTTCATGACTGAAAGGGAGTAAACCTCTCTTGGACTTCTACATAAAAAATCTGACAAATATTTTGTCAATATACGATGCCTGAGAAAGAGCTAGCGTTTTTTTATTTCGATCTCTAAAGATCTAAATGCCCAGAATAAACTGCGTCTCTCTTAAATCTTTCATTTGATATTAGGTCGCTAGCAAATTCTTAATTTCAATCAGTAGACCTACATCATTCCCAATGAGTAAGATATCGTCTACATATAACATTAGAAAAGCTATTGAACTGTTTATGATTTTCATGTATACACAAGATTCATCAGCATTCTGATCAAAGCCATAAGATTTGATCGCAGTATCAAATCTTATATTCCAAAATTAAGAAGCTTGCTTCAATCCATAGATGAACCGATTAAGCTTGCAAATATTTTGCTCTTAACCTTGAGTTATGAATCCTTCAGATTGTTGTATATAAATGGTCTCCTCAAAATTGTCATTTAGAAAAGCAATTTTGACGTCCTGTAACGACCCAACCCCCCTAGGACCTAGGTAAGGCCGTTACTAAAATAAATGCATGCAAAGAATTTAAAACGATACTCAATTATTTGAAATAAACGCTAATTAAAAACAAGAGAAGTTCAAAAGACATTTATTAAATGCAATTGTTAAAAACAATACTAGGGTACCCAATAATCATAAAGGTTAATAAGTGCATATGAAAAACAATTATTAATAATAAGTTTCAAACATCAAAACTAAACATTAAGGGAAACACGAAAAGAACTCTAAATCTCATGATGTGGAAGCGTAAAAACTAGTGTCAGTGGCTCGATCATGAATTCTGCTGCGCCATCGTTGGTGCATCTCTACCCTTACCTGAAACATCAACATAAGAAAGAATGAGTATAAAATACTCGGTAAGTAACCCACCACTGGGGTCAGGCTAGGCATCTATGTCCTCTAGATACCCACATATGTCACATAAATACATGTAACATATAAGAGACTGAGTCCTATCCTATTGTAGTTAAGTATGCCCACAAAACTGGTGAATCCCGAAGGAAACACAAACTGGTGAATCCTGAAGGAAACACAAACTGGTGAGCATCTAACTAATCAATGAGGATATTCACACAGTCTTAACATACTAAGATTCAACATTGTATGGTTCTAAAGCATACATAAAAATCCTTAATACCATGGTTGCATCACATACCCATAATTCTTAACAACATATTATACATCATCCATGTATAACTTATATCATAAGGCCACAACATACAAGTATGCCTCAACGCCAGCAGGTTAGACATCGACATATGAAAACACATACTATCACACACTAACGATCAAGCACTTAGGTATGTATATAAACGAATCAAAATTTGTGCCAGAATATACTTTGATTCAAGTCATATTGTCAAACAACATGCTAACAGTTACCATAACATACACTTATCATGCTAGCATACAACTAGAGCCTGGCCCGTGGGCGGTTCCAGTGATAAGATTACTTACCTTAATCGAAAATCCACAGATAAACTCAAACAATCAAACAGTGGTTGCGGCTTGAAGAAACGACCCTACCATATGAATACAACCATTAAGTTTCAATCCAAAAAAATAATTGCAACAACTCAGATTCAAAACCACAATACCCAATAGCTTACCCAAGGAACTTGGTTAACAACCACTCCAAAATCTCCTTCCAACATATTTTAACTCCCCAAAGGACGACAACTTGGAACCTTAAGGATACAAGGGTTAAGTCAAACCTAGCTTAGAAATCAGAGCGTGCCCACAAACCAACAATAAGGACTATAATCCTTACTAAAACTCTTGTCGAACGATCTTGACCCGCTGGACAGCCACTCCAAAAGTTTCCTCGATTCGAAACTAAGGCCAAAAATAATTTGAATAAGTTAACCTTCATTCCAAACTTAATAAGGCCCAAACTTCCACCCAACTTCACAAAAGGCTTACCTAAAACTGCCAAATCCGGCGAACCCAAAGGTGACAGTGGTGGCGGACGGCAAACGGAGGGCGACAGCGGGACGACGGACGCGCAGATTCGGTGGCTGGGCTCCGACCTGGGCGAAAACGGCACAGGGCGGTGGTCCAAAATGGGAGTGGCGGCAGTTTGGCTCGTGCGGTGAAGGGAGGCGCGACGGCGAGCAGCGTGGTCTGACCGGTGGGATCTGGTCGGCCGAAACCCACGAACGGCGAGCAACGCAGATGAAGGGAGTCGACGGCTGGACGACTGGTGGCAGTGGTGCAACCGGTTGAAAGCGGACGTGCGGCGCTTCGATGTCGACGAACGGCGGTCGGTTGGAGGTGCACGACGACTTGGGTGCGGGGCGTGCGGCAAGGAAGAAGAAATCGGGGGGGGGGGTGCCTTTTTATAAAAAGTAATAAAATAATAATAATAACAACAACAACAACAATAATAATAATAAAAGGAAAATAGTATAACTTTAATTAGATTTTTTTCTTAACCCACTTTATACTATTTAATTCCTTTCCTTTTTCTAAAAATAATTAATTCCTGCCATAATCTTTTTTCCAAATTGAAAAAAAAAATTGAATAAATTCCACGACAACACTTAAATCCTCACATTTATACTTTAAATTCAGAATTCCAAACATGTCCTTCAACTAAGGACAATTACTGAAAAGGGAAAAGTTTTACATTATTAATAAATAAATAAATAAATAAAAAGTGTGGGATCTTACATTCTTCCCCCCTCAAAGAACTTTCGTCCTCGAAAGTTCATCCTTGAAATAACTCCGGGTACTGGGCCTTCATCTCATCCTCTCGCTCCCAGGTGGCTTCCCTGAACTGGTGGTTCTGCCATAGAACTTTCACAAAAGCAATTTCCCGACGGCGCAATGTCTTTAATTCTCTGGCAAGAATCTCTATGGGCTTCTTCTCATAGCTCAAGTTATCATTCAACTGTAAGGGCTCGTAGTCAACTATATGGGATGGGTCTGCCGCATACTTCCTTAGCATCGAAACATGGAAGACATTATGAACCGAAGACAATGCTGGGGGCAAGGCCAAACGGTAAGCTACAGGGCCAACTTGTTCCAGGACCTCGAAAGGTCCAATGAATCTCGGACTCAACTTTCCTTTCCTGCCAAACCTCAGAATACCCTTCATGGGTGCCACCTTTAAGAACACTTTCACCCCAGTCTCAAATTCCAGGTCCTTATGTCTTACATCAGCATAGCTCTTCTGTCTGCTCTGGGCTGTCTGCATACGAGCCTTGATCTTCTGTATGGCCTCATTTGTGGTCTGCACCAATTCAGGTCTTAACAATCTCCTCTCTCCTACTTCATCCCAACACACAAGGGACCTGCAACTCTTCCCATATAGGACCTCGAAGGGTGACCTACCAATAATGGACTAGTAGCTGTTATTGTACGCAAACTTCATTAAGTGCAAGTGAGCATCCCAGCTTCCGGAAAACTCTATGGCACAGGCACGCAACATGTCTTCCAGTATCTGATTCAATCTCTCTATCTGCCCATCAGTCTGAGGGTGGAACGCTGTACTGAAGTTTAATCGGGTCCCCAATGCCCCCTGGAGACTATTCCAGAAGTTAGACATGAATCGAGGGTCTCTATCCGACACAATGGACACGGGTACTCCATGCAATCTTACCACTTCCTTCATGTATATCTGTGCTCACTTATTCATTAAAAAGGTGGACTTTCCAAGTATGAAATGTGCTAGCTTCGTAAACCTGTCTACAATGACCCATATCACAGTGAAACCTTTAACTGTTCGAGGAAACCCCACGATGAAGTCCATAGACACATGCTCCCACTTCCATTCTGGTACATTTAATGGTTGTAACAAGCCTGCTGGCCTCTGCCTCGGGGCTTTCACCTGCTGGCACACCAAAAACTTACTGACGAACTACGCAACCTCTCTTTTCATATCATTCCACCAGTAGTAACGTTTCAGATCCTAGTACATCTTGGTGCTGTCGGGGTGAAATGAGAATAGGGAACTATGAGCCTTTGACAACAGCTCCTCCTTAATGTCACTAACCACCGGCACGCAAAGACGCCCCCTGATAAAGGAGGCCATCTTCTGCTAACACAGAGAATTCGTTATCCTGGCCTGACTCCACTCTACGAACCCTCTCCTCCAAATAAGGGTCGTATCGCTGCGCATCAATAATCTTCTACCTTAGGCTTGTTGCACCGACATCTGTGTTAACTGTGCCGCGACCTTCCCCACGATTACTGCAATCTCTGCCTTCTCTAGTTCCCTGTATAGGTGAGTCTGTCCGGTAATGAGAGCTGCGAAATGGGCCACCTTTCTACTTAAAGCATCTGCCACTACGTTTGCTTTCCCCGGGTGGTACAAAATTTCACAGTCATAATCCTTTACTAGTTCCAACGACCTTCTTTGCCTCATGTTTAGCTTCTTCTGAGTGAAAAAGTACTTCAAACTCTTGTGGTCAGTGAAGATCTGTATCTTTTCCCCATACAAGTAATGTCTCCAGATCTTGAGAGCAAAAACCACCGCTGCTAACTCCAAGTCATGCGTGGGATAATTCTGTTCGTGCTTCTTCAGCTGACGTGAAGCGTAAGCAACTACTCTACCCTGCTGCATCAATACGCATCCTAACCCCTTCTTGGATACATCCCTCAAAATGACGAAACCACCTGATCCGTCCGGTACTGTGAGAACTAGGGCTGAAACCAGCCTCTGCTTGAGGTCCTGGAAACTGCTTTCACAAGCCTCATTCCAAACAAATGCTGCCCCCTTCTGGGTCAACTGAGTTAATGGGGTAGTTATGTGAGAGAAATCCTTCACGAACCGTCTATAGTAGCCTGCTAACCCCAGAAAACTGCGCACCTCACTGACCGTGGTTGGACGAGCCCAACCCGTAACTGCCTCCACCTTTGCAGGATCCACTGAGACACCTTCCTTGGATACCACATGCCCTAGAAAGGATACCTGCTTCAACCAAAATTCACATTTAGAAAACGTAGCATATAGCTTATTGGCCCTTAATGTCTCTAAAAATCTCCGCAAATGCTCCCCATGCTCGGCCTCTGTCTTGGAATAAATCAAAATATCATCAATAAAAACAATCACGAAGGTGTCGAGGAATTCCTTGAACACCCTATTCATCAGATCCATGAACACTGCTGGTGCATTCGTTAGGCCGAATGACATCACTATGAACTCATAATGTCCATACCTCGAATGAAAGGCTGTCTTGGATATGTCACTGTCCTTTATCCTCAGCTGGTGGTACCCTGACTAGAGGTCAATCTTAGAGAATACCGTAGCTCCCTGTAACTGGTCAAACAATTCATCGATCCTGGGAAGGGGATATTTGTTCTTGACGGTCACCTTGTTCAACTCTCTGTAGTCAATGCACAGACGTAACGATCCATCCTTCTTTTTCACAAACAAAACAGGTGCACCCCATGGTGACACACTAGGGTGAATGAAACCATTGTCCAACAACTCCTGCAATTGGACCTTCAGTTCCTTCAACTCTGTCGGGGCCATCCTGTACGGGGCCATCGAAATAGGGGTTGTGCCTGGCTCCAATTCAATGGCAAAATCTATCTCCCGCTACGGGGGAAATCCAGGAAGGTCTTTTAGAAACACATCTGGAAAATCCCTCACTACTGGCTCTGAAGTCAAGGTAACTTCGTTATCCCTGGTGTCTACCACACTGGCCATAAAGCCCCAGGCTCCTTGGTCAAATAGCCTACTGGCCTTCAATGTGGATATCACCTTGAGTAGGACTACGGTCCCAACCCCTTTAAACTTAAAACTGGCTCCTGTAGGAGGCTTAAAGATAACCTCCTTACGAGAGCAATCTATGCTGGCATGGTTAGTAACTAACCAATCCATGCCTAATATAACATCAAAATCACGCATATCTAAAATTATCATGGTTACATCTAATGCGTGGTTGGCTACCTCTACCTGACATGTCTTTATCTTTTCTGTAGCTAACATGATCTCTCCCGAGGGAGTGGAAATAGACAAAGCAAATGGCAACGGTTCTGAGTCTCACATGGCGTGCCTCACAAATATAGCAGATATAAATGAGTGTGAAGAACCAGAGTCAAATAAAACAAAAGCATGGTGTCCCAAAATGGGAAGTGTACCTGTCACTATGGTGCATGACTTCTCGGCCTCACGCCGAGTAGTAGAAAATACCTTTCCCTACTGTTGCTGGCGGTTCGAGCCTCCCTGGAACGATCCTACGGGCTGGCTCCTGTGCTCAGGCGCATCCTCCTTGGGCATCTATCTGCCATATGTCCCTTCTGGCTATAACAGAAACAATTCCCAGAGCCGGCTAAACAACGTCCCCAGTGTTGCTTACCGCATGTGGTGCATATCGGTCTATCCTCCCTGCCATTCCTAGCCTGGGTACCTTGTAGTTCTCACTGACGTGGAACATGCACTGTGTTCTGACCCCTCTGCTGATATTCAAGAGTCCTATGCTCAGCCTTTCTTTTCTGCCCTACGGAGGTCCCAATCCCAAGTGACCTCCTGTATTCCTCTCCCCCCTGGGAGTCGGAATCAATCCTTACAGCGGCTCGCAATACCGCAGTATAAGTCTGGAGATCCAAGGCATGCACTATCCCTCGCAACCCGCTCCTCAGGCCCTGGATAAATCTCTCGGTCCTCACTGCCTCGGTGGCCACTAGCTCAGGAGCAAACTGAGACAGCTTATCGAATTCTTGCTCGTACTCCTCCACTGACATAACACCCTACTTTAGGTTTAAGAATTCTGCCTGCTTATTGTATCGGGTATTGGCCGAAAAGTACTTCTCATAAAAACGTTCCTTGAACTGTTCCCAAGTTGCAAGGTCACCTCCAATATCGATCATCTTTTCTGCCGAACGCCACCAGATTGTCGCGTTACCAGTCAGCATGAAGACTGCGCATTGTAGTTTGTGCTCTTCGAGGCACCTCATAAAACGGAAAATTGTCTCAATGGATGACAACCACAGTTCTGTCTTGGTGGGGTCTCCCAACGATCCATCAAAGGGGCGAGGGTCATACTTCCGGAAATCCCTTAAATGTTTGGCCTCGAGAGACAAGCTCTGTGTATCCTTGTCCTGCGGATGGGTCTGTCGTAACGGCTCGGGTGGCACTAGTTCCTCCTGAGCCTAAGTCTGGGTAGGTTGTCCTGCCATCGTGCTACGGATCAGTTCCTGCAGCTTCCCCATCAGAACAGTTGCAATAGCTTCACTAATTCGGGCTTCCATTGCCTTTTCATCCACTTGAGCCGTAGGCAAAATTGGTGTCGTCGGAGCAGTTTGATTACTCCCCTCTCTCTCTACTGGTATTTCTTCTCTAACTGTTTTCCTTGTTCTATGTCTAGGTGCCATGTCCTGTCATAAATTCGTACGTTAGCTAACTATTTCTGGGTCTCTCTCAGACATCATGTGTTTAAAACACTACATCACTGTCCTCATATACACATGGAAACTTTCGTTAGTAGAACGTACCTGGCGATGACGAGGAATTCGTTACTGGCCATAGGGACTACCTAGACTTACATAGTAAGTCAGTCTACAGAACCCAAAACATGGACTCTGATACCAACTGTAATGACCCGACCCCCCTAGGACCTAGGTAAGGCCATTACTAAAATAAATGCATGCAAAGAATTTAAAACGATACTCAGTTATTTGAAATAAACGCTAATTAAAAACAAGAGAAGTTCAAAAGACATTTATTAAATGCAATTGTTAAAAACAATACTAGGGTATCCATAAATCATAAATGTTAATAAGTGCATATGAAAAACAATTATTAATAATAAGTTTCAAACATCAAAACTAAACATTAAGGGAAACACGAAAAGAACTCTAAATCTCATGATGTGGAAGCGTAAAAACTAGTGCCAGTGGCTCGATCATGAATTCTGCTGCGCCATCGCTGGTGCATCTCTACCCTTACCTGAAACATCAACATAAGAAAGAATGAGTATAAAATACTCGGTAAGTAACCCCACCACTGGGGTCAGGCTAGGCATCTATGTCCTCTAGATACCCACATATGTCACATAAATACATGTAACATATAAGAGACTGAGTCCTATCCTATTGTAGTTAAGTATGCCCACAAAACTGGTGAACCCGAAGGAAACACAAACTGGTGAATCCCGAAGGAAACACAAACTGGTGAGCATCTAACTAATCAATGAGGATATTCACACAGTCTTAACATACTAAGATTCAACATTGTATGGTTCTAAAGCATACATAAAAATCCTTAATACCATGGCTGCATCACATACCCATAATTCTTAACAACATATTATACATCATCCATGTATAACTTATATCATAAGGCCACAACATACAAGTATGCCTCAACGCCAGCAGGTTGGACATCGACATATGAAAACACATACTATCACACACTAACGATCAAGCACTTAGGTATGTATATAAACGAATCAAAATTTGTGCCAGAATATACTTTGATTCAAGTCATATTGTCAAACAACATGCTAACAGTTACCATAACATACACTTATCATGCTAGCATACAACTAGAGCCTGGCCCGTGGGCGGTTCCAGTGATAAGATTACTTACCTTAATCGAAAATCCATAGATAAACTCAAACAATCAAACAGTGGTTGCGGCTTGAAGAAACGACCCTACCATATGAATACAACCATTAAGTTTCAGTCTAAAAAAATAATTGTGACAACTCAGATTCAAAACCACAATACCCAATAGCTTACCCAAGGAACTTGGTTAACAACCACTCCAAAATCTCCTTCCAACATATTTTAACTCCCCAAAGGACGACAACTTAGAACCTTAAGGATACAAGGGTTAAGTCAAACCTAGCTTAGAAATCAGAGCGTGCCCACAAACCAACAATAAGGACTATAATCCTTACTAAAACTCTTGTCGAACGATCTTGACCCGCTGGACAGCCACTCCAAAAGTTTCCTCGATTCGAAACTAAGGCCAAAAATAATTTGAATAAGTTAACCTTCATTCCAAACTTAATAGGGCCCAAACTTCCACCCAACTTCACAAAAGGCTTACCTAAAACTACCAGATTCGGCGAACCCAAAGGTGACAATGGTGGTAGACGGCGAACGGAGGGCGACGGACGCGTAGATCCGGTGGCTGGGCTCCGACCTGGGCGAAAACGGCACAGAGAGGTGGTCCAAAACGGGAGTGGCGGTAGTCCGGCTCGTGCGGTGAAAGGAGGCGCGACAACGAGCAGCATGGTCTGACCGGTGGGATCTGGTCAGCCGAAACCCGCGAACGGCGAGCAACGCAGATGGAGGGAGGTCGACGGCTGGGCGACTGGTGGCAGTGGTGCAACCGGTTGAAAGCAGACGTGCAGCGCTTCGATGTCGACGAAAGACGGTCGGTTGGAGGTGCACGGCAACTTGGGTGCGGCTAGGAAGAAGAAATCGGGGGGGGGGGGGGGGGGGGGGGGGGTTATAAAAAGTAATAAAATAATAATAATAATAATAATAAAAAAGGAAAATAGTAAACTTTAATTAAATTTTTTTCCTTAACCCACTTTATACTATTTAATTCCTATCTTTTTTCCAAAAATAATTAATTCCTGCCATAACCTTTTTTCCAAATTGAAAAAAAAAATTGAATAAATTCCACGACAACACTTAAATCCTCGCATTTATACTTTAAATTCAGAATTCCAAACATGTCCTTCAACTAAGGATAATTACTGAAAAGGGAAAAGTTTTACATTATTAATAAATAAATAAATAAATAAAAAGTGTGGGATGTTACATGTCCATTTCCCAAATCTCATGGTCATAATATGAGGTAATGGACAGAAGGATCTAGATAGACTTCAACATGGCAACAAATGAGAAAGTCTCCTCATAGTCGACTCCCTCAACTTGGGTATAACCCTTTGCCACAAGTTTAGCCTTAAAGGTTTGCATCTTATCAACACCCCATTTTCTCTTGTAGATCCATTTGTAACCTATAGATTTTCCCCATCAGGTTGATCTACAAGATCCCAAACTGAATTGAAGTACATAGACTCCATTTTGAGATCCATAGCTTTGATCCACTCATCTTTGTCAACATCCTCCATTTCCTTCTTGTAAGACAATGGACCCTCAACATTTTCATCAGTTACCATAGTTAGGATTTATGTTAAACCCATATAACGGACAAACGGGTTTAAAACCCTCCCACTACGTCAAGGTTCTCTCAAAATTTTAGGTGGATTTAACCTACTAGATGAATCAACTTCAACAACTCTAGTTGAGGTATTGGGTTCTTTGACAACTCTTGTTGAAGGTTCAGTAGCTTTCTTGGAAAGTTCATTCAACACAATTTTACTGCAGGGCTTATGCTCCCTTATGTGGTCCTCCTCTAGAACTGTAGCGTTTATCGACACAAACACTTTATTTTCTTTAGGATCGTAGAAGTACCTCTCGTTCCTTTAAGGTAGCTTATGAATAAACACAATTTTGAACGAGGTTCTAATTTCTTAGAATTTTCCTCAAGCACATGTTTTGGGTAACCCTAGATCCTGAAATGTCGTAAATTACCTTTACGACCATCCCATAATTTCAAAAGTGTTCTCGTAATACTCTTGGATGAAATACAATTTAAAATATAAGTTGCAGTTTGTACTGCATACCCAAAACGAGTCAGACAAGGAAGCATAACTCATCATAGACTAAACCATGTCCAATAGGGTTCGATTTCTCATTTCTAATACACCATTCTGCTGAGGTGTACCAGGTGCTGAGAGTTGGAATATAATTCCATGTTCTATTAAATAGTCGGAACTCTTTTAACTTTTCAAAAGCTTCAGATTTCTGTTTCATTAAATAAACATACCCATATCTTGAATAATTATCAGTAAAAGTGATAAAATATTCAAACCCTCCTCTTTCCTTAACATTCATCGGACCATAGAGGTCTGAATGTACAAGCTTTAAGGGTTCTTTGGCTCTTTGACCTTTTCCAGTAAAAGATCTTTTAGTCATTTTGCCTTCAAGGCATGACTCACACACAGGTAAAGAATTTTCATCTAACTCGCTTAGAAGTTCATTCTTAACCAATTTCTCAATCATATTAAGATTGATGTGTCCTAACCTTAGATGCCAAAGACAGGCATTTTTTTTAGGAGAAATTTTAAGTCTTTTATTTTGAGTTACCACAGTTTTAAACATTTTAGTGTTAATGAAGGCTTTAATTGCTAACGGTTTTAACACGTATAAATTATCTTTCAGATTAGTAGAACAAATATTGATATCATCTTTGTAAATAAATGCTTTATTTACATTAAAGGAAATAATATATTTATGTTTCAATAAATACTTTACAGAAATTATGTTCCTCTTTAATTCAGGAACACTAAATATATTTTCTAACAAAATATATATATTCTGTAAAGTAAGTTGGTGTCCTCCCAATGTCACAGCTGAGGCGACATGTCTAGTTTCAAATGCATTGTCATTTTCCTAGCTTCTAGTTGCCGCCAGGAACTAATTCCATGAGATGAAGAACAAACATGGTTAGTGGCGCCTGAATCAATTATCCAGATTGAATCATCATTCTCCACTAAACAAGTCTCCAATACAAGTAAATCAGATTGACCTTGCTTGACCTTCTTCTTTTCTTCCAAGTATTTGTGACAATTTTTCTTCTAATGTCTTTCATGGTCACAATGGGAATAGATTCCCTTTGCAGCCTTGGCGTTCTTGCCCTTCGGGCAGCAGTTGGTGGGTTAGCTTTCCCCTTTCCACCTTTCTTCTTCATCTATTTTTTGGTGTCGGAAGAAGAAGGAACAAACTTAGTCCTAGAGGTTGAACTTCTGTAGAAATTCTTGAAGGATGAAGCAACATTTGCCTCACCCTTTTGTTCCTTGGATTTATAAAGAATTGAAATGTCTGAAGCTCATTGAGCAAAGTAGTCAGGTTGTAGTCAATCCTGCTCATAACAACATTGTTACGGAACTGTAGAAAACTTTCAGTAAAGATTCTAAGATGAAGCTAAGCTGACTGGCCTCATGGATGACAGACCCATTCATCTCTACCACGTTGAAGTGGATCATCATGTTGAGAACATGTTCTCGAACAGATGCCATTTCTTGCATACAGGCATTGAATATATGTTTTAGAGTATCATGCCTGAGTTGTGCAGACGGTTGTCCAAACATCCTCTGTAGGGACTCCATGATCTCAGGAGCAGTGATCATGGGCTCACACTTCTTGGCCAAGACTTCAGAAAAGCTTGCCAAGATATATGCTCGGGCCTTTTTATTTGTCCTTATCTAATGCTCGTATGCCTCTCGAACATTTCAAGTGGTATTTTGAGTAGGAATAGGAGGACAATCCTTCATAAGGACAAAATGAAGGTCAATGATGACTACTATTGTGTTGATTTTATTTTTCCATGTTGTATAATTTTTTCTGGTAAGTTTGTCGACATTAAGTAAGTTTAGTGTCGTAGAAGTCATGATGTAATTTGTTGAAACCATACAGTTTATTTATATTAGTAATCTATGCATTAACCCATTTTCAAAAACCAATCAAATTTAGAAAAATAATCTAATGCACCCTAAGTTACATCTATTTTGCAATGGTGTTTCAGTGAGACAGGATAAAAATCACCGTAGGGTGATCAAGTGCCCCTTTATTAAAAGAGACTATCTCAACCAATAGGCAGAAACTCCTTGTTACTGTAACTATAAATCACCATTATTCGATCCAAAAATTGTTAAACTCGCTTAACATTTTCTTGTAAATGTAACCTCTCATTTTAGATTCTAGAGTTCTGCTCTAATGAGCCAATCATAGGGAAAAATCGATTGGGACAAAAACTAAAGTAACCTTATCCATTTCTGGAGTTTGAAGTAAAGAATCATGCAAATGCCATCCGTAGGGGGACACAAGCAAAGGTACCTCGAGGCCAAACATGAAACTTTACTACAAACTAATGAGAGAGACCGTGAGATGTGTTGACACACTTCCCGCTCCCACTTACTATAAACACTCTCTCCATTCACCTTGATATTGACCTATATAAACACCATTTGTAGAGGGACACAAGCAAAGGTGCCTCGAGGCCAAGTATAGATCTCACGCTATGAATTTTTAAAGAGAAACGTGAAAACGTAAAATGAAGTATCATATACCTCATTTTCCTCATGAGTGTTTTACCTAGGGTTATTTAACTTAGGAAAATAAGACTACTCATTTTAACTAAGTGATTGTTAATTTGCCCAAAAGTAACACTTACTTTGGATGGTTAAATAATTTTGATTAATGTTTATTAAACATTTTAATAAACCTCAATCAACCATTGCATGCTTGTAACAAATCTATCTAATTCACCTTTCTAGGTAAGTTCCCAGGTAGGGGTGTTATGTTTCCGTCAACTTAAATACTCCAGCCTAGACAGAACTAGTCTTAGAAAAATGGTTCCTTATAGATACGTTTGCTATAAATTTGATCTTTTAATTAAGAATTAATTTAATCCTATTAAACTGATTAAAAGATTAAACTTAATTTCTAATCTTATTAGAAAAGTGATTTTAGGTCTATGTGAATCATATTTTAAAATTATTTTTTAAAAATAATTTTAACTTAAGGTTTGCATGCAATTCTGAATTATTGATTTTAATTTCTAGTTTCATTTAATTATAACATTTATAAAATAAATGAAATAAATTAAAATCATACAATTGCATTCATTGACACATTTAGTAAAATTATAACAATTATAAATTATCTAAGATAGTGTCATGCTTCATGCAATTTCATTCCATTACTAACCATATATAACACTTCTATAATTAAAGTAATGATATAATTAAGAACATATATCCATACATACATTCAACTATATATTATAACACTTATAATATAAATGATGCATGACTATGTTATTAATGTATGCAAACATATACTATAACACTTTATATTATATGATGCATGAGCATGCTATAAAATTAAATCATGCAACTATATATTATACATTTATAATATAAATGATGCATGAATAATGCATAACCTATGGTGGGATTTTTTCTATGTGGCATAAATTATGACATATATGAAATTTAAAATAAATCCTATATCAAATGCAAAATTTAAAAATAATTATTGGATCAGGATTGGACTCCTAAACAATTAATTAAATTATATAACATTTATATTAATTTAATTAATAAAAAAATAACTATATATTTCAAAATTAATGGTCAATCGGTTCAAAACAAGCGAACTGGGTCTTGAATCGCACGAACCGGACCGCCAAGCACCCGAACTGGCCACGAATCGCTCGAACCAACCGAACCGAACACGAACCAACCGAGCTACGAACCGAACCGGGGGCGAACCGATTTATTCTTTCCATCTGGCAGCATTGCAACGCTATGACCAAGCATTGCAATGCTATAGATAGGACACTTCATTCCCCTAATTGCAACGTTGCAACGCTAGGGCACAATGTTGCAACACTACTGTATAGTAGCCATTGTACAGTTGCGATCTCCTTCGATTCTCCTCCGTCTTTTGCCTCGTCTTCTCCATAAATCCACTGGAACAACCATAAATGACTCAATACAGACCAAATACAGACTTTATAACATAAATTATTCCTAAAACACGGGCCCTTATAAATCATATTTGCAAAAAAATAAAGGTTGTAAAACAAGAGACCAATCCTGTAACACATCCAAAATTGTAAACCAAACATTCCATTCATTCATCAAATATGAATTAAATACAAAATGCAAAAACCCGCAAGAATATATCAAATTAACTCTGAAAATCTGAAAAAATTGGGACCAAAAACCCTACTTTGATACCAATTGAAGGAACAGGTGAAGGTTCAATGCGAAAGTGAGGATTGGTCCTAAATCCGCATTTTTACGAAACATTCAATCTTACAGAATAATACAGAAAAATTATGCATTATCAACCATTACAACATGCCCTTAGAAATTGAGAAAAGGAGATTAAGAAAAAATATTAACCCTTGAAGATCCGATCTTCTTCGTGTATCATCTTCTCTAAAAAAATCACGTACTGCAACGTACTAGAAACCCTAATTGGCCACCACCAATCAGAACCTCATGTATTCTCTGGGATGAGAATCCAATGAGTTATGTGGGCTCTTGGTATTTTGGGGGAGAGAGAAATTGATAGAGAGGAAAGATTGAAAGGGAAACAGAGAGGAGATTTGTTCTTGTAGAGATCAAAGAGCTTCTGTAAAAACTTCGTGAAGAATAAGCCTAGCCACCATCTCACTCCAACCCACTTTCATGAAAAGAGGGAGAGAGAGTTACAACTCCCTCCCATATTATTTTTTTAAAAAAAATTAATATAAAAAATATTATATATATATTTATATCGTAACTACCTTATCATATAATATATATTAAACTATATGTTATATCAAATATAACACATAACCCCTATAGTTTAATACTATATCAAATATAATATAACATATAGTTCAAATTCTCATTTAATGGTATTTAATCTAAATCATATTTATATTAAATTCAATTATATGAATCAAATTCACATAATTAATAATTGAATCATATTCAAATATTTATTTATTTCCTTTTAAATAAACTTTATTTTATAATGTATCAAATATATTATAGTAATTATATCATATATATTAAATTAAATTATATAATTAATTTAATCCCTGTTGAGCTATAGAGGGGACTTCATGGACTTGTAGATTGAAGCTTCAATGGTACTTGAATAATTAATTAAACTCCTTTAATTAAATTATTCAACATCCATTAACTATCGACACTCCACTAAAGACTGATAGTTGCACTCTTTGCATTACAGATATATTTCTGTGTCCATTGGATATAACCAGTCAACATTGCGATGACCCTTCACAAATTGCTCGTAAGTATAACTAGGTCAAAATTACCGTTTTGCTCCTATTGTTACATCTAACTTTTTAAATACCACCGATCCCTCTAATGAACAATAAGTCACAGTCTAACTATGACCAAACCCCTCTTGGGCCAAGAGAGGGTGTGGTGCCACATTGTTCAAGCCCTGGAATCAGCTCTTAAGGGAGCAATTTATCTACTTACCCCGTAATTAGGGAATGAGCGAATTTTGTCTTGTGTAACTGTGTTCTCAGCTCCCCAATCAGAAAAATCCTTAAAATGGTAGGCTTATTGAGTTGACAATATGGCCACTCTCACCCAGATAAATCAAAGAACCGCCTTCATAGGCAGGAATTCACAACTCACTCAGGATTCAGGTCATGTCACCTATGGTCATCCTGGTGAAATGTAAGTTTCTACTATTAACGGTGTTATATAACGAGACTATTCATTTCGTAGTTCGATTTTATACAAAACATTTATATAGAACACCCTACATGAACAATCAGGATCAGATCATTTGTAGCACTTTACAACAATTGTAACATTTACAAAGCGAGTTATATTTGTAGAGTCACCAAGATAAGGTACCCAACCTTATCCATCTACTACAAAAATTTAGGTTATCACTTAAACATGATCCACCTGTATGTCTCTACATACATGTTTAAGCTACAGAAGATAACCTTGGATGTTAGTTTATTGGTTTATGGGTTTAATGCTACTAAATGTCAAATAATTGGTTTGTGGGTTTAATGCTACTAAATGTCAAATAAAACATCTTATATTTTATTAAATAAATAAAATATTTGTACAACACAACTAAAAATTATAAGACCCTATGAGATTTAGGGCATCGACCCCAACAAGAAGAAGATATCTAAGTTGGAAACTGGATGGATTCATCGCATCAGGACATGAACAAAAGGTTTATTTGTTGAAGAAGGCTCTTTATGAGTTGAAACAAACTCTCTGGACATGGTATAGTATGATCGAGGAACATATGCTGAATTTAGGTTTTGTAAAGAGTTTGAGTGAATTCATCCTCTGTGTGAAGAAATCAGATTGATATTGTGATTTCATCTTTCATTGTAAATGACTTGCTCTCAACAAGAAGTGATAGTGCTCAAATAGAGGTGTTCAAGCAAGAGATGATGAAGACATTTGAGATGACTGATATCAGTCTAATGCATTACTTATTGGGTATGGAGAGTCAACAAGGACAAAATGAAATGTTTTTTTTGTCAAAAGAAGTACATGAAAGAGATAATGAAAAGATTCAATATGAAGAAGTGCAAAAGTGTGAACACTCCAATGATTTAGAAGGAGAAGTTGCAAAAGACTGGTGGAGAGAAACCTACGAAAGAGAATGTGTACAGAAGTCTAGGCGGATGCTTCATATATCTCATATCCACTAGGCCTTTGTAAATATGTCTTATCTAGATTTCTTCATTTTCCAAGTAAGGATCACATGGGTAAAAAGGGTTCTAATATATCCGAAAGACACATTATCTCTTGGGATCAAAATTAGCAACATTGAGAATTTTGAATTGTAAGGTTACTCAGATAGTGATTAGGTTGGGTTTTTGGATGATATGAAGAGCATCTTTGATTATTGTTTCACTTTTGGCTCTGAGTGTTTCTCATGGTGTTCAAAAAACAAGATGTAATGGCTCAATCAACTACAAAAGTGAAGTTCATTGCAACAGTTATGGTGGTAAACCAAGCTATTTAGTTAAAGAAATCAATGCATGACTATCTGAGGTAAGAAAAGAGTGTGAAGATGTTTGTTAGATAATCAAGCCACTTTAGCTATCTCTTTGAATCCATTTTTTAATGGAAGGACCAAACGTCTTAAGATAAAATATTATATTTTGAGAGAGATGCAAAAGGAAGAGCAAATGTCTTTACTAAGTATTTATAGCGTTAGATGTTTTCAAGCTTTGAAGGTGAGGAGCGAGTTAGGTGTTTCCAACATCTGAGTCAAAAGGAGTATGTTAGTTAACTTAAACTGCAATTCTATTTTAAGTTGTTTTGAATTAGTCCAAGGTCATAGTTTTTATTTTCAAGGGAAGTTGTTAATAGATGGTTAATTTATATCTGACTAGTTTTGTAAGAGTTAGATTAGTGAGAATTTCTTTTTTTTTTTTTTTTTTTTGGTGGTTTTATGTTGTCAACTAAGTTATTTTTATCAATATAGCATTGGTATTTATAGTGAGAAGTAATTGAATAAAAAGAACACACTCCCCCAATTCTTCTTTTTCTCTCTAACAAGAACATATATGACTATATACTCACATATCAAGTATTTATGAGTACGTAAAGTGGACGTATATATAAAACATACATACTATCTATAAGTTCATAATATAATACTAATTCACCACCAATTGGACTACACAAAAGAGCAACTTGTTGCTTATCCAATCCCAACTAACAACAATTATGTTAAACAAATTCAAAATCAACACCATTAACTTAATTAAAAAAAAAAAAAAAAACCCTCAAGATAAGATATTATTAAGCTAGCATGACAAATTCACTAGTAATTTCCCAAAATGTTAGCTATTAACTTTCTGAAAGTAGCTATACTTATTCTCAAATAGGTCAAAATAGTTAAATGTGTCATCGTTCAATATTAAAATCTTGGTACACCAACATAATCGTACATAAATTATAATTATGATAATCAATTTCGAAGTTTGCGATTCGATTTAGTCCATATCATATGATCAGAGGAAGTTTGAATTCCAATTTCAAACCTCGAATAGTTAGAAAACCCACCAAATTCAAGAAACCGTCCAGATGAATTGGAGCATGAAAACCAAAATATCTAATATCGAAGTTTTATTTGGGAAAAAAATGAAATGATTTTGAAGGCTTTTTGAGCTGGAGAATTTTGGACCTCACCAAATTCTCTGGTTAAGATTCGTCCAACTTCAAATCTCCCACAGCTTCCCCACTTTCATCCTTTCCCTCACACGATTGCCTACAATCTAAGAACTCTATTCTCCAGCTATCTCACATACTCATTTCGAATCTCTGGCGGAAAATCATTGAAGGGGTTTCATTTTGTTTCTCAAATCGACTCACAAACGAGGGGGGTCGACTTTGATTAGCATATTTCCTCTGGTTTTATCATTCTAAAAGGATGGTGGGAGCTTTATCTGTGGTGGGTTCTTCAGTGGTGGACTCTCATACTTCCCCTTGTTTGTGTTTGGATGCTTTGCCCACAACCAGCATCAATCTCAAAAGTTGTGGGGATTTTGTAATGAAAAAGAAGAATTTAATGGGTCGAAATCGTTTGCCGAAACCAAAGCACTTGGATCTAAGCAGCTCGTTCGTCGATAATGGCCGAGAGTGGCTGCTCTCGGCTGATATGATAAACAGGAGTTCAAGGAAGCAGCACAAGAACAGAAGACTTGTGGTTGTTGATGAACTTGGGGGGCAGTATGAAGATAACTTTGACGATGTTAAAATGGTAAGATTTTGAATTTGGAAATGATTATTCATCTGCATACTTAAGCATGTGAGTTTAGGTAAGTATTTAAGCATGTTTTGGTAGTTTCTTAAGACATTGTGTTGCTGAAATGTATGTTACTGAATTTGGACAAGAAATTCCATGTAGCTTAATGAACGTTTTTAAGTCTAATTCACAAGTGATTTGATTGCGTGGTTCTAGCTTTGTGTAGGATTTAGAGATATTTTCATGTTGATAAGACATATTTTTTGTTACTTTGGAGATTATAGTTCTTGGAAGGCTTTATTTTTGTTTCAAAATGATGTGTTTGCAATTCATCTACGATTACGAAGTCTTAGCAGTTCATGTTTCTTCCTAGTTCCTTGATTCTTTTACTATGTAGAACAACGCAACAATTCTTGTCCTAACAATGTGATTCAGATGTAGATGGGGCTCTTAGCACATGAAAATTATGGGAAATTTGTGAAAATCCTTTCTTCCAAATGATCATGTGAAGATTTGGCAGAGAGCTAAGGAAGTTGGCCTTTCTACTAATACTCTAAAGGCATGCTAGGTTCTGGAGTGACAGCACTAGCACATTTGTTCTCTTGATTACTAGTGCTTTCAAAAATTGCAGGCCATTTATTCTTGACTTAGTAAGCTAGCTAGAAATGACTTCTTGGATGCTGTGGACTTGGTAGACCATAACAAATGGTATTAGGGCCAAACTTTTGGTTAAACCATGGTTAACCGGAATTTCTGGCTTATGTAATATTGGGGAGTGTGTTAACATAAATACGGCATAAAGAAGTAATACAATACAAAAATGTGTAAATTGTAACACATTGTCCCACACTAGTACTTCTACATAATAACTCTACCAAAGGATCTACTAGAATAGCTTTCAATACACAAATTACTATTTTGACTGCCCAATTGCTAATATAGTTCCAAGGTAAGCAATAGCAAGTCACATTGGTCAATACAGCCATAACCATACTTGTAACTCAAGTCAATTCACGAGGTTTTCTAAAGGCACCAGTAAGATACACATGCAATACCAAAGCCAACAGGTTGATGCAAGAGGCAACTGAAAATGTTCTTTTTATGCTTATGAGATATGCTTGAGACTTAAGTTTTTCATTAAGTTTGTTATAGTCAAGTCCTGCATTTTCGAATTGTTGGTTGATACTTCTTTTTAGTTAGATTTTAATAATTTTCCACTTTCTTGAGCTTTATCCTTCTCCCATCCTTTGGAAACTCATTTGCCTACGAATTATTTAGTGAACTGATTGAGGTTTCTCTCGTTGCAGCAAATACTTAATTATTTTACATACAAGGCTGTGAGGACTGTTATGAACCAGCTGTATGAAATGAACCCTCCTCAGTACAGGTGGCTTTACGAGTACGTGCTATCTTTTGTTGCACTCTGAGACTGGCTATTTTAATGTGTTTCAGTAACTGGGATCAGTTTATAATGCTGGTTTTGATATATGGATGCATGAAATAGTTGCAGTACTTTATATCTTGCAAACTCAAGTTTAGTTGTCAAATTATTTCGTGTTAGCATGGTCGTGCTCTTAAATTTTGATTCAGCTGTTTTCTTATTCACAGTTTCGTGTTATCCAACAAGCCAACAGATGGAAAATATTTCATCCGCAGGCTTGTAAAGGTACTTCTCAAAATTCATACTTACTTCATGACTTGGATGCTTCTTTCTTATGAGAAACAAGTAACCTTCATTTAATTGGTAATAGGAAATTACAAAAGAGGCTCAAGTGATCATAAGAATCACAAAAAATATTTTGAATGAATAGAGAGAGAAGTAAGGCATGTTCAAGAAAAGAGTTGAAGTCCGTAGCTTTTTCCTTGAAGATGCGACGGTTTTTCTTGAGCCATGTTAACCAAAGGATGGCTTTGTCGGGAGAGACCTTGACCACTTTACTAATCTATGACTTGGATGCTATTTAGTTGTACGGAAAAGCAAAACCTGTCCTATTGTATATATTTTTCACTATTGATTTTAGTGCACGTTATATTTTGGAGTGATATCGAATGATGAAAAGCATGCTTTAGAATAATTTTGAGAGTGGCAAAGGTGTTTTTAACCATTTAAAAATCACTCGAAAACCTATCACTGTACTCTTACTATAACTTGTTCTAAAGTTCTCATTTTTATTTTTTTAGCATTTGGCTATCTCAGTAGAAAAGAAAGGACTACTGTAGCACACAGATGATACAAAATTTGATATGTTTAAATATGATGGTTAAATTGTATATTTAGTCTCCATGCTTTTAACTTCTAGTTTAGTATACTTTTAAAAGTTTCATTATAGTCTATCTATTGATTGCGCTGCTAATTAATATGAAATGCACCATATATATAAACATTCTCTAATAATACAGTGGAAAAATAGTTGTTCTAAGTGTATATAAAGCTCCATAACTTGCTGACAAATTAAAAGTAGGAAAAGAGCTAAAGTCGAAGCATTGTTTATAGAATGGAGGTTTAGTTGTGAAAAATGAATATGAATATTGGAGTGAGAAAAAACCGTGGACCTCGCAATTGTATGCCAAGTTAACACGAAGGCCTGTGCGTAAGTGAGGTCATCTTGCTTGACACAAGGTCAGCTTGAATACACAGCTAAAATGACTTCTTTTACTTCTAGATCCCAAATATTCTAGTTTAGAGTTAGGGCATCAAGATTTAAGGTCGTTTACGGTGAGGTAGATGTGGGATGGTTGGCTACATCCACAAAACTTGCCATCAACCACTATTGATGACGAATTCAATGCATGCACTGTAAAAGAAATCATTTTAGCTGTGTATTTAAGCTTGACACAAAGTTAGGTTAAATACTCAGCTAAAATGATTTCTTTTACTTCTGGATCCCAAACATTCCAGTTTAGAGTTAGGACATCAAGATTTAGCGTTGTTTACAGTCTCGAGGAGCACCTTCTAAAATAGCGTTTTCCTACACCTGAATCATTGTTTTCCTGATTGACAGGAACAGCAAGATCTTGCTGAAAGAGTAATGATCACACGTCTCCACCTCTATGGAAAATGGGTGAAGGTAATGTTATCAATGAGTATTCCTGTCCTTCAATAAAGTATTTTCTTTTGGTTATGGGAAGACCAGTATTTATATGGATGGAAACAAAAGTTAGCAAAATTTTATTTCTTCTATGGTGTAGAAATGTAACCATGCTGAAATATATCAAGAGATCTCGGACGAAAACGTGGAATTAATGCGAGAACGACTTATGCAGACTGTTATATGGCCTTCAGATGACACAAACACAGAGAAGATTGGCTAAAGAAATATTGAGTAATTTTGAGCTCTCTCTCTTCCTTGTCAATTCTTCTTGTATTGCATCCTTCAATCATAATTAGTTTGATTGTCGAGTTGCCAATCTTATTCTTACCGATCAAGAAGTAGTAGTTCAGTGTTGCAGTCCTTTTTTTTTCCTTTTTTTTTTTTTTTTTTTTTTTTTGGTGTGTTGAAGATATGTATGTAATCAATCAATTATATTATGTAAGATGTATATACATTTAGCCTCCATTTTAGTTATTCTGAAGGTCCTCAGAATTTGTGCTTCTATTTATTCATATGCATATTTGGATGAGAGGGACAAGAATGAGCAATAATGTGCTATTTACTGGTTTTTTCTTTGTTTTTTTTCCCACCTTGGATAATTTGTTTTCGCAACTTGAAGCCTGGCTAGCAAAATGTCTTCTTTTACTTGATTATGCCTGTGAGATCCTTTGGTAAGTTATAAGTTCAATGTTGAGCATAATAGAACTTCTCTTAACAAAACTAATTGATTATTATCAAAGTGGGTAATTGGCATAACCTTCCTTCATCGAGGTCGGAGGTTTGATTCCCTATCTTTATAATTGCTGTACTTAAAAAAAAAAACTAATTGATTAATTAAGAGAAAGATAAATGTTTATAAGTTGATAAGTAGTTTGATAGGCTCCTAGTTATTAAGAGATACATGAGGAAACGTAAGAGAGGAGGTGATGTAAACGGTAATATATAAAATTTGAGGGAGGAATTTAGTCAGTTATAGGGGAGTGACAGACTGTATGTGGGCTCGGGTGAAAAAATTTGGTTAGTTAGGAGTGGCTATTTAGTTTGCTTGAGGACAGTAGGTTTTGATCATCTTTTTCATATTGAATTTGAGTTGTAGCTCGTAGAGCAATTGTGGGAGAGAGCCTTGCTTCCTTGGCATTTTGGCCTAAAGAGTAAATACATAATGTTCTATCATTTTGGTATCAGAGTCATCGCTTCTTGAGGATGGTGAAAGAAGATGGTAAAAGAAGATGGAGGCTCGAATATCTGCGATTGAAGAACAATTCACCTTGTTGTAGGTGGGTATAAAAGCATGGATGGATTAATGATTTGTTGAAATGCATCAACTCATGGAGAACTCCATGGTAGCCCGATTTGAAGCGATGGGAGAGACCATGGAACAAAAGATGTTAGTAGCGCTTGAGGCATGGTTCAGGAGAGGAAGAACAACAAATGATAGGGGGAAATCAACATATTTTGAGAGAACTGTGACTGACAAAGGAAAGCAAACGGCGCTTAGGGAGGCAGAACGTTCGGGAAGTACGTTAGAAAGAGAACAGAGAGAGGTACCTTTGTTCGATATACGTTTAAGAAAGCTTGAGATACCAATTTTCAAAGGAGAAGTAGGGGATGATCTGCTCGAATGGTTCCATCACGTGGAACGATATTTTGTGGTTAATCAACTGAGGGAGAAAGACAAACTCGATGTAGCAGTACTTTGCTTGGAAGGAGAAGTGTTAGAGTGGCATCAAGGGGAGGAGGAATGAACATTGATAGATACGTGGGCGAAATTTAAAGAGCAAATGTTGTTTCGATTCTTGCCGACGAAGGAGGAAGATCGTTGGGCGCAATTTCTTAACCTAAAACAAGAAGGTACGGTGAGGGCCTATTGTTGTAAATTTGAAAGATTTATCTGATGCAACCTTGAAGAGCAAATTTGTAAGTGGGCTAAAAGAAGATCTCCCAATAGAGATAAAGGTGTTTAAACTGGAGGACCTTAAAGAGAAAATGAGAATGAACCAATTGCTTGAAGATACGGAGGAAACCTGTCAAAAGAAATAGGGAAGAAGCCCAAGTTCGCCAAACAAGCCGGGTGGGTCAAATACGACCTCGGCCCAATCGAACCCAAGTCCGACGGCAACACCGACAGCGACCCAAACTATTCCCCTTAACCCTAGTTGAAGTTTTACTGCGCCTTCGAATATGGTGACTTTGTGCAACGTAAATGGTAAGACATTCACAGTCGGGCCCTTTCAACGACTATCTAATAGTGAGATGCAGAGCCGAAGAGATAAGAGACTTTGTTATAGGTGCGATGAATCGGTGGGTGATCATTGCAAAAGAAAAAAAAAAAAAGGAGCTGAACTTACTGATTCACCACGATGAAGAAGATGGCGAGATGCCTAATGAAGCAATGAAGGAAGCGGCTGTAGTCGAAGAAGTTACCCCAGCTATACTAGAAACGTTAGTCATCGACCCAAGGGAAGTTGAATCGGCAAAATTATCGCTCAATTCATTGGCTGGGTTAGACTCGCCTAAAACGATGAAATTAGTAGGCACGATAGGGGAAAGGGACGTGGTAGTGCTAATTGACAATGGAGCATCCTGCAACTTTATTGATGAAGAACTTGTAAAATCACTTAATCTACCTCGTTCCGCAACTTCAAGCTAAGGAATCATGTTGGGTACCAGGGAGTCCGTGCAAATGAATGACATCTGTAAAGATGTGGTTCGTAATCTTCCTAATTTGACTGCTATTAATGATTTCTTTCTTTTGTTGAAGAACTTCTTCAAAGCTCCCTCTCCAGCTGCAATCTTCTCCATATCTTGTTGTAAACCACCTCAAGATCTTCCCCACTATTCTCTTCGTGCTCTAGATTGAGTTGTGGGACTCAAGAAGAATCATTCTTCAAATAGAATTTTCTCTCAAAATTCTATAGATTGCATACCCGATTTTCACTCCAATCTTCTCATTATATTGTAGATCAACACGCAAAGAGAAGAGTTGCATGAGTTGCAACTCATGCTTGGAGAAGACAGGCAAATGGTTGTTGTAACTCATGCTTTGAGAAGACAAGATAAATGGTTGCTTCATGTGTGAGCTACTCCAAAGATGGATAATGGAAAAATCCATTTTTCCATTTGTGTTTTAGTTTTCTTTTCCTTTTTCAATTTTATCTAAAACTCAAATTTTGATTTAAAAAATCTATTTGATTTTTAAAATGAAAAATTATTTAATTTCATAAATCAATTAATTAATAAATAAAACTTAATTAATTTAATATCAAATATTAAATTAATTTTAACACATATTCATTTTTATATATTTAAATCATATTTAAATATATAAATTCTCCTATTCTGTTTAATTCTAAAATTAAACATAATTATATCTCATATAATTACTAATTCCCTTAATTCTAATTTGAATGTTTCAAATTAACTTATCAAAACTATTCTAGAGTTAATCCATTACGAGCTAGTAGGGGGACCTCGCGGACCTACAGATCATGGGCTCGATCTGAGATTAATTGGCTAAACTCATTAGACCAAATTAATTCTCATTCGTTAACTAATGGGTCATTCCACTAAAGTCCATAGTTGCACATAGTTGCACTCCCCTCACTGTAGATATATTATGTCCACATGATTTAACCATAATCAGCAAGTTGACCCTTCACAGTTGTTCGTAATAACGACTGGGTCAAATATCTGTTTTACCCCCAAGATTATGCCTTATTCCTCAAGTCCCTACTGATCCTCTAATGAATAGCTGGTTCGTGATCCAATCACCAAACCAAACTCTCTCAGCCCAGTAAGAGGGTGAGACCCCTTGTTCAAGATCTAGATTCAGTACTTAAGAGAACAACTTTTCTCCTATCCCTAAATCGGGTAGGCATAAACTCCATCTGGCAAGGCTATGTCCCCAGTTATTCATCCGATCTTATCCCCAAAATGGTAAGCTTATTGAGCAGTGTTGTTGGAATACTCTCACCGTTTGCAGATCAAAGGATAATCTCGAACAAACAGGAGTTCATAGCTAGCTCAGGATTAAGATCGAGTTAACCTAGGTCATCTAGGTGAAATAGTCAGTCTTAAACAGTAAACAGCGTTATAAAGTAAGAGTGACTTGTTTCTTGGTCCGGATCTTATGCAAACTCATTGCGTAGGACGTCCCCACTCCTCATGTCATAACATGTACGAATTATGATCACATCGTATGTAGCACTTTACAACTCTTTGTAACAACTACAAAGTAGGCCGCATCCAATGGTGTTACCAGAATAAGGTACCCAACCTCATTCATGTACCATAGATCATTTTGATTATTTACTCGAACCCGATCCACTCTTATGTCTCCACATAAAGTTCAAGTACTTATACAATAGTCATGGGTCTTAGTTTATTGGATTTAGACTTTCATACAATTTATGAGATCAATAACAAGTATATTGATAATAGAAAATGTTTATCATTTTACAAACTGCAAGTTTTTAGAACATAAAACCCAACAAATGTAATTTTAGGGGTTCAGTGGCTAATGACATTGGGAAAAGTTGAATGCGATTGGAGTACTTCATAAATGGATTTCCAAATTGGGGAGTGGAAAATTCATCTTAAGAGATGTACCAACCTAGTAAAGTCTCAAACATCCCTTACATCAATGATAAAGTATGTGAAAGAGGAAGGGCAAGGAATACTTCTGGAGTTGAACGAGGTTAGCGATCAAGAGGATCAGAATGGCCTTAATCACTCTGTTGCTTGTCCCAAAATTTAAGGGGTTTTGCAACAATTCCAGTAAGTGTTTGACAACACAAAAAATATGCTATTTTCCTCTTCTTAATTCTAGGTCGTTACTATGTTTAATGTGTTTATTTAATGATTTTATAGGTATTGAGCGTTTTGGAGGTGGAATCAGTTGTTACGAGCCGTTCGAGGTTAATTTAGAGCAATTAGGAGCTAATTTGAGCAATCGAACTTCAAAAGGACGTAAAAAGACAAAAATGCCCCTGGACGGAGCGTCACAACGCTACAAGGCAGTAGCTGCCTATTTCGTGATGAAACAAGGAAGTGTTGCAATGTTACAATGCTCTGATATTTGATGGACGCATGCACGAGGTCCAGAGTGTTGCAACGCTGCGACGACTGCAATATAGCGTTCTCTTCGATTTAGGGTAGAATATATCAACCCCCAATCGATTCCTAAGCCGATTTTCTTCTCTTTTCGTCTCTTTACTTGTATTTTTCTTCCATTTTTCTTCGCATCTCATGTAATTAATGGAATGATGCCGGGATTTGTCTTCTCCGTCTCCATGGGAAGGTAAGTTCTAGCTATTTTCCAGCTTAGGGGATTTTGGAACAATGCAACTTTTGGGAGTTTTGTTTGAATGAAATTTCTATATTCTTGTCTATGGGTTTCAATCTGAATTTTTTGTTTATGAATTACATAATTTTATTATTGATTGACAACCAATAATTTTTTTGTGTAATTTGAATACTCAGAGAATGGCTTGTATGTGACATATAGTTATAGAGCTTGTAATATATGACATATAGTTATAGGTTAATCTTAAAGGAAGCAGTAGGTTAGGCTTGCAATTTGTTGTCTATAATGAATAGTAGTTTGTCCTGTTGACCTAGAGAAAAACCACATTGAATGTTTGATTAGACGTTGGAAGTTGAACACTCATCTTAGCGTCATCCTTAGAACTTAATGTGATTTGTCAATTTGTATGGAACGGATTCGTTTTCTATGCATCTCAATATTAGGTGATTAGGACCATTGATTAGGATTCCAATCAATTGGGCTAGATATAGTCAAGAAACTAAAATTGCATTTAAATAACTCAATGAACAAGAGTTGTGTTGGTCAATTCCAATTCCCTTAAGCTAGGTCATTTCCTTTAATTGCATTTCTATCTTTTATTTTCTCACATTTTATTTTCTTGTAATTCGACTTATCCAATCCACACCAAACACCCCCCACTTTACCTCTTTAACTGAAAACAAGTTTCGATGAACTAATCTTTCGTGCTTCCCTGAGGTTCGATCTCGGACTTGTCGCTTGTACTACCAGTTAGTATAAGTAGTTCGTTCGGTGATTTATAAATTTCATTTGTGTAACAAGGGTTTATGGGTGACGGTAAACTCTGGACCTACCAAATTGGCACCATTGCTGGAAAAGCCAATTAGTTCATCTTAGTTAGATTTTAGTTAAAGATTTCTTTTTCTTTGATTTGTTTTCTTTTTGTGTCAGTTAAGCATGACATGATTTTCAAATCAATCTTGGACATTTGAAAACCAAGTTGCAGATTTTGACAACGATGCCACATTGCCGCCTTGACTTCCTTAGTTGGCCACTTGATGGAAAGGAGTTCGCAGTAAGTAGAGGTGTGCAGGAGTTACTTACTTGAGGGGCATCCTACGCAAGCATGCTCGAGGTTGCAATGGACGCCAGCACCATGTGGATTCATCGAGGAAGGGTATTCATTTGAACTATGAGTCTCATCATTCTAGATGGGAAGAGTCTTTTGACCATGGATACTCAGGATGGCATCAGAGCTTAGCAACCAAGATTTCATAGCACCACACCAGTCAACTCATGCTCAGTCTTTAGAGTTAGGTAAGTCTTTAGAGGCTCTAGTTATGGAGTTTGTTGATAGTACTTTTGAGTTTCAGCAGGACAACCTCCGTAGGCAGCAAGAGTTTGGGTGCTTCCAGCAAGAGAGTCTTTGCACCAAGGCAGAGGCTAGAACTGACTTGCAAAGTCTAAGTGACCTTGTTGCTCAGCTTGCAACTTTAGTTGGGAGGCCAGACGTGCCATTGTCGGACCATTCATTTGATTTTCCAGAGACTCAGATCTATGAGGTTGTCTACGTCGACATGGTGGAGGAGTAGGGACCACTTCCTAAAGATTCGTGTCCAGGTATGACTTTGGAGTTCTTAATTTCTGAACATGCTAATAGCACTCTTCAGTTTCAACAGGATGTTTAAGCTCAACTGTAAAGCATTATCGATCATGTTGTCTAGCTAATAGAGGTCGTATAGAGACTAGAGAGCGTGCCAGAGCACCCATCGTCTATAACTCAAAGGCAGAGTTTCTTGTGGAGTGCTATTACTCTAGTGATGATGAGGACTTCACTCCATGCTTGCCAACTTATAAGGCTAAAGAGGATTCCGAGCCTAAATCTGACGAGATCCAAGTGATAGAGTTAGAGGTCAAAATACCTCGCCCTATTCTGACTCCTAGTATTTTGTATATATTCGAGTTTTTTCCCCTAATCCTCACAAGTCTGTTGAGTCTTTTCTTTCTTTAGACTCTTTAGAGTCCCTTGAGTCTTTCGATTCTTTCTTTTTACCTTTTTTTTCCATATTCCAAAAAAATCAAAATTCAACATGTCTGGTTCTCTTCAAAAGATGAGGAGCCTTATAGCCTTACCAGGCTATATAGACTTTTCAAAGAAGGGACCAGAGAAATACGAGAATTTCTTTGTACCTTGACAGGGGACAGGTCACGGTGAGGAATCAACGTTAAAAAATTTGCCCTTCTCAGAGGGAGCCAGGTGAAAAAAACTTAATGCTTTCCTTTATTGCTTTCTAATTCGTTCTTGCTTTTCTTTTGTAGGCTTTTTCCCTCTGTCCTAAAGGAGAAGAATATCAATTCGAGGTAGCCCTCTTACCACCATCCCATGTGAGGAAATGTCATCAGGGGAGGTTTTCTATTCTCTTGATTGTTTTATTTTATTGGGCTTAGATTAGAGATCATTGGGGAAAATGTACCATTTTAAGTTGGGGGTGGGGTATATTGTGACTGTTGAGGTCCTTGAGCGTTATGCTTGAATGATGTTTGTGTGTTTGAATTGCTTGCTCGCTCTCTTGCTTGGTTTGTTATGATGAGTAGTTGATGACATACCCTTTTTGTGATTAGGTTTGCATGAAACTATGTTTAAAGAGCATGATCATGATTTTTAGCCCATTTTAAAAAATATTCTTATCCCTCATGCATCTTTAAGTCCCTTATCCAATGAAATTAGGTCTTGTGTGCTTAGATTTGTATTATTGGGCTATTATTTTTATTGTCACCCCGAAACGCCTAGGTGATATGTGTTAAGTGACTGAAAGCTCAACCTAGTAATACATACTTAAGTTTTTGCCAAACTCTTGTTTTGTATTGTAAAAACCAAGTGTAGAGTAAATAAAAAGAAAGTCTATAAAAAGCGAAGCATGTTGTAAAGTAAAAGCAAGTTTGTATGTTATTTTTTAAGGGGATTACTGCTCTTTCTTAAGGTTATGATTAACCTGGGGTGGATATGACACCCATAGTTTCCCTTTGAGCTAAATTACCCCGATGAATGAGTAAGCTATAGCACCTTGTTAGGAGATATTGCCCGTAGTTGGATATCTTTCACGTAACTCATACGGGCAAGCCAAAACAAAGATGACGTTTCTGGATAAGGTTTCCTCTTTTGTGTAAAGTAAAAAAAAAATTAAAAAATTAAAAAAAATGATGAGAAAAAAATTATAGAATAAAAGTTTGGTTTCCTCAAGCGTGTCATTGCATTGTTGAGTCTAGAAAGCTTGGCTCTTGAACCTTCGAGCTAGTATAGGGGAAAAACAGATTGAGGGCCTTTCAAAATCATTTCGGATTCTGGGAGTTTAATTAGTAGGGCTTTTGACTCACTCATGCATGAATAGGTTTAGAATAATTTTTAAAATGTACTTCATTGATTTATTGTAATCAGATTTAATTTTTTATTGCAAATATTATCCTTATAGACTGTTGAGACTAGATTAACGAACTTTGTGATTGAATAAGTATAGCTTTTTGTGTGAATGTGTGATTCCACCTTGCTCGAGGATGATCGAGAATTAAGTTGGGGGTATTTGATAGCACAAAAACTGTGTTATTTTCCTTTTCTTAATTCTAGGTCGTTACTATGTTTAATGTGTTTATTTAATGATTTTATAGGTATTGAGCATCTTGGAGGTAGAATCAGTCGTTACGAGCCGTTCGGAGTTAATTTGGAGTAATTAGGAGCTAATTTGAGCAATCAAACTTCAAAAGGACGTGAAATGACAAAAATGCACCTGGACAGAGCGTTGCTAAGCTACAAGGCAGTAGCTATCTATTTCGTGAAGAAACAGGCCAGCGTTGCAACGCTACATGTAGCATTGCAGTGCTCCGATATTTAACGGATGTGCACGCGAGGCTCACAGTGTTGCAACATCGTGACGCTGCGACGACATCTATATAACGTTCTCTTTGATTTAGGGTAGAATATATCAACCCCTGTTGAAATGCCTTGAATCTGTTTGTTGGCGCTTCGAACAACCTAGTACGGGGATCCACCCAGAGTGAACACCAGTCATGGACCTCCTAGACTCAGAATAACTAGTCATCAAACATTCTGTTCAATTCCCATAAACAAGACCAACATCAGATATACCTCTAAGGTAACGAAAAATCCTTTTAACGGCTTGTCAATGCTCCTTCCCAGGTTGACCCATGAATCTGTTGACAACACTAACAGCATGGGCAAGATCAGGCCTAGTACAGACCATAGCATACATCAAACTTCCTACTGCATTAGCATAAGAAACTCGAGACATGTACTCCTTCTCAGCTTCAGACTGTGGTGAAAACTCATATGACAAACGAGCATTTACCGCACTAGGAGTATCTATAGGCTTAGCTGATGACATACCAAACCTGGACAATATTTTCTGAATATATCCTTTCTATGACAAGAAGAGCTTATTCTTACCTTTGTCCCTATAAATCTCCATACCCAGAATTTTCTGAGCAACACCCAAATCCTTCATATCAAACTCAACACTGAGAAGATTCTTCAATTTCAGAATATCATACTTGGACTTTGCAGCTATGAGCATATCATCTACATATAAAAGTAGATAAATCATCGAACCATCATCAGCGTTGTTGTGATATACACAACAATCATACGGACTCCTGTTATAGCTAAGTCCAATCATATAGCTGTCAAATCGTTTATACCACTGTCTTGGAGACTGCTTTAACCCATACAAAGATTTCTTCAACTTGCAAACATAATCTTCTTTACCTGGACACTGGAACCCATCTGGTTGGGTCATATAAATCTCTTCCTCCAACTCTCCATGTAAAAAAGTTGTCTTCACATCTAGTTGTTCAAGTTCCAAATTCTGATGTGCTACTATAGCAAGTAACACCCTGATAGAAGTATGTCTGACTAATGGTGAGAAGATCTCATTATAATCAACTCCTTCCCTTTGTGTGAACTCTCTAGCAACAACTCGAGCTTTATATTTAATGCCCTCTAAAGGTGATATCCCTTCTTTTTCTTGAAGACCCATTTACAAGTGACAATTTTTCTCTCCTTTGGTCGTTTAACTAATTTCCAAGTCTGATTTTTGTCAAGAGATTCCATCTCATCCCCCATAGCAGCAAGCCATTTAGCAGACTCACCACATGACATAGCTTCTCTATAGGTGGATGGCTCATAAGAATCCACCTCTTCAGCAACCTACAATGCAAAAGTAACCATATCTTCAAAACCATACCTCACAGGAGGTCCAACACCAACTCTTCTAGTTCTATCACGAGTTATACTCGGTTGATCTACTCGTGATCTAGAATTCTCAGGCAAATCAACTTCTGACATTCTAGGCACATTAATTTCTGGTTGCACATCAGTTTCTGTAGTAACATGTTGATCTTCTCCACCTTGATGTTGTAATTCATTCACAACTTAAGTGAATTGCATCTCCATCTATTTATCAACACTACTACTTTCTCCCACATTAGTAGAAGTCACAAAAGGCTTTACAGTTGAGTTAAGCATGGAATTTTCATCAAATATCACAGTCCTACTAAGTATGACTCTATTCTCCGAAGGTGACCAGACTCTATATCCCTTAACTCCATCCCCAAAACCCAAAAATATACCCTTTTTAGCTCTTGATTCTAATTTACCCTCATTAACATGATAGTAGACAGTACAACAAAAAAAATTTAATAAAGAATAATCTATAGGCTTACCAGACCACACCTCGTAAGGTGTTTTACAATCAATAGTTGTGTGAGGTCCACGATTGATCAGATAACATGATGTATTCACTGCTTCTGCCCAAAACTTTCTAGCCAACCCTGCATTAGAGAGCATGCATCTTGCTCTCTCCAACGTCTGATTCATACATTCTACAACCCCATTTTGCTGTGGAGTATTCCTAACAGTATGATAGCGAACAATCCCCTCAGCTTTACAGAACTCATTAAATTCAGATTCACAAAATTCCAGACCATTATCAGTTCGCAACCTTTTGATCTTCTTCCCAGTTTGATTTTCAATCAATATCTTCCACTGCTTGAAATTCTTGAAGGCTTCACTTTTATGTTTCATCATAAAAACACAAGTCATTCTTGAGTAATCATCAATTATAGACAAAAAAAAAAAAAATAATACCTATTGCCTCCAATAGATTCAACTTTGGAAGGTCCCCAACAGTCTGAATAATATAATCAAGTGTCCCTTTTGTACGATGAACATCTCTTGGAAACTTGCTGCGATGAAGCTTCCCAAATACACAATGTTCACCAAATTCAAAATCCTGCACCTTATGCCCACAAAGAAGGTCTCTTTTTGACAGAATTTGCATCCCTGAACCTAATAGAAAGTACAGTGTTCCACGCTTATGCCTTTCAAAACTACCTTAGAACCCTTATAGACATACATTGCTCCACCTTTACCTTCAAAATTGTAACCCTTGCTATCGAGTACACTAAAGGATATCAAACTCTTCTTCATTAGTGGAACATGCCTAACCTCTTTTAAAGTATAGAAGGCACCATTATGTGTTCGTATCTTTACTGAGTCGATTCCAACTATATTGCACACAGTACCATTAGCCATGCTAACATTTTCTCCATCTATTTGCTGATAAGTTGAGAACCACTCTCTATTTGGGCACATACTATAAGATGCCCCAGAATCAAGAACCCATATATCATCAGAATGTGACTGTTCATTCAAAACTAAAGCTAGATCTCCTTCAGAATCGATATCGACTTCTTCAGAATCAATCTCAACTTGTGCAACAGAGGCGGATGCTTCCCTCTTGTCACTCTTTTCCTTCTTTTCCTGATTCCTTTTTATCTTAGGATATTCGATTTTCCAAGCCCCTTTTCTTTACAGTAGTTACAAATATCATCTAATCTAGAACCCTTTGACTTCGAAGACATTTTATTTTGGTCGACTTCTGCTTACCAGAATTCCTATGTCCCTTACTTCCTGTAGCAGTTAACCCAGATGCCTGACTTTCTGTAACTGAACTTCCTACATTCTGACGATCCTCTCTCATAAGCAACGTCGACTTTGTATCTTCTAAGGTCAGAGTTTCTTTCCCTCCAATATACAAGTCAACGAAAGTCTTATAAGACAGCGGCAAAGATGTCAACAGAATTAGGGCAACATCCTCATCATCAACCTTAACTTCTACATTACGTAGATCTAATAAAATTTTATTTAATTGATCAAGATGGTCTCGTAGAGACGTACCTTCCTGCATACGTAGATGATATAAACGTTTCTTCAGAAAAAACTTCTTGGTTAAAGATTTTGTCATGTAAAGACTCTCCAGCTTCAACCAAAGACCAGCGGCAGTTTCTTCATCTACGACCTCGATGATGACGTCATCAGCCAAATATAGCATGATCGTCGAATGAGCCTTCTCCTCAAGAGTCTGCCACTCTTCGTCATCCATGGCAGCCTTCTTTGACTTACCCATCAGCGGCGCCCACAGCCCCTGCTGCTTTAGCGGGGATCGTATCTAGATCTGCCATAAACCAAAACTGTTCCTCTCAGTAAATTTGTCGATCTTTACGTTCACACAAGACATTTTCAATTGTCGAACAAATGCGGAATTTCGAAAAAAAAAACCCTAACAAGGCTCTGATACCATTTTGTTGCGAAATCGATAATTAAAGAAACAAAAAAAGAACGTAGAGTAGGGAAAATCGACACACGGATATACATGGTTCACTAACAGTGTGTTAGTTACGTCCACGGGCAGAAGGATAACAATATTATTTGAGAGAATGTTTTCAAAATTACATAAAAATGGTGCCTCTAGGTTAGAGAGTTTATATATCGCATTACTCCAAATCCTAGGGTCAAAATCGTAAATAACTGCAAATAAATAAATATGTTGAATACAAAATCTGAATAGGTTTCGGGTTGATATATTCAAATCGCCAGCAAACAGATTCAAGGCATTTCAACAACGAGACCCCCGTACTAGGTTGTTCAAAGCACCAGCAAACAGATTCAAGGCATTTCAACAGGGGTTGATATATTCTACCCTAAATCAAAGAGAACGTTATATAGATGTCGTTGCAACGTCACGACGTTGCAACGTTCTGAGCCTCGCATGCACATCGGTCAAATATCAGAGCATTGCAATGCTACATATAGCGTTGCAACGCTGCCCTATTTCTTCACGAAATAGACAGCTACTGCCTTGTAGCATTGCAACGCTCTGTCCAGGGGCATTTTTGTCCTTTTGAAGTCCGATTGCTCAAATTAGCTCCTAATTACTCCAAATTAACTCCGAACGGCTCGTAACGACTGATTCTACCTCCAAGTTGCTCAATACCTATAAAATCATTAAATAAACACATTAAACATAGTAAAGACCTAGAATTAAAAAGAGGAAAATAACACAGTTTTTGTGTTATCAAACACCCCAAACTTAATTCTTGATCGTCCTCGAGCAAGGTGGAATCACACATTCACACAAAAATTATACTTGCTCAATCACAAAGTTCGTTAATCTAGTCTCAACAGTCTATAAGGATAATATTTACAATAAAAAATTAAATCTGATTACAATAAATCAATGAAGTACATTTTAAAAATTATTCTAAACCTATTCATGCATGAGTGAGTCAAAAGTCCTACTAATTAAACTCCCAAAATTCGAAATGATTTTGTAAGGCCCTCAATCCGTTTTTCCTTCTGTAGTTACATCTAAATCCTTAAGTACCACTGATCCTTCTAATGAACAATAAATCATAGTCCAACTATAACCAAACCCCTCTTGGGCTAGGAGAGGTTGTGGCACCACATTTTTCAAGCTCTAGAATCAACCCTTAAGGATGCAATTTATCGACTTACCGCAACGATGGGGAAGGAATTCATTCCTTCTTGTGTATGTGTGTTCCTAGCTCTCCAATTAGATGAATCCCTAAAATGATAGGCTTTTTGAGTCGGTGATTTGGCCGCTCTCACCCATACAAATCAAAGGACCACCTTCATAAGTAGGAGTTCACAACTCACTCAGGATTCAGGTCATGTTACATATGGTCATCCTAGTAAAATGTAAGTCTCTATTATGAATGACATTATATAATAAGACTAAACATTTCGTGATTCGGTCTTATACAAACTCCTTTGTATAGAATACCTATGCTTACATGCCTCTACATGAATAATTAAGATGAGATCATTTGTAGCACTTTACAACAATTGTAACATCTACAAAACGAGCCGTATTCGTAGTGTCACCAAGATAAGGTATCTAGTCTTATCCATCTACTATAGACCATTTAGGTTATCACTTAGACATGATCCACCTGTATGTCTCTACATATATGTTTAAGCTACAAGATAACCTTGGATGTTAGTTTATTGGTTTATGGGTTTAATGCAACTAAATGTTAAATATAACATCACAAATTTTATTAGATAAATAAGATATTTGTACAATTACAAACTATAGGATCCTACGAGATTTAGAACACCAACCTCAATAATCTCCCACTTGACCTAAAGCTAGTGGGGTGTACAATATAAAAGTCAAACTAATATACAAAGTACACAAACAATAAACTAGGCATAACACGCCTAGTACAAATCTCCCACTTACCCTAGTCTAAACGCGACTTGTCTTATAGACCCATACTTCGTAGGTGACCCTTAAACATCTTACCTGTGAGGGCCTTTGTAAACGGATCAGCAACATTGTGTTTCGAAGCTATCTGCATGACAATCACGTCCCCTTGATGCAAAATCTCTCATATGAGATGATACTTCTGCTCTATGTGTTTACCGCGCTTGTGACTTCTGGCTCTCTGGAATTAGCCATAGCACCACTATTATCACAATAAAGTATAATGGGCTTTGACATGTCTGGAACGACTTCCAAATATGTCAAGAATTTCCTGAGCCAAACAGCTTCCTTAGCAGCTTCACAAGCGTTACGTACACAACCTCCATGGTGGAGTCAGTAATGCACCCCTACTTGGTGCTCCTCCAGACTACTGTCTCTCCATTAAAAGTGAACACTGATCCTGATGTGAATTTCCTAGAATCCTTATCAGTCTGAAAATCAAAGTTTGTGTATCCTGTAAGGATCAGATACTTAGAACCATATACGAGCATGTAGTCCCTCATTCTCTGTAGATACTTGAGGATATTCTTAACGACAGTCAAGTCTAGTACATAACATCACATACACTAGGCTGCCAACAATTGATGCATAGGGGATCCGTCTCATTTCCTCAACCTCTTGAGGTGTCTTAGGACATTGTTCCTTAGACAATATAACTCCATGCCTAAAAGGTGGTAAACCTCTGTTGGAGTTTTGCATCGAATACTTGACATGCATTTTGTCAATGTACGATGCTTGAGACAGGGCTAACATTTTGTTCTTTCGATCTCTAAAGATCTGAATTCCCAGAAAAAACTAAGTCTCTCCCAAATCTTTCATTTGGAATTGAGTTGCTAGCCAGTATTTAACTTCAGGCAGTAAACCTACATCATTCCTAATAAGTAGGATATCGTCTACATACACCACTAGAAAAGCTACTGAACTGTTGATGATCCTTTTGTATACACAAGGCTAATCAACATTTTCATCAAAGCCATAAAATTTGATCGCAGTATCAAATCTTATATTCCAAGATCGAGAAGCTTGCTTCAATCCATAGATGGACCGATTAAGCTTGCAAATCTTTTGCTCTTGACCTTGAGTTATGAATCCTTCAGGTTGCTACATATAAATGGTCTCCTCAAAATTGCTATTTAGAAAAGCAACCTTGACGTCCATTTACCAAATCTCATAGTCATAATATTAAGCAATGGACAAAAGGATCTGGATAGACTTTAACATGGCAACAGGTGAGAAAGTCTCCTCATAGTTGACTCCCTCAACTTGGGTATAACCCTTTGCCACTAGTCTAGCCTTGAAGGTTTGCACCTTCCCATCAGCAACCTGTTTTCTCTTGTAGATTCATTTTTAACCTATAGGTTTAACCCCATCAGGTTGATCTACAAGATCCTAAACTGAATTGAAGTACAGACTCCATTTCGAGATTCATAGCTTTGATCCACTCATCTTTGTCAACATCCTCCATTGCCTTCTTATAAGACAATGGATCCTCAGTATCTCCTTCAGCTACCATAGCTAGAATTTCTGTTAAACCTATATAATGGACAGATGAGTTCACAACCCTCCCACTACGTCAAGGTTCCCTCAACACTTGAGGTGGATTCAACCTATTAGATGATCCAACTTTAACAACTCTTGTTGTGGTGTGGGGTTCTTCAACAACTCTTATTGAAGTTTCAATAGATTTCTTAGAAAGTTCATTCAACACTATTTTACTATGGGGCTTGTGCTCCCTTATGTGGTCTTCTTCTAGAAAAGTAGTATTCGTCGACAGAAACACTTTATTTTTCTTAGGGTCGAAGAAGTATTCATCTCTCGTTCCTTTAGGGTATCCTACAAATAGGCACAGTTTTGAACGAGATTCCAGTTTCTTAGGATTTTCCTCAAACACATATGTTAGGCAACCTCAGATTCTAAAATGACGTAAACTAGTTTTACGACCATTCCATAAATCTAAAGGTGTTCTCGTAACACAATTGGATAGAACACAACTCAAAATATATGTTGCATTCTGTACTGCAAAACCCCAAAAAGAATCAAGTAAGGAAGCGTAACTCATCATAGACCAAACCATGTCCAATTCCATGTACTATCAAATAGTTTTGGAATGTAAGATCCAAAAATTCTCCACCTCGATCGAATGAAAATGTCTTAATTGTTTTATTCAATGCATTTTCAACTTCGATCTTAAACTCTTTGAACTTTTCAAAGGATTCAGACTTATGTTGCATTAAATAAACATACCCATATCTTGAATAATCATCAGTAAAGGTGATGAAATATTCAAACCTTTCTCTTGCTTTTACATTCATCGGACCACAGAGGTCTGAATGTACTAGCTCTAAGGGTTATTTGGCCCTGTGACCTTTTTCAGTAAAAGATCTTTTAGTCATTTTGCCTTCAAGGCATGACTCACACACAGGTAAAGAATTTTTTTCTAACTCACTTAGAAGTCCATTCTTTACTAATCTTTCAATCTTATTGAGATTGATGTGTCTTAATCTCAAGGGCCAAAGTTGGGCATTTTCTTTAGGAGAAATTCTAAGCCTTTTATTTTAAGTTACTATAGTTTTAAACATTTTAGAGGGATTTAGTTGCTAACGATCTTAGCACATAAAGATTATCTTCGATATTTGCAGAACAAATATATACATCATTTTTATAAATAAACACTTTATTTACTTTAAAAGGAATAGTATAATTTTGTCTAACAGACATTTTACAGAAATTAGGTTCCTTTTCAAACTTGGAACCAAAAGTACATTATCTAGTATAACATATGATTTATGAAAACAAAATCGAAGTCCTCCCACTGTTGTAGTTAAGACGATGTGCCCAGTTTCAACCTACATCGTCATTTCCCCAGCTTCCAGTTGTCGCCAGAAACTAATTCTCTAAAATGAAGAACAAACATGATTAATGACATCGAATAAATTATCAGGATGAATAATCATTCTCCACTAAACAGATTTCCAAAACAAGCAAATCATATTTACTTTGTTTGGCCTTCTTCTTTTCTGCCAAGTATTTGGGACAGTTTCTCTTCCAATGTCCCTCCTGGTTGCAATAGAAACAGATTCCCTTTGCAGCCTTAGCCTTCTTGCCCTTCTGGGCAATAGCTGGTAGGTTAGCTTTCCCCTTTCCACCTTTCTTCTTCTTCCATTTTTTGGTGCCGAAAGAAGGCACAAATTTTGTTCCAGAGGTCCAACCTTTGAAGAACTTCTTAGAGGATAAAGCAACATTTGCCTCACCCTTTTGTTCCTTGGTTTTCATCAAGGATTGAAAGGTTTGTAGCTCGTTGAGCAAGGTGGTCAGTGAAGGAACCTTGTTAGGGTTCTTGAGCGGAACATAGGATTGTCCCTATTTTCTATTTTTCATAGAACAATAGTTTTACAGAGAAGAACATAAAAAGTATGCATTTAATTCAACAATCACACATGCTTGAAAAACAAAATGTAGAAAAAGTAAAATGGGTTAGAAAACTCTTACCTTTGAAGAATGATTCTTTAATTGAACAAATCCCCTCGTACTCCAAATGGGCACCACCGTGAAGGTAACCTTGGTATTTTCTGGATAAGAATCCAAGAGGATGTGGGGCTTTGACTATTTTGGGAGAGGAAGATATGAGAAAGAGGAAAAAGATAGGGATTTTCACATAACCTTTATGTGTTGAGAGAAAGACTCTTTCTATCGTTTCAAAAACTGCACAAATGAGGGAAAAAAATTTCATCCCACTCTCACGTCTAAGAAAGAAAAAGGTGTGGAGGGAGTTACAACTCCCTCTCGTAATTAGTTTTTCTAAAATAAATAAATTTATTTATTTATTTTATATATATATATATATATATATATATATATATATATATGTTATATCAAATATAACATACAACCTATAGTTTCTATATTGTATCAAATATAATATAACATATAGTTTCCTTTCTCACACCAATGACATTTAATGTAAATCACATTTACATTAAATTTAACAATATGAATTCAATTCATATAATTAGTATTTGAATCATATTCAAATATTTATTTCCTCTCATTAATATTATAATGTATCAAATACATTATAGTAATTATATCATATGTAATTAAAATTTAAATTAATTATATCATACATAATTAATTAAATACCTCAATTAATTTGAACAATTCAAATTAATCCAAAAACTGATTCTCATTAAATCTCGTTAAGCTATCGAGGGGACCTCATGGATCTGTAGCTTGAAGCTTCAATGGTACGTGAATAATTAATTAAACACCATCCGTTAACTGTCGGTCACTCCACTAAAGATCGACAGCTGCACTCTTCGCACTATAGATATGTTTCTGTGTCCTTGGGTATAACCAATCAACAGTACAATGACCCTTCACAAATTACTCGTAAGTACAGTTATGCAAGAATTACCGTTTTGCCCATGTAGTTATATCTAACTCCTTAAGTACCACTAATACCTTTAATGAATAATAAATCATAGTCCAACTATGACCAAACACCTCTCGGGCCAGGAGAGGGTGTGGCGTCACATTATTCAAGCCCCGTAATCAAGAAGCAATTTATCTACTTACCCTAACATTGGGGAATGAGTGAATTCTCTCTCGTGTAGCTATGTTCCCAACTCTTCAATCAGACGAATCCCCAAAATGGTAGGTTTGTTGAGTTGACAATCTGGCCACTCTCACTTATACAAATCAAAGGACCGCCTTCATAGGTAGGAGTTCACAACTCATTCAAGATTCAGGTCATGTTACCTATGGTCATCTTGGTGAAATGTAAGTCTCTATTATAAACGACGTTATATAATGAGACTAAATATTTCGTGGTCCGGTCTTATACAAACTTCTTTGTATAGAATATCCTCTCTCACATATCTCCACATGAATGATTAGGATCAGATCATTTGTAGCACTTTACAACGATTGTAACATCTACAAAGCGGGCAAACTCGTAGTGTCACCAGGATAAGGTATTCAACCTTATCCATCTACTACAGACCATTTGGGTTATCACTTAAACATGATCCACTCGTACATCTTTACTTACATGTGTAAGCTACAAGATAACCTTGGATGCTAGTTTATTAGTTTGTGGTTAATACAACTAATTTTGAAATAAAATATCATATATTTTATTACATAAATAAAATATTTGTACAACATAATTACAAACTATAGAACCCTACAAAATTTAGGGCATCAACCCCAACAGTCAGGTTATAGTCAATCCTATTCATAATAGCATTGCTACGAAACTGTAGAAAACTTTTAGGTAAAGTTTCCAAGATAAAGCTAACCTGACTGCCTTCATCAATGATGGACTCATTCATCCACCACATTAAAGTAAACCATCATGTTGAAAACATGTTCTCTAACAGATGTCCCTTCTTGCAGACGGGCATCGAAGATGTCTTTGAGAGTGTTGTGCCCGAGTTGTGCAGACAGTTGTACGAACATTCCCCTCAAGGACTCCATGATTTCATGGGTCGTGAGCATGAACTCATGCTTCTTGGCCAAGACTTCAAGAAGCCTTGCCAAGATGTACGCTCGGGCCTTCTCGTTTACCCATGTCCATCGCTCGTATGATTCTCGAACATTGCAAGCAGCATTTGGAGCTGGAATGGAAGGACAGTCCTCCATTAGAAAAAATCGGAGTTCATCAATGATTAAGATAGTGTTGATTGTGTTTTTTCAACTTGTGTAATTATCGCCCGTTAGTTTGTCGGGAACAAGTAAATTTAGAATCACAGAAGTCATTATGAATAAATTTGTTGAAACCATACAAATTATTTATATTAGTATATTTTCATTTAACCATTTAGAAAAACCAATCAATTTTAGCAAAATAATCTAATGCACCCTAAGTGACATTTTTTTTTTTTTTGCAAAGGTATTGTAATTAAAATGTGGGGTGGAGGAATCGAACCTCAAACCACGAGATCGATAGTATGAACACTAGCCATGCTCTTATTGACAAGTGACATCTATTTTACAATGATACTTTAGTGAGACAGGACAAAAGCGTAGGGTGATCAGGTGCCCCTTCACTGAAATGAAACAATCTCAACCAATAGACAGAACAACTTTTTGTTATTGTAATTATCAGTTACCATTGTTCGGTCCAAAAATTGTTAAACTCGCTTAACATTTATTGTAAGTATAATCCCTCATTGTAGATTCTGAAGTTCCGCCCTAATGAGCCAACTATAGGAAAAGACTGATTGGGGCAAAAACTAAAGTAAACCCTTACCCATTTCTGGAGTTTGAATAAAGCATCATGCAAAAATGATATCCGTAGGGGGACACTCAAGGTGTCACAAGGTCGTGCATGAGAATTTACTTCAAACTAACGAGAAAGACCAAAGGATGTGTTGTCACACATCCTGCTCCCACTTACTATAAACACTCTCTCCATTCACCTTGTTATTGATCTATACAAACACCATCCATAGGGGTACACTCAAGGTGTCTCGAGGCCGAGTATAGAACTCACGATGTAAACTTTTAGGTTGAAACATGTAGAGGATAAAATGAAGTATCATATACCACATTTTCCTCTCACTCAGCGTTTTACCTAAGGTTAATAAACTTAGAAAAATCTGGCTACTGATTTTAACTAAGTAGATGTTTAATTTGCCCAAAAATAACATTTTCTTTGGATAGTTAAACAATATTTTATTAAGGTTTATTAAACACTTTAACAAATGTTAACCGATAACTGCATGCTTGTAACAAATCTATCTAATTCATCTTTCCAGTTAAGTTCCTAGGTAGGGGTGTAACATTTTCGTCAACTTAAATATCCTAGCCTAGATAGAACTAGCCTTAGAAGGTTCTTATAGATACATTTGTTACAATGTTAATCTTTTAATCATAACCAATTTAATCCTATTAAACCGATTAAAAGATTAAACTAAATTTTTAATCTCATTAGAAAAATGATCTTAGGTTTATATGATTCATATTTTAAAACTATTTTAAAAAATGAATTTTAACCTAAGGTTTACATGCAATTATGATTTATTGATTTTAATTTCTAATTTCTTTTTGTTATAACTATTATAAGCAAAAGAAATAAATTAAAATCATACATTGCATGTAAAGCATACTTAGGTAAATTTATAACGATTAAATTACCCTAAAGTGGTGACATGCTTCATGCAATTTCAATTTATTACTAACATATATAACAATTATATACAATAGTAATGAACCAATTAATATCATACTTCAAACATACGTTCATACTATATATTATAACTCTTATAATATAAATTATGCATGTATATGTTATTAATGCATGCATACATATATTATAATATTTATACTATATGACGCATGAGCATGCTATAAAATTAAATCATGCAAATATATATATTATAAAACTTATAATATAAATTGTGCATGAAATTAAATGCATAACCTATGGTAGGATTTAATACCATATGACATACATTATGACATATAACTAAAAATATAAATCATACAAGATAATAGCCATTTGATTTGAACAGGTGAACCAGACCTTGAATCGCTCGAACCAGACCACAAACCAGTCCAAAGGAACCCAAACAACTTGAATCGGAGAACCCATGAACCAAATTAGACCAGCATGCCACGAACCGCACGCGAACCGAAGCTGGACTGCACGTCTTCTCCTTCTCGAAGCAAAGCGACGTCGTGCCTTAGCGTCGCAACGCTATGGAGAAGATCATCGACCGTAGCATCGAACGTCGCGACACTACAGTACAATTGCCCACTGTACTCCTTCGAAACGCCATCGAAATTCGCCTCGATTTCTCCAGAACTCGACTGGGATCATCACGAACGACTCAACATAAAAATATAGACTCGATAACGATTTAATGCCCCAAAACATGGGCCCTTACAAAAAAAAAAAAAAAAAATTGTAAAACAAAAGCAATTAAATCTAAATGCCCAATCCCAAAACATCCATTATTGCAAACAACATTCACAGACAACCATCACATGAAATATACAGAATGTTAAATCCCACCATTAAACTATAAAATCATTCTGAATTTTTGGAAAAAATTTGGGCCAAAAAACCCCGCAATGATACCAATTGTAGGAATCATCGAAGGTCCTTGAGCGGAACACGGGATCGGACCCAAACCCAAAATTTATAGAATCATAACTTCACAGCAATCATACAGAATTATGTATCTAATTAAAAACAACATGCTTGGAAGAAAATGCAGAAGAAGTCAAATTTGGGTTTCAGAAACCCTTACCTTTAAAGATCGTTCTTCAATGGAATTACTTCGAACTAAAAGATACCACCACGACGGAAACCACTGTATTCTCTAGGTGAGAATCTAGGAGGAGTGTGTGCTCTGACTATTTTGAAAAAGAAAACTGAGAAAGATTAGAAGAGATGAAGATCAGAACTATTATGTATCTCTCTGTAACTAGAGAAGAAGAAGGAAAAAATAAAAATCAATTAGAATGCCCACTCCTACACATTATAAGGATTGAGAGAAAAATGGGGAGGGAAACCTCACAATAATTCAAAAGTAAAACTAAAATTGAAAAATTAATTTTAATTTATGATAAAACTATTATATATATATAACTACCTTAATATATATATATATATAGGAAAATTATTTCAAATGGTAAAACTGTTAAAAATATTTAATTTTATAAATATTTTGGTTAATTTTTTATATTCAAATATTTATTTTCTCTCAAATAAATTTTGTATTATAATGTATCAAATACATTATAGTAATTATATCATATATAATTAAATTAATTATATCATGTCAATAAGAGCGTAGCTCAACTGACATAGTGCTTATATGTGAGCTCGAATAAAAAGGTTCGACTAATTAAGAGTGTGGCTATACTTAGGGCTAATCATTGAACACTCAAACTTCTACTTAAAAAAAACCCTCAAACATCCTCCAAAACTAATCACTTTCTTCTCACTAGTTGTCAATAGAACAAATAGAAAATCATCCCATACCTACTTTGCGCATAGGATTGCCGAGTTGCATCGCCTGCAACGTGTTTAATTAGAAAGCCTGGCAAAGGTGAAGGGCAATTGTGTGGTGCTCCATATTTTGGGATGATGAGAGTGGATGGATCTTTTGCCATTGGATTCGCAATTTTCATGGACACCATCTCTTCTTTCCCTATGCCATTGTCAAGCAAAACTTGAATATTTCCTCTCTCCCTCTGATGTTTCGAAAAAAAAAATAAACATATTAATATTGGAAAACAAACTTTTTAAAATAAAAACTATATATTTTAAACAAACTAATCAATTTGAAATCTTATCAAGATTTCATTTTGATTCCAATTATAATCAACAAATTGATCAAATTTAAATTTTAAAAATATGTTCGATAAATTTCAAATTTGTTTATTTGAATTTGGACATTTAAATTTTTTTTTATCCCAAATCAAATTATACAAAGACTAACTAAGTAGACCTTAAATCAAATTTGACCATATTCGAAACAGTATCCCAAATACCTTTTGAAAAAAAATGTAAAATTCAAATTCAAACCATCTAAATGGATCTCAAAGTAAGAAAGCTTGATACAATTACGTTCAATCCCAAATCAAATTTGAGCAGAACTGCAAAATTAAAAGGAACAAATATTGTAAGAATTTGAAATTGAATTTGTTATTATAGAAACTTTTTATTCAAATATAAGTCTAATGGTATGGTTTACATAAAAAAATGTCGCAAAAAAATAAGCACACATTTTAAAGTTCCATATTAAATAACTTTGCATCTCAAACATAGACTTCCTAAATTTATATTAAATGCACAACACTCCAGACAAATCATTTAACTCCACAAACTAATCAACTGTCTAAACCAAACTCCAAATTTAATCATTAAACTCAAAATTCCAAACGCCCCTAAAATGATAGAAATAGGGTTCAATGACTGAAATTAATGAAATGTTAAAAGGAATTTATGCCACTGTCTATTCTTTAAGATCAAAAGAATCCCCATCGTTGTGTACATATGACATGTATACTGAAGTTGGAGTTTCAAATCCTCCACATTGCTATTTCATCAACCATCCAACACTCCAAACAAGCCATTGAGGGGATTCAACCAGAGAAGGATAGAGATTATGTTGTACCCCAATCAACACCAATAATCTAACACATCTTAAATTCTGCTGCCTTATCACCCTTTCATTTGTACTCTTCATAAACAAAAAAGTTGGGAAACAATTAGTTGGACCATTAATATCAATACAAGCAATCTAGTTGACTGTAGTGCATCCCTTCCTTCTGGATCACAGAATAATGATAGTTCTGCTACCAAAAAGCCACATACATGAGGGATAAATATGGATCAACACCACAATAGACACTCCAAAGCTTTTGCTCATTTATACACCTGTTCTAAAATAACAGGTATAATTTTCAGCTCAAAAGACTGATTTGTGTGTGTGCACGCGTGCTAAGATGTGTGTACTTTATCATATTCGTCAACAATAATCTCGAATCCACATAAATTAAATTGGGAACAAAAAAATGAAGAGGAAATTAAGTATATTAGTAGATCTGGACAATGTCATAACGGCAATTACTTCGACCTTCTCATCTGTTTGAAGGAGACAACTGCAGAAATTGAATTACTCTCCTTGGATGCTTGAGCTGTCCCTGAAAAGGTCTAACTAGGCCAAACAATCATTCATTTGGTTTGCGGTGTTTTTCCTTAACAAAGCTTCAGGTATGGAAGGGACAATTTGTTGCCTATATTCTTCTAATTTCTAAACCCACCAAACAGAAAGCAATTGGGATTAACCTGATGAATAATGAAATTTTTTTATAGGCAATATTTACGAGTCTTATATTACACTTTCAAGCCAAACTATCATATGACCATATGATACCAAAAAGGAAAGTAAAAAAAAATGAAAAAGAAGAATTTGAGAGAGAGAGAGAGATCAAATTTCCACCAATAAAGGCTGGTATGCAACCAAAAATTAAGATTTTTATAACCTGTAAGGCCAAGAGCCGCCAGTGGAATATACTGGAAAATGAGAAAATCTTTCATGTTCCTGCAAGGCCAATGACAGCAGAAACAAAATTTTGGTATGTTAGAGCGCATGTTACATCCCTTTTTTCATAAAATATTTCAAAGCAAATCTAGGTTTCCCAAAGTTGACAAATCTCTTTGGAGAGACACAGAGAACCATAAAGTTATATATCACAATTCACAAAAGAAAGTATAGAAAATGATACATTAGAAGATTCACCTATTGAGAACTCAAAAATTGTCTTTTTAGGAGGAAAAATTTGTTTATTTTAATAACGTTATCGTAATCACCAGCAACTTTTGAAAATTAAAGTAGAGTTTGATATTTGAAAATTAAAGTATAGTTCACAAGTAGATTATCTGCCAAAACTGCTCAATGA